>NW_022900937.1:19656916-19661882 GCF_012274545.1 Fukomys damarensis
GGGGCCTGGAAAGGGGAAGGAGGTAGACTGGGTTGGGGAGCCGCGCTGGGAGGACTGTACTGTCTCCCACCTCCGCCGCGACCCCCCGACCCCAGCCGCGTCCAAGCCCGGCTCTATCATCGCCTCCTCCAGAATAAATAAGTAAATAAAAACGAGGTGCTTCCACCTTTGGTTGCGTTAGCGCGGCCTCCCCCCTCGCTCCACCGTGGGGGATTTCATGTTGCTGTCACAGGAGGCCGCTTTGCGAGGAGCGATCACCCAGAGGCACCCAGGATCGGGTTTAGGCGATACCGGAAACCCCTGGACTAAGAACTGTTGCTGAATGCTGAATATGTGGAATATTAAAGTGGAAGAGGAAGGTGCTATACTAATAACGACTGGTGTTTTTTCTGAGCCAAACATAATTTATGGGTTCTATAGACCTAGTGAAAGAACGGCGCAGAGTTTATTCTAATTCTCTACCTGAGTCATTTGGTTCCATCTGAGCTGCCAAGCTGGCTCTAGTGGAGCACATTCTTCAGGTTTTCTTGGTTTGCTTGCTATGGTTTTGTGTGTGTGTGTGTGTGTGTGTGTGTGTGTGTGTGCTTTAATCACAGTATGTTCTTTAACAACGACGACAACTCCCAAAAAACCCGTAAAGCCCTGTTTCCCGCTGGTTATCAACTTATGGGCAACCGTAGAACCTTGTCTTGTCTTCAGTTGGCTGCCTGTGGCTGTTAATAAATCACTGGGATTGTTGGCAAACAGGACATCTTTACTTTCTTTTGCCACACAACACTTTAATGTCTTGTTTGTCCACACACCCCCAAGGTAGTTTTCTTTTGACACGCTGTTTTGCAAGGAGAGACAAACTAGTATGTATGTTGCAAATTTAAAATACTATTATTACATAACATACCATTTCATACGTCAGCATGAAAAGTTTAGCAGGAATTAAAATGCTATCTATAGAGTGTAAATGAAAGGTACATATAGAAGACTTACACTAGGGAAGAAACTGTAGTGCCTAATATTGCAACCTGATGGACTGCAAAACCTGTAAGTTATTACAAGTAAGGATTCTACTCCGTCAGTTCTTTCAGATAAAGTAAGTGGGATTCTGAAAACTGACAGATGTTTACTCTTTAAGTAGCTGGGAAATGCAAACTAAAAATTAAGTCATTTAATCTTTCCATAAGTAATATATTTAACTTGTTAGTTGACAAACTCAGATTTTGTTAATCTTGCATAAGGCCATTTGGGTGTATGGAATGTTTTAATAGTATTGGCTTGTTTTTAAAATAGCTTTTTTACCATTAAGTCAAGGTGTTATTTCTGGAGATGGTATTAAAGGTGGTTTTACAACAGAACTCTTCATCCCAAATACCTTAAATCAATATGGTGTGTAGAAGCCCTCTTACGAAAGAGTCCTGAAAGTTATTTTTTCTTTGATGGTAAATGCTCATTTTCAACTTAAAATTTTAACCACAGTTGAGACCATACTGCTAGCCATATGATGGGGGAGGCAGTGCCTTTCTGGAGGAATAATCCTTTCTAAAACCAATCAAATGTAGCTATGTGTGCCCATCCATTGTTGCTACCCAGAAGCCCATAGCTCACGTCAGTGTACAAGGGCTGAAGCTGATGACTGGAGCCCGATCCCCTTAAGGAGAGCACAAAAGAATCAGGACCTGACCACTAAACCAAATGATGACTATAGCTTGTTTTTAGAAGCATCTTTAGGGTTTTGGTTTGTATTATTTGCAGCACCAGCGATTGAACCCAGGGAGCAGTGAGCTATATCCCCACCGTTTTTTTTTTTTTTTTTAGATCTCCCTAAGTTGCCCATGCAGGACTAGAACTTTTCATCTTATCTCACTTCCAAGTAGCCGGGATGACAGGTATGTGCCACTATATATAGCCCCTTCTACATTTGATAATGCTTTTGTATCAGTGTTAAATACCTGAAAGAAGTGTTCACTGAATAACAGTCATTGTAGAAGCTGAAAAATCAAATATATTTTTGAGTATTGCTTGTTTTCAAATATGCTTTGAAAGAAGAAATTTCCTTTTGCTTGTAGTTTATTTCTGAGTTTTGCTTTTTTTTTAAGACAAGGTTTTACTAGGTAGTTCTTGCTGGCTTTGGACTCACAATGTAGTCCAGGCTAGTCTCAAACTCCTGGTGATCCTCCTGCCTCAGCCTCTGGGGTGCTGGGATTATAGGAGCATCATTACACCCAGCTGATGATTTTCATTTTTATTAATCATCAAAAATAAAAATACAGTTTAGTTAAAATCGAGCCATTTTCCATACAAGGCTTAACCAAACATCTAAAAGAAAAAAGTGCCCTTACATTCCTTATTTTACATGGTATTAAGTTATAGTGTAGTGCATGTAATAGTATTCCACAAATACCCTGAATGGCTCTGAATTTCAGGAAATATTGTAACTGTCCCATATCAAGGAATCTTGGCTGAATTTTGATGAGTGGGAACAGGTGGGATTCTGCAATGGGAATTGGCTTATAAAGATGTCTCTTGGAACTGGCTCTGATTCCTGCTGAAAAGAACAAATGAAATACAATTGTGTGTTTGGAGCCCCTGGAAAGGAAACGGCTTAAAGTAAGGAAAGACACCTTGCTGCCTTCCAAAATATTTTCTATCAAATACCATCCAAGCAGCCCGTCTGGCTCTCAAAGAGGTCCAAACTATGGCTGTTCTTAGCATCTTCTGAAACACATTGGAAGTACCATGGGGTTGCTGGTCTGGAAAGCTGGGTGAGGCTCTGGTTAGCAACTTTCTTATGAGTCACATCCCCTGGGGCACTGCATATGGAACCCAGGGCCTCCAGCATCCTAGGCGAGGACTCTACCACTGAGGTGCACCAAGCCCCGGTTCGAAGTTTTGCGTCCTTCAGTGTGAAGCAGACGCTGGAATCTGGCCATGGTACTGCTCCACCACCATCACGGCTCCTGCTGCCTGGACCCAAAGACAATGATATGGAAAGACTCCAGCTTCATTAAGTTCTCTTTTGTCTTTCTATATAAATAGCTTTTAGAAATGTAGATTATTCTTTTGAAATCCATGGTAACAAATGTGAAGACGACTGCACTGAATATCAAAGAAAGTTGAGACCAGAATCTGAAAAATTATTCTTAATTTTCTTTTGCTTAATAAAGCATTGGTGGGTATCTTTTAATTTTAAAAATTATTGAATAGTTATCAATGGGTTCATTGTGGGGAAAACAGCACTGTGAGGTAAAAACAGTCTCATGTGACTTTAAAAATTAATAGTAAAATTCTTAACTGCAGTTTTAAACATACTTGAATGGAGATAAAGAGCACAGTCACCTACACACTTGCTTGGAAATCACTAGAAATTTTGTCAGTTTCTTAAACATATTTATTAAAAATAATTCAGGGTTAGTGATACAAGGAAAATTTGTTTACCTCTCATCAAGAAAATCAGAGCTATAGATTTTCATTTTTAGTATTAAAATATGGCTATAAAGTAAAATAAAATATCTAGGTGTGGTAGTACACAGGTAGTACACACCTGTAATCTCAGAACTTGGGAAGCTGAGGCAGGAGGATCATTGTGACTTCAAGGCCAGCCTGAACTACATAGTGAGACCTTGTCTCAAAAAAAAAACCAAAACAATAACAAAAAAAAAGAGGCTGGGGATTTAGCTCAGTGGTTCCGGCGGCTGCTTCCCAAGCGCAAGGACCAGAGTTTGATCCCCAGTACCCGCCTCCAAATATTTTTTTAAAAATGTACATTCTAGGGTTGGGGAGTTAGCTCAGTGGTTCCACTGCCTGCCTGGAAAGTGCAAGGTGCCAATTTGACCCTCGGTACCAGTACAAAAAAAAAATGTACATTCTACAGCCCTTTGTGAATTAGAGATCAATTTAATGCATTCTGAGAAAGCAGGAGCTTTGTGTGTTTTCAATACTAGGGGTTGAATCCAGGTCATTTGCACTGAGCTACATCTCCAGCCCTTTTTTTAAAAAAATTATTATTTTGGTTTGTTTGGTACCTGGAATCGAACTCAGGTCCAACCACTAAGCTAAATCCCCAGCCCTTTAATTTGTTATTTTGAGCCAGAGTTTCCCTGAAATAGCTGTTACCCCTCCTGGTTTCAATGTACTTCTAGTTGAAATGTTGTGTCCTTTCAAGAGAATATTAGTTACTTTAAACTTTGCCCAGAAGTTCTGGATCCTAGCAACTGCAGTATAAAAATTTTGAAACCTTTTGCACATATCCAAATGAGAGAGCCAGGTTGGGGGTTCAGGACTCACACTGCAGAGGTATATGCATTCCTTTCACTGCTGTGTGGGCTTTCTGGCTCAGTCTTTGACCCAAACTCATTTGATGTGCCTTCTTGTGGAATTCATGGAGAATTCCATGGCTTTTGCATATATTTATTCAAAGGTGATTTTAATGAGTGTGGCAGATATGTTTTGCGAGGCTGGTCCGGCTCGGTCTGAGTTCATTGGGAGAAGAAGTGCTGGAGACGGAGCTGAAGAACAAGCGGATTTGAGCCACAGGTGCATGGAAGTGTAGGACAAGCATGGTGAGGGTGGTGCTGTGGCACAGCTGGTACTGCTTAAGAAAGAAAAGACGCATTCTTATGCCCAGGACAAAGCCAGGGAGGCTTTCATACATTCCCCATCTTAAAAAATTGTTGTTGTATAGTGTTTTTGTATGGGTGATGAAGTTACTGTGTATGTGTGTGTGTGTGTATCTCTGTGTGTGTGTCTGTGTGTGTGTGTGTCTGTGTGTGTTTATTTTGGGAGTGTTTTTATAATTTAAAATTTTTTTTCAGCTGATAGATACTTTTTACGGTTGGTCGGTAGTGGATTACTCTTGTATTCCCAGAACTATGGGAGACTGAGGCAGGTGGACGAGAAGTTTGAAAGTTTAAGCCTAGCCTGGGTAATTTAGCAACTTAGAGAGACCCTGTCTTTAAAAAAAAAAAAAAAAAAA
>NW_022900937.1:19662037-19675601 GCF_012274545.1 Fukomys damarensis
GAGCCACAGGTGCATGGAAGTGTAGGACAAGCATGGTGAGGGTGGTGCTGTGGCACAGCTGGTACTGCTTAAGAAAGAAAAGACGCATTCTTATGCCCAGGACAAAGCCAGGGAGGCTTTCATACATTCCCCATCTTAAAAAATTGTTGTTGTATAGTGTTTTTGTATGGGTGATGAAGTTACTGTGTATGTGTGTGTGTGTGTGTATCTCTGTGTGTGTGTCTGTGTGTGTGTGTGTCTGTGTGTGTTTATTTTGGGAGTGTTTTTATAATTTAAAATTTTTTTTCAGCTGATAGATACTTTTTACGGTTGGTCGGTAGTGGATTACTCTTGTATTCCCAGAACTATGGGAGACTGAGGCAGGTGGACGAGAAGTTTGAAAGTTTAAGCCTAGCCTGGGTAATTTAGCAACTTAGAGAGACCCTGTCTTTAAAAAAAAAAAAAAAAAAAAGTTTGCACTATGAAACAGTTGTGTTTAATGGAAAATATAAGTGTACTGGATATTTGTGATGTTTGTGCTAGTCAGAATTCTAGGATAAAGACAACAGAAATGTACTCTGAGTAAAGCAAGCAGAAAGCAGTTTTGATAAGGCTGTCACAGAGCCAAAGAACAAGACCCAGAAAATGCCAGGAAATGGGAAGTGAGGCACCCCAAGCTCGGGCCAGCGGACACTAAATATGTTCCTCAGAGGACCCCTCACCTGGGAGGTCGGCTCTGTGGTATGCCCACCCCACCCAGTACTGCTGCCATCTCTCAGTCCCCGCATTCCTGTGTTCCCCCTTCAAGGTTCAGAGCTCAAACATTTGCAGCCTGCCCAGCTGTCAGGGGAAAGATTATCAGCCTCCTTTATTTTCCACAGTGGCCTGTGCCCTCCTGCCTCCTGCCTATTCTAGGATCCACCCAGGCAATGCTAGGCCAAAGCCAGAAGTCCACGAATCTAATTCTGTGACTCTGTGAGCATTTTCTAATGATCCATCATACCCCCTCTTTGCTCCTTTTCCACTTGCTACTATTTCCTAGAAAAAGATCTCCTCACCTATATAGGGCCTGCCTAAAACAGCACTAATATCTGAAATCCTGATGTCCTTTCAGAGATCTCCCTTGCCAAATCTTATAGCAGATAAGCACATTATTGTTGGTGGCAGTAAAGTTCTCCGCAAAGTAGAGCTGTGATAACCTTAAGACTTTGAGAAGACACAGCCTCAGTAGAGATATTTGATTTTAAGTTACCAAGAATTTAGTTCTAAGGATAATCTAAAGATAAGAGTCGCCTTCTTGCTATATTTCATGAATGAGTGCAGAGATCCTGGCTATCAAGTGATATCTTGAGTAGTGACAGGTTTTCTGTAGTGGGATTCTGTCTGCTCCTCTGAACTCACACTCGCCTGGCTCCTGGGCAGAGCTCTCCTGAAGGGTGTGAGATTTGTAGTCAGAATCTGTTGGAACTAGGCAAGTGGCTAAGTAAGGGTTCAGAGCAGGATGTGGTCACTTTAAGGACAATTTTTAAGACAAAAATGCTGACAGTGAAAGGAATGTAGTAACCACAGACTCATCAAAGGGGGCCCACAATTCTTGGGAACAAAGACGTCATCAAGACCATACTTAGAGCAGACATATTAATACTGGAGTGTTTTCCCCTTGCCCATCATTGCAGGTCAGTTCACTTAGATCACTTTTCAGCTGGAAAAAGCAAATGATATCCTTGCAAGGCCTCTCAACATTCTTAAAGGATTTCAGTGGTTCTCCATGAAAGCAGAGTGTAACTGTTACTTGGATAGAAGTCTTTTCTAGGTGCCAGTTACTTCTCCCCAGAGAAGCAGTATTAACAGTTCTGTTCACTGATAATACAAGATGTTCCTCATAACCACCTGTTTTATTTATTAGAATGTAACTGCTATCACAGATGATTTTAATACAATTTACATAAGACTGCTCAACTGTTCAACAAAATCAGTTTCCTTCTTTTCTGGAACACAGTTTGCATGTACTTTCCCTCTGCCCTTGAATCTAGATGGGGCCATGTGACTGGGGGCCCACTGGTACAGCAGGAGGGGAGGGATGTTGCTACTTCAAAGCCTAAAATCACCAGTGCGTGTGACAGTTACCTTAGAAAGCATGTATTCAGCCAGGCCTGTCATCCCAGCACTCGGGAGGCTGAGGCAGGAATATCACTGTGACTTTGAGGCCAGCCTGGGCTGCGTAGAGAGACCCTGTCTCCAAAAACCAACAAAACAAAACAAAACAAAAGTGTTTGTTCATGAGGTAGACTCCTTTATCTTGTGCCCCTCCCTTAGGAGGGGTTCTACCACCCCATCTCTCTGCTCCTCAAAGATAAATAGTCCACGGGGCTGGGGACGTAGCTAAGTGGTGCTGTTTCTGCCTGGTAAGTACAAGGTCCTGAGTTTGATCCCTGATATCCCTCAAAAGATAAACAGTCCAAGACAAATTTTAATGGTGCTGCTCCCTTACATTTTGGGTCTGTTTGTTACTGTAGCCTGTGTTACTACAATAATAAAAAAAAATTTGTCCAGTCTTAGTTTACTATCCATTTATGATTTTATAGGTCAGTTGTAAATTTGAATATTGTGGTACCTGTGGTGCATCTTTGATTTACAGGTACAAAGCATCAAACAACACAAACTATAATCCAGTAAAAAGATTATATAAAGTAACGCATGCTTAAAGAAGAAAGGGAGTTATAAAGGAGTCTCCAGCAATGACAAGCAAATTTATTTCTTTCCCATAAAATTCGTGGTTGGTTCATAGTAGGTGTAAAGTAAATGTCTGTTGTCTCATCAATGAGTGTGTCCTCCTCCCTAGCCCCAGGTTGACCAGTTGCTCGTTGGACATCCATACGACAGTTCCCGAACAATCATAACTTTCCGTGCAGCCTCTGCCCACTCTGCCACCACCACCAAACCTCTCTTGTCCTCCTGACTCCCCTGATTGGAATCGCCCTCGGTCAACTCCCAGAGCCAAATGGTCTGCTCATCTTCTAATTTTCCAGTGACCTTTCTTCCTTTCTGCCCCCTCCTCTCCAGAGTGCCCCCGCTGGCTCCAGTTTTCCTCATATCAGTAGAATCTGATCTTTTTTACCAGCAGCATTTCAAAGGCTTTGAAACCAAGATACATCATGTAAAGGTACAAGTTCCCAATGATGTAAATGTATTGAATACCTAAAATGTACCAATAAAAGAATTTAAGAGAAAAAAAAAAAAAGCTGTGAAGGCCAACCTAGAATTAATGGCTTTATAAAAGCAAAAAAGAAGCCCCGCTTCGTCTAGCTGTGCAGTGTCCGTCCACTGCCATGTCCTGACCCAGCAAGGAGGCCCTCACACACATCCCGAGCAGTCACTGCTGTGGTTTTCCCAGTGTCCAGGGTGAAAGCTTGGCAAACTTCTTTATAAATTATCTGGTCTCTGGTGAGTTGTTACAGACACAGAAAACAGACTAAGACACTACCTTCCCACTGTCATTTCTAATTTCTGGGTGCATTGAACTTCTGTTATTCTAGTTTCTTTTCTCTTTTTTTTTTCCCAAATGAATTCCTTTCATAAATGTTTATTTTTAGTTAATGAACAGTAATTGTATTATTTACGGTATACAATGTGATGTTTTGATACATTGTGGAAAGGTTAAACCAAGCTAATTAATTGATCATTCACTTCACATATTTATCATTTTATGTGGTGAAAATATTTAAAGTTTACTCTTTTAATAACATTAAAGCATATAATGTATTATTTCTTATAGTCATCATTGTACACAATAGATCACCAAAGCTTAGTCATCCTATCTGACTGAAATTCTGTGCCTTTTGACCAACATCTCTTCCTTTCCTATCTATTCCTCTCAAAGTCTTTGGTAACCACCATTCCTTTTTTAGATTCCACATATAAGAGCAATCATATGGTATTTGCCTTTGTGTGCCTGGCATATTCCACTTAGCATAGTGTCTTCTAGGTTCATCTATATTACTGCAAATGGTAAAATGTTTCTATCTTTTTCAGGTTTGTAGCATCCTCGTACATATATACCATCTTTTCTCTCTACTAACAGTTTAGGGGCATAGTCTGGAAAGATGTTGGGTAAGTGAAGCCATCAGGAGAAACAACAAATATGATATCCTGGAGAATATATCTGTATCCGTCAGCACATATGAGAGCTTGCAAAGCTGGGACAAAGCTCCTGAACAGACTGTGCATGCTCTGAATCAGATTTAATGCACGAAGCAGAAATATACAAGATTGGCTTACAATGGCCTCCCGCAGAGTCGAATGTAGAAGAGCCGAAAGATCTGCCCACACTAGAGGTCCGTAGGTTCCAGCCAGAGGCCTGGTACCCACGGCAATCTCCTCTGTGGTCTACATCAGAGGACAGGGCCCGTGCTGGAAGCTGAAGAATCTGCACCAAAAGCTGGGAGAGGAAGCTCGAGGGGAAGGTGAAGACCTGAGCTCCTCCAAAGAGAACAGCTGTCCTTGGTGACAGCTAGGACTGGAGCTCCTCCTGATACAGAGTGTATGATGTAGGGATGATACATGGGCTTCCAAGCAATATAAGGAGGGGCTGGGGATTTAGCTCAGTGATTCTGCCTCCTGCCTTGCAAGCACAGGACCAGAGCTTGATCCCTGGTACCAAAAAATAAAATAATAATATAAGGGACATATAACTCTCAACCTGCTAGATGTCTAATGCATGGAGTTCATGTTCTCTAAAATCAAAGAATGAATCCTAGGTACGTAAGGTTACGAGTAGGAAGTATTTATTGAGAAAAAGATAGCTTCTGTCTAAGAGAGACAGAAAGGGCCCCGAAAGTGGGCTGCCCCCAGCTCCTTTTCTCTTTGACTGTGATTCTTCTACCTTGTACAGTCTGCTTATCAAAGCCCCACCTAAAGTTTCATACCAAATTTGATTCAGCTGTCTCCTTAGAGCCTTAACATCTGTACTGCCACACAGACAATAAGATCTTTCCTCTCTTTGAACTTTCATAACACTATGAAGTGTAGCAAGTGGCCACTTCCTTCCACATGCTATATTTATTTACCCCTCCCACAAAATTAAATCCTTGAATATAAGAACAATGTGTGACTTATTTTTATTACCCCTTCTTTATTTGAACAATAAATGTTCAATGCATGGTTAATGACTTAATAAATGCGTTGAATATAGTAGGCACCCTATTTTTAAAAGTACCTCCCCATGCACGCTCATGTGTGCACATGCGCACACACACATACCTTGAAAACTTTTAAATGACTTTAATCTTCAATGTAAAATAAGCAGCAGTAAGGTATTGGGGAAACAGGGATTGCTAAACAACTTTGTTTTCCTAATATGAGGGAAACAAAAATAAATGCTGGTTTCTAAGACCATAACACAGAAGTTTTTCTACTATAAATGTTTTATTTTAGGTTCCTACCCAGGAATTGTCTTGTCTTTTATTTTAGGCTCCCACATAGGATTTGAATTGTTTTAAAGGGAGTTTATAGGAGAAATGAGAATTACGGAGCTCCCTAACTCAAAACTAATTTTGTGGGCATGCCAGTTTTAGTGAAGGTGCATAGCTTTTATTCCTTTGGTTTTTGTATTCTTCAAAAAGCAAGAAGGAATGGTATAACAAAGCTGATCTAGTTCACTCTAACTTAATATTTGAATAATATCTGATTGTTTATACTTGCATGTTCTTTGACCTAGGAAAGTTTTTTTTTTTTCAGAAATGGCCTATTAATATGAACACCAATAGGTGAATTTTTAAGTTTTATTCTTGTTCTAATAGGAAATTTAGCAAAGAGGAGGCCAAATATGTTTTAGAAAGCTATTAATTGTTCTACAGAAAGCATGAAAATAAAAGACAACTTTACAAAAATATAGGACTTTCAATTTGCAATCTGAATTTTAATAGAAGCATGTGTAGGAATATCTTTATGTTTAGTCTTTCAGTACAACTAGAGACCAAAACAAAAACAAAACAAAATGGTTCCTTAAATTCATTCCTTTTAGAAAAAATAAATATAAGCCTGGCGTGGTGGTGCACACCTGTAATCTCAGCACTTGGGAGGCTGAGGCAGGAGGATCACTGTGAGCTCGAGACCAGCCTGGGCTACATAGTGAGTTCCAGGTAAGTCTCAACTACATAGTGAGACCCTGTCTCAAAAAACCAAAACAAACAAACAAAAATAAATAAATAAATAAATAAATATATTGACTTGCACTTGTAGTCATAATTGAGTAAGAAGTAGGCCTGGCACTCACTTTTCTGAAATAAACAATAAAAGACAACATGGAGAGTGACAATTTGCAGGCAACCACGGCAAGATCATAGTCTGCTGGGGAAGGTAACTCACTAAGGCAGCCTCACTGCTTCCTAGCACAGAGGGGCAGAGCCTCACAGAGACCTGCAGGGGCTCCAGGCAGAGGAAATGGAGAGCAACACTTAGGTCTTCTAACAGCCAGGGTTGGAAGCAAGATCACGTAGAGAGAGGAGCTGCAGAAAAAGAGTCCTCAAAAGTTGCATAAAAAACATCTCCCAGGTATTTAGTCCACTGATAAGATCTGTACATGAGGGAAAGACCACAGGAAGTCAGCAGAAAACAGTTCTGGAAAGCAGAGAGCTAGAGGTGCACAATAATCAGACTACATGAAAGTTTAGTCCTGGCCCAGTGTACAAAGAGTGATCTAAAAGTAGAGTGAATATTTATGGGATTCTTTAAATTATAGTAAAAGACACATTGCCACTAATCCTCCTCAAAATATTTCCCCTTGCTTTGAACACACTTGTCCCATTGTCCTTGCCACTTTCTGAAGCAGTTCTGGGAGTCCTCTTTCATGAGTGTCTTTAGTTGTACTGTTTCAACTGCCTCATTTTTTTTTTCTTTTTTGGTTTTTTTGAGACAGGGTCTCACTATGTAGTTGAGACTGACCTGAACTCACTATGTAGCCCAGGGTGGTCTCGAACTCACAGTGATCCTCCTGCCTCAGCCTTCCGAGTGCTGGGATTACAGGTGTGTGCCACCACGCCCAGCTGCCTCATTGTTTTCAGTTGATAAAGAATGTTTACATTTCATGGTCATTACTTTAGGAAAGAGCCAGAAATCTCACAATCCAATGAATAAACTGGATGAGAATGCACTGAATCTTTTTGTTGGACAGACATTGCCATACACATTTGAGTTGAGGGCTGGGAATTTAGCTCAGTGGTTCCGCCACCTGCCTTGCAAGAGCAAGGTCCTGAGTTCAATCTCCAGTACTGGGGGAAAAAAAACCTTAACATCTGAGTTGATTCAGAATATCAAGGCAGCCACAAAAAGATACAAAAAGCACTTCCATTAACTATTTCAGAAAATGGCAAGAATGGTGGAATAAATGTGTTCAAACCAAGAGGGAGGATTTTGAGGGGATTGATGGCAATGTGTCTTTCTGTAATAAAATTTTTAAAGTTTTATTTAAACATTGATGGCATTTGTTTTAAACCTTGTGAAGTGTATAAGCCCTCATGGATGCCTTGAAACTTCAAAAGAACTCCAGGAAGGCCACCTAGGATTAAGGACCATGAACTACTAGTGTTACAAAATAGGAGCAAAGGATTAATTTAGACAGATACCACGGAAACAAGATTCAACACTGAGAGGAACATTTTTAGAGCCCCTTCACTGTGTTACCCTCTACCTCTGGAAGACAAAAAAGAAAAAAAAATTACTTTGCATGAAAAGAGAAATCAAGCAATCAAACAAGAAACCCCATCACCGTGAGACAAAACAGTAGATGAAGCAGATCCATAGATGATCTGGATATGGAACAAACTAACAAGGACTTCAAAATAAGTATAAGTAGTATATATTTTAAATTATACAAAAAAGATGGAAAATGGAGTATTTCAAGCAGAGAATTTGATCTATGAAATAGGAATCAAATGGACAGTCTAGGTTGAAATATTTTTTTTGGTACCAGGGATCAAACTCGGGTTCTTGCACTTGCAAGGCAGGCAGTGGAACACTGAGCTAAATCCCTGACCCTGGGTTGAAATATCTGAAGTTAAGAAGTATTGAATTATACAGTACCAATCTAGATTCAAAGGTAGTCATAGAAAATATTAAAATTTGAAAAAATTGCCAGCTATTCCTCAAAGGACTAACATTTAGAATGTGTGAAAAACTCAAAAAATCAAACTCCACAAAATAAAAGACCCAGTCAAAAGATAGGCAAGTGAAATGAACAAACACTTCGAAGAAGAAGTATATTCAATCCCTGGTACCAAAAAACAAAAAAACAAAAACAAACAAAAAAACACCCCCCAAACAAAAAAACAAAACAAAACAAAACAAAAAATCCCCCCAAAACAAAGAAGTACAAATCGCTAATAAAAACATGAAGAAATGCTCAACATCATTGGCCACAAGAGAAATTAAATTAAAATTAAAAGACCACTGAGATTTCATCTCACCCCAGAAAGAATAGCCATCATCAAGAAATCAAATAATAACAAATGCTGGTGAGGCTGTGGGGAAAAGGAACTTGTTATTCTGAAAACTGCATTTTCCAGTCTCCAGGACCCCAGGACATTTCACAGCATGGCTTAGTGGGGGGCCCCCTCACAAGAGCTTGGCCTGGAGAAGAAACAGCCATGAACCCAGTGATAATTCTATGCAGTGAAACTGTGGACTGCTGGGGAAGGAAGCATACAGCACCTTCCTTTAAAATCTGCTGTTTGGGGAATCTGCCATGGTCTGGCATGAGCTTAGAGCCTTGTGGGTCCTGCTGTTTCCCACACATCTGGGCAGCTCAGTCGCCTCTCCCTCCCTTCAGAGGCCTCTAGGGACAGTCACAGCTCTGTGCTTTGCCCCACCCTTGGAGCCCGCAGCCCCAAAATCCCCAGAGGGAATCTGAGTAGTGAGCTGAGCATTCTGCTCTACCTTGTCCCAGCCTGCAAAGCTGCTGAGAGGAAGCCCAACTCGCTTCAGCCACAAACCACTTCTGCTAGTCACAAGGCAGGGGATGAACACCCACTAGCCTTTGCTCTGTCCACTTTGGTTTGTTTTTTTGGTTTTTTGAGATGAGGTCTTGCTTGTAGCTCAGGTTGGACTCAAACTCATGATTCCCCTGCCTCAGCCTCTCAGAGTGCTGGAATTCACAGGGTACATCACCATTCTCAATGGGCATAGGTTATGGTCACCCACCCTTGACCCCACATTCAGGTACCTCAGGGGGAAAGCAGTGTTTATGTTCTCATGTATTTGTTTTGTTTTTTGTTGGTTGGTTTTAATTTTACTTTTCTCCTCTTTTTTCATTTTCCTCTTTTCATTTTAATTTTCCTCCTGCTTGTTTTGTTTTTGTCTTTTTTTCCATTTTTTTCTATATTTTCCCCTCTCTTCTCTGCTATTGTCTACAGACTTATGTATTTATTTATATTGTGTCTATAGGGCTAGGGATCGAGCCCTGGACTTCCTGTGTATGGAGTGGGTGCACTGTCACTGAGAGTCATGCCCAGTCCAGCAGAGAGGAATTGCATCTGGCTCCAGCCATAACATAGCCCTGCGTAACCCTTGGTGGATGCTTCAACTTTAAGAACAGGTGTGGGGTGGGGGGACAAAAAGCACCCCAACAAGCAGGGCTGGAGGAGGTTCTGACATCCTGCTCCTGGACAGTCACTTGCCCTGGAACAGAAGAGAGAAAAACCACAGCTGTGAGGATCATTGGCATTGGTCACACCACACCCTGTCAGAGTGCACACAGTTGACAAGACTGGATTAAGTGCCTCAGAAGGGGAGCTGTTAGCAAAACATTAGACTAATAGCAGATCTCTAGAAATTCTAAAGGCCAGGAGGGTATGGAATGATATATTTCAAGTCCAGAAGGAAAATAGCTACCTTCACCTCTCCCTGTGAAACAAATGGAGCTGTACTAGTGTCTAAACAGAGTATAAGAGCTTTAGGCCTATAATCCTAGCACTCAGGAGGCTAAGGCAGGATGATTACCTTGAGTTCAAGGCTAGCATGGTCTACATAGTGAGCTCAAGGCCATCATTACATAGTAAGACCCTGTCTCAAAAAATAAACAAACACTAAACAAAAAGAGCATCAGGCTTTTCATCAAGATTAGAGTAGCTAGTATCAGAATCAATTTCAAGTAACAGAGCTAATATCAACAATGCCTATGGAATGCACCCCCCATCACCTGGTAGTGGCTCCCACTCCCATTATAGAAATAATCACAGAGAGTACACCTTACATACTCTGCTGTTTAGACCATAACTCCCCGAATTATCAGAAGGACACTGCTATTGCCAGGCCTACAGATAAAGGGTTTTCCAATATGGTGCGCATGTGTCAAAACTGACTTACCACAGCAAAAGAAGCTACAGAGAGATTACATCATGAAGTTCAGTTGGAAATAAACAATATTTTTCAACAAACCAATACCCTAAGACAGTGGGAAAAAAAGCTGCTTACCAAGATGTTCACATAAAAATGGAAGAGATAATCCTCCCAACATGTGGTATATATGTCTCAAAACAAAAACACAAGAAATATGAAAAGTCAAGGTAAAACAATACCTCCTAAAGGTCATAACTCTTTGGTAACAGATTCCAAAGATGTAGAAGTGAATAAAATGCGAGATAAAGAATTCCAAAGAATTATTTTTAAAAAGCTTAATCATGCCCAAGAAAATACAAATAAATAGTTGAGTGAATTCAGGATATGAATGAGAAATTCAGTAAAGAGATAGCAATCTGGAAAAAGGACCAAACAAATCTTGAAAATCAAAAGCTCAATAAGATTGATAAAAAATTCATTTGAAAGCCTCAACAACAGATCAACTGGGGAAAAATATCCAAGTGTGAAGAAAAGTCAGTTGAAATATTGCATTCAGAGATTTTTTTTTAAAAAAGAATGAATGATGAGAACATATAAGATCTCTAGGACTTAATTTTAAAAATCAAAGGTCTGACTCATCAGCATATCTGAGGAAGAAGAGTTTCCAGCTGAAGGCACAGAAAGTCTATTCAGTGAAATAATAGCAGGAAAGTTTCCAAATATCAAGAAAGGCATCTACATCCAGACACAGAAGCCCAAATACATATGACTAGAAAGGAGCCTCTTTGTGACATATTATAGTTAAATCTGCAAAAGTACAGCATGAAGAAAGTATATTAAGATCTATAAGACAGAAGCACTAAGTCAAATTGAAAGCCAAACTCACTAGACTAGAAGCAGACTTCTCAACAGAAACTCTAAAGGCCAGGAGGGCATGGAATAATGTATTTCAAGTCCTGAAAGAAAATAACTGCCAACCAAGATTACTATACTAAGCAAGGTTATCTTTCAGAATTAAAGAGAAATGAAGACCTTCCCAGACAGGGATACACAAGGGAACTCATGACCACTACATTAGCATTAGAAAAGATACTTAATCCTACACCCAGAAGACAAAAAAGAAAAAGAAAAAAAATACATGAAAGAATAAATACCACTAGAATAGTAGACACAAAAATAAGAAATAGGAAAGAATCAAATGTTATCAAGACAATAAACCACCAAATTTCTAAGATGAATAAGAGAGGAAGGTGTCAAATATAGAATATTCAAAAGAACCAGAAGAAAATCATCAAAATGATAGGCATGACTCCAAGCCTTTTAATAACTCTGAATGTAAGTGGTCTTCATTCTTCAATTAAAAGACACACACGCTAGCTGAGTAGCTTAAAAAATGACGCCCAACAATATGCTGCCTACAAGAAACTCATCTCACCTGCAATGTCATACATATATGGAAAGAGAGATGATATCAAATAATATTCCAAGCAAATGAAAACTCAAAATAAGCAATAGTAGCTATACTGATAATAAAATAGACTTTAAGACAAAACCAGTTAGAAGAGACGAAGTTACTACATAGTGATAAAGGGAACATTTCATCAAGATGGTATAATGATTATAAATATTTATGCAGTGAACATCAGAGTACCCACTTTTATAAAACAAACATTACTAAATTTAAAGGAAGTGATCAGGCTCAATAACAATATTAGTGTGTGACTGCAAAACCTTACTCTTATCAATAGAGAATAGATTATTCAAACAAAAAAAAATCAAAGAAACACCAGAGTTACATTACACTATAGATCAAATGGATTTAACAGACACCTATAAAATATTCCATTCAATAGCTTCAGAATACACATTCTTTTTATAGCACATGGAACTGTTTCCAGAGGCGAACATACATTAGGCCACAAAGCAAATCTTAACAAATTCAAAAAGTTGAACTAATTCTTTTCCTTTTATCTGATCATAATGGAGTAAAATTAGAAATCAATAGGAAGGGAAACTGCAGAAGTTATACAGACACATGGAGGTTGAAAACCCACTATTGAATGAATAATGGATCAATGAAGAAGTCAGAGGGAAATTTAAAAATTCCTAAATCAAATAAACGTGAAACATAACAAAGCAAAACCTATGAGATACAGCAAAAGCAATACTAAGGAGAAAGTTTATAGTAATGAGTGCATACAAGAAATAAACCTCAAATACATCACAGGATGTGTTTCAATGTCTTAGGAAAGCAAGAGCAAACTGAACTCCAAATCAGTAGAAAGAAATAGAAAGATCAGAGCAGAAATAAATGAAGTAGAGACCGAAAGAATAATACAAAGGAACAATCAAACAAAGAATTTGCTCTTTGAAAAAGATAACAAAAATTGATAAACCTGTAGTGAAACCAACCAAAAGAGAGAGAAGACCCAAATAAAATTAGAGGTAAAAAAGGAGACATTACAATATATACCACTGAAATTCAAATGATCATTACAGAATGCTACCGACTGTAGGGCAGCAAACACGGGATTTCACGAGGAGATACAGGTTCTCTGAAAGGTGGGAGCAGGTTCGGCGATGACAGTCAGACAAAAGCACTCAACACCGAGCTGAAGTTTGCAAATGCTGCTGCAATTTTATTTCTAACTCTAGGTGTTTATATACTAGTTTCAAGGGCACACCTCAAGAGTGATTTCAGGCACAGGCAGGCATGAGAAAGATAGACAATAGTACTGTAAAAACTAAAACCACAAGGTCAAGGTAAGACCACACCTATATACCATCACAAAAGCTAAGACCATTAAGTCAAGGTAAGACCACACCTATACGCAGTCAGAAGGGGAACTTTGTAAAACAAAGGACTGGCTTCAGCATGTCACCTTCAGGATCACCTTCAGGACTTCACAGTCAGGGGCTCAGGGTCAGCACTTTGGCCGCCCGTCCTCTTGTGCCCCAACACCTCCCCATCTCTCGGAACATCTAATTGTTCCTAACCTTTCCTGGGCCCAGAATACAATTCTACAGATAATGAACAAATAGTAATAAAGACAAAATAGAACAGAATTATAAATGAACCCAATGTCCCCAAACTGCAGGCAGAGAGGCCAGCTATTCTCTTCACGGCTGACTTCGCATGCGGTGTGTGCCAAGGACTTCCAGGAGGCTTAACCCCGTGGGGACGATACCTCTGGTCTGGTTTCTGCCAGGTGACCGGCATTGTCACGCAGACTCCACTGGAGTGGTCGTGGCA
>NW_022900937.1:19684391-19718053 GCF_012274545.1 Fukomys damarensis
AATACAATTCTACAGATAATGAACAAATAGTAATAAAGACAAAATAGAACAGAATTATAAATGAACCCAATGTCCCCAAACTGCAGGCAGAGAGGCCAGCTATTCTCTTCACGGCTGACTTCGCATGCGGTGTGTGCCAAGGACTTCCAGGAGGCTTAACCCCGTGGGGACGATACCTCTGGTCTGGTTTCTGCCAGGTGACCGGCATTGTCACGCAGACTCCACTGGAGTGGTCGTGGCAACAGAACATCTTGAAAAGCTATGTGCCAATAAATTATAAAATCTAGAAGAAGCAGATAAACTTTGGACATGGGTGACATGCCAAAATAGAACAAAGAGGATATAAAGAAAATAGATAAATAACAAGCAAATACATTGAAGCAATAATAAAGTCTCCCAACAGAGAAAAACTCAGATCACTACTAAATTTTACCAGAGTTTTAAAGAACACACCCATGCTCCTCAAACTACTGTATTTCATAAAATGGAAAGGAAAAAAAAAAACCTTTTAAACTAATTTAATGAGGCCAGTATTACACTATTATCATAAAACTAATAGGGATATACACACACAAAGCATAAACCACTACCCCTAATGAACATACACAAAAACCCTTAACAAAATACTTGTAAATCTAATTCAATAGCACATTAAAATCATAAGCCAGACATGGTGGCTGTAATCCCAGCATTCGGGAGGCTGAGGAAGGAGGATCACTGTGAGTTCAAGACTAGCCTGGGCTACATAGTGAGTTCCAGGTTAGTCTCAACTACATAGTGAGACCCTGTCTCAAAAAACAAAATAAACAACAACAACAACAAAAATCATACACCATGATCAATTTGGTTTCATTAAAGGGATGCAAGAATGGTTCAACATATGCAAATCAAATATAATACAGCACACATGTAAATAAAATCAAAGAGAAAACTCATATCATCTCAATAGATGCAGAAAAAGCCTTTGATAAAATTCAACATCTCTTCATGATAAAAGTTCTGAGCAAATCAGTTATACTTCAACATAATAAAAGCTTTGTAAGACAAACTCATAGCCAACACTATACTGAGCTGGGAAAAACTGAAAGCATTCAATCTAAAATGAGGAAAACATAAAGGTGTCCATGCATGTTCACTACTCTTAGTCTATACACTGTAGTTCTAGAGATTTTAGCCAGAACAATTAATCAAGAGAAAGAAATAAAATATATGTAAATAGGAAAGGAAGAAGTCAACTCATCTCTGCAAATAATATGATTCTATACATAGAAACCACCAAAAAATAATCCCGAAAAGTTTCCCAAAGAAAATTCACCAAAAGACTAATAAGCAATTTCAGAAAAACAGCAGGATATGAAATCAACATACAAAGTCATTATCAGATAAATATAACATCAGAGAAAATTAACTTTAATCAAGAAGTACTACTCAAAATAAAGAGGTAAATTCCATACTGATAAAAAGATAAACTCAACAGAAAGTAATAATTGCTAAATTTATGTGCAGTAAATAAACTAGCTCCAAAATATATAAAGTAGAAGTTGACACAACGAAAGGGTTGTCAAATCCATAACAATATGTGAAGAATTCACATAGCTTTCTAAATAACAGAAAAAACAAGTTAAAATATAGAATACTTAATATATTCACTAATTTTACCTTATTAGTGACTATGTAATTTTATACCCCAAAAGTACAGAATATACTATACATGCATATGTATATTACATCAAATAAAATATACTCTGATGCATAAAACAAGTCTGAACAAATTTCAAAATTTTAAACATTATACAGTGCACAATCCTAAACAAAATTTAGTAAGTGGGATTTATTCCTGATTGGCAAGAGCTGTTATTAGAAAAATCAATTGATGAAATTTGCCATCATAATGAAGAAAAAAAGAAAAAAACCCACATTATTCTTTCTTTAGTTTTAGGGAAACATTTGATAAAAGTAAATACCAGTTCATCGTTAAAATGACTCAAACTGGGAGGAAAGGAACATCCCTAATCTGATAGAGGGCACTGTAAAACAGCACACTTTTAATGCTGCATTTAGGAATAATTTTTCCCTAAAGTCATGAAAAGGCAAGCGCATTCACTATCACCACTTGCACTTGTCACTGTATTTGACTTTCTAGGCATTGTGGTAAGGCAAGAAAAGAAATAGGTGTACAGTGAAAAGGACAAGACAAGCTATCTTCGCTGAAGGCAACATGATTGTTTACATTGATAATCTTTTTAAAATCTGTGAAAACTACTACGACAGAAGTTAAGAACATAGCATGATCAAAGGCCAATATATAAAATCAACTATATTTGTATATGTTACAAACAAATAATTGAAGAATCAACTTTAAAAAATACTACTGTAAGAGCTTTCAAGAACACATTCCCCACATCCTTTTTTTTTTTTTTTTTTTTTTTTTTTTTTTTTTTATTTTTTTTTTTTTTTTTTTGAGTACTGGGGATTAAACCTGGGACCTTTGCATTGAACTGTACTCCAGCCTGTTTTTGTTTTTTTATTTTTAGTTAATATCTTCCTAAATTATTAGGTTACTCACGCTGACCTCAAACTTGTGATGTTTCTATCTCAGGCTCTCAGAGTGTTGGGATTACAGGTGTGCACCACCAGGTTAAGCTCAACAACACAAACTATTTGAGAATAAATTTGGTGAAAGATCTGCAAGACACTTATGTACTCCAGCCTGTTTTTGTTTTTTTATTTTTAGTTAATATCTTCCTAAATTATTAGGTTACTCACGCTGACCTCAAACTTGTGATGTTTCTATCTCAGGCTCTCAGAGTGTTGGGATTACAGGTGTGCACCACCAGGTTAAGCTCAACAACACAAACTATTTGAGAATAAATTTGGTGAAAGATCTGCAAGACACTTATACTGAAACTATAAATTATCGTAAGATAATTTACCAAAGATTTAAATGAATGGAGACAAATAATGTTGGTGAAATATAAAACTTGATATTTTAAGGCAGCATTATCCTCTAATTTAGTCGATAGATTCAACATAATCCCATTCAAATATCGAACATTTTTTGCAGTGAATCAACAAGCTAATTCTAAAATTCATATTGAAATTCAAAGGGTAGAACAAATACAATTTTTTTTTTTTTGTACCAGGGATTGAACTCAGGATCTTGCACTTGCGAGGCAGGCACTGTGCCACTGAGCTAAATACCCAGCCAGGCAAATACAATCTTTAACAAGAAAAACAAAGTTGGAGAATTTAAACCACTGGATTATTAGGCAATAGTAATCAAGTACAGTGGGGTATTGGTGTACTGACAAACTGCAGGTCAATGGAACATTATAGAGTCCATATATAAAACTCTGTTATACGGTATTTGATGTGTGTGTGTGTGTGTGTGTGTATGTGGAGTTAGGGATTGAACTCAGGACCTTCCACTTCTCAGTCAGGCACAGCGCCACTGAGCTAGATCCCCAGCCCAGTACTTGATTTTTAACAAAAGATCCAAATGTCTTTTTCAACGGTATTGGAGAATTATATATCTGTCTGGGGAAGATAACAAATTCTGTCCATAAACATATAAAAAAATAATATAAGATGAATAATATTCCCTAACATAAAATCTGAAACTTTAAATGCTTTAAAAAGCATAGGAGAATATCTTCCTGAATTTGGGGCACAACACTAGATATAAAATTTAAAACTCATAAAGAATAGAAGTATCTGTTCATCAATACCACTAAGATAATAAAAGATATGATACCATATGATTGACAAGATTCTGCCCATACTAGAGATTGAATGAAAGCATTCTGATTTTTTCTTTTAGAGTACTAGAGATTGAATTAATGATACTCTTAGCCTTTAAAAATTTTTTAATGTTGAAACAGAATCTTACTAAGTTGTCCAGGTTGGCCTTGAACTTCTGATCCCCCTGCCTTAGCTTCCTAAGTAGGTGGAATTACAGACATGCACTACCATACCCAGCTTTAAAAGGAACATGGCTCTAGAATATACAAAGAATTCCTCCAAATCAACAAGCCCAAGAAGAACAATTTTAAAAGTGTGCAAAAGCATCAGGTAAACATTTGACACAAGAAGGTGTATAAAAAATGGCCAATAAAAACATGCCACATAATGGAGATGTGGGAGTGGACTAAATCTACATGAGTTAGAACAATGAATCAGAGGCTAGGCAGGGTGAGGTCTCATAGAGAGACCCTGTCTCAAAAAACCAAAACAAAAACATCTTGAAAGAGTTATGTTCATTGAAAGAAGGCAGACACCAATGGTTTATGATTCCATTTATCTGAAGTTTAAGAGCAGTAAAAACTAAACTATAATCATTGAAATCAAAGCATTGTTGCTGACAGGGGAGCGGGGATGGATTGGGGAGAGGAAGGTGGGACATTTCTGGGAGCAGAAATGTCTTATATTTTGATGGTATGGTGGTATATATTTTTTAAGACTCATAAAACTGTACATTTAAAATCTATGCATATTATTTTCCTAAAGTATACCTTGATCTAAAAAAATAAATAAAATTCACCAAATCATTAGCAGTGTTTATCACTATGGGGTGAGATTTGTTCACTTTCTACATTGTATATTTCTAAGTCTGTGATATATTTTCTTAAATTTTTGTTTGTTTGTTTGCAGACAGGGTCTTGCTTTGTATTTCAGGCTGTCCTTGAACTCACTATGTAACCCAGGATGGCCTCAAACTCAGGGTGATCCTCTTGCCTCAGCCTCCTGAGTACTGGGATTACAGAAGTGTGCTATCACACCCAGCCTGAGTCTTTGAACTTTTTTCAATAAGCATGTAGCCACACTGAAGATCTAAAAATATAATTACATGAAGGCAAGATTTGTCCAAAGAGTGGGGAATTAAGTTAGACACCCTTCTAATATATCCCCCCAAATGGTCAAGTAAATCCAAGAGTTAACGTATAAAATCAAACCATAAATTTTAATTTGTCATAAATAATAGAAAAGAGAGGCTAATATCAAATTTCTGAACACTTTAAAAGATTAAAACACTTTGGAAACTATAAAGAAATAGATTTTTACTACACAAAAATGTTAAAATACATAATAAATGTACACAAAAGTAGAATGTACCTTTTTGGTTTTTTTTTTTCTTTTCTTTGTACCAGGGGTCGAACTTGGGCTCTTGCAAGGTAGGTGACAGAACCACTGAGCCAGATCCCCAGCCCAAATGTACACAAAACTAAATACAATAGGATGTTAGGCAAATTTACAAAAACAACCTATGACAGATTTGTAGAGAAAGGATGAAAAGACGGAAGCCAGAAGAGAGAGGAAGAGAGGAAATGAGGGAGAGAGAGAAGAAGTGAGGTGAGCAAAAAAAAAAAAAGAGGAAAAGAAGGGAAAGGAAGGGCAAAGAGGAAGGAAAGACGGGAAAACCACAAACGACTAATCCACAACTGAATAAAAGCAAGCCGGAATTTTAAAACATAAATTATGCCTATCAAATTAGCAAATATTATTGTTAAATGATTGTATCCATGGTCTGAATTTAATTTTTGCAGGAATGTAAATTGCTACATTTATAGAAATAGATCTGGTCATGTGTGTTGATAATCTAGTACATTTATATTTTTAACCGGAAATATTACTTTTGAAATTCACCTAAAGGGAATAAATAATAAATGTCACTGTTTTAAGGATTATTTATAATAGGCAAAAATAATAACCTAACCTAAATGCCAACATTGTGGAACTAATTCATTAAATTATGGGGTACGTGTTGGATGGATTATTATTCCATCAGTAAATAGTGTTTACTATGAGTTTTTAATGACATTTTAAAGAAATCATTTTTGGTGTTTTTAAATGCCTGTAATAAATTGCGGATAGCAAGGCGGAACTCCAGCGTGGCTCTAAAACAGAAAATTTCTGGTGGTGAAAAACTCTGCCTCTAGGCACACTGTATGTTTTTTCCCTCCACTGACTCTAACCACCCCATTACCACACCACCTCCGCTGCGGCGTGAGTGAGTGCGCGTGTGCGTGTTATTCAAGGTCTGTTCAGGAAAACCCAAGCCGCTCTCTCTGTTCGGGTCTGGAAGGTTTAATGGAGCGTTAGGGGTTCACAGGATTGAGGTGGCGAGCGAGCTCCGGCAGCTGCAGCGAAGGAAGACACGGTGGCACCTAAAGGTATCAGCTTGCAGCAGGTGGCTCGGGAGAGCTCGCCAGGAAGCCTCATGAGCCTTACGTCTGTCTGTTCAGCAGCTGGCGGTCTCTGCCTCTGGAGAGTAATAGATTCCCCCTTCCTTCTGCCTTCCAAATTTCCCCAGATTCCTCTCCAGGCAGATTCCGACCTGAAAGGGGGCATTATGGGAAATGTAGTTCCTGCTGCTGGCCACTGCCGGAGAGGGGTGGGGCCGATGTCCCGCACTAGGGCCCATGCAGCACGACGTGACAAGGGTGGCTGGAATCATCTCTTCCCTATCTGTCAGCCAGGCAAGCGATCTGGAGGCTACCGGCTGGGTAGAAAATAGTCTGTCTTATAGATGATAGAAGCTGTCCTTCCCAGCTTACTTTATTACACATTGGCAAAGCGAGACACAACCAAGTCATACAATTTAAAATCAGTTATGTGGCTGTTTAGAAGTTTAGAAGATGACAACATGCGAACAATGTTCAGTTGAAATTCTCACAACTGGTGGGAATGTGCACTACTACAGCCACTGTGGAAAGCGGTGGACGATCCTCGAAAACATCACGCTCAGTGAAAGACACAGGGTCACACGTTCTGTGATTCCGTTTATGAGAAATCTCCAGAACAGATTAATAGATTAATAGTTGCCAAAGGCTGGGAAGGGGATCACAGGGAGTGGTTGATGGTGGGTTTCTTGGGGGTGGGATCATGAAGTGGCCTTAAAATTAGATAGTGAGGACGTTTCTTCAGCTCTGAACATACTAATTACCATTGAAAAATTTTCATTGTGGCCAAATAGACATTACAGGAAGCATTTTAGTCGTTTTAAAAGTACAATTCACTGGTATTAAGTACTTTCCCTTGCTATACCATGGTGATCATCCCTCTCCAGAACGATTTCATCTTCCCAACCCGAAACTCCAAACCCACTAAACAATAACTACCCACGCTCCACTCCCACCAGGCCCCGGCAACCACATCCTGCTTGGCCCTTCTATGGGTCTCACATCCCAGGGACCGCCAGTCAGGGGATTACCCTAGTACCTGTCCTCCGGTGACTGGCTTCTTCCACTTACCGTGATGTCTTCGGGGTTCACCCATGCTGCAGTGTGTAACAGGGTGTCTTTCCTTGCTCGGGGTGAGTTCTGTTCCGCTGCGCGCATGTGCCACATTCCCTTCATCCACAGCCATCGCCGGGCACCGGGCTGCTTCCACCTTTCGGCGACTGTGAATGACACTGCTGTGAACATGCCTGTAAAAACAGTCATTCCACTCTCTACTTTCAGTTCTTTTCAGTCAGTACCCAAAAGTGGAATTGCTGGAGCATGTGGTAATGTGATTTTTAAACTTTTGAGGAACTGCTACTCTATTCCACAGCAGCCGTGTCAATTTACCTCCTCGCCAGCAGGGGTCAGGGTTCCAATTTCTCTGTAGTTTCAACACTTGTCATTCCCTGCTGCAGCTGACCTTTGCAATGATTATACTAGTGAAATAGTATCTCATGATGCTTAGGATTTGCATTTTCAACTGCATATTTTTAAAAGATGAATTTTATATGTGAAACGTATCTCAATTTTAAAAATACGATTCATTGAGAACCTTTGGTAGCACGAAGCCTGCCTAGTGTCCTGATCTTGGTTCTAAATAACTTTCTTGACTAAAGGGGGTCAATTTAGGGCAGAAAAAGTACAGTGAGCATGGAAAATTTCACTGTGCCAGAAAGAAAGGAAGTGTTTAAAAAATGGTGAGGTGGGGTGAAAAGGACATTGACCAAATTTGCAAAAATTTGAACATCAAAACTAATGACTAGTTAATTGTAAAATATCTCATAAATTGCAACCCATGAATTCATGTAATAAAAAAAGACAAGGGAAAAGGTAAATCTTTATAAAAGAGTGCTAGATCATAGATGTAAAAGGAATTATATGATTTTAAAATTATCATTTGACAATTCCTAGTGAAATCCTTGGTTCAAGAAAAGATTGGTAATAGATATTACAGTTATTAGGTGAACAATTACTCAGAAAACAAATATTCACATGGTATTTCCTGTAGGTTACTTATGAATTACAAATGGAACATACACCTTTACAAAGAAGCAATCTGGTGATCACCACTTTTTTTTTTTTTTTTAATACCGGGCATCGAACTCTGGACCTTACACTTGCAAGCCAGGCTGCAGAACCACTGAGCTCAATCCCTGCCCTGATCTTCACTCAGAATTGTGAACTGCAGAAAAGCCTGGTCTCTTGTTTCTGATATGATGCAATGCTAAGTCCACATCACCTGGGAAGTAGTGTTACTAGCGGGTGGCCTGAGCTCCTTTTTCCAGGAATCCAGCGAATAATGGAATACATTCAAAGACACCATGTAAGATGTTTAGGCAATTGACCTAGAATCTCTAAAACGTCAATGTCATGAAAACAAAGAGGAGAAACAGCGAGGCTACTGCTGTAGACAAAGAGACACTTGAGAGCCCCAATTAAACAACAGAAATAACAAAACACACCTTGTTCAGCGAGCTCCTGTAGGCTGCACTTGCATTTCATAAATGAATGCTAAAATGATGCGGGTACAATAATTTGTCATGCTTTAGTGATCACCAAAAATGTTTATTAGTAAAACTTTTTAATGAATGGAAAGTTTTATTGCAATTCTCTTTTGTATTCCCTCCCCTATGCGAAAAGAAAGCATAGTCACATAAAGGCTGTCCTTGAAGCGTGTGCTTCCAGATATCTGTATGATTTATCTCTAGATAAATCATTCAGCCTAGGAAGAAAACAGATGTATGGAAAATTTTTCATTTCATTGGGCGTGCAAAACCTCCCCACCTGTTAATGTCGTTACCTGCAACACAGGCAGCTCCATAATATTTCTAGACAAAATGCAGCTTTTAAAAAAAACCACTGTCCATCAGAAATAGGTGAGCTACCAACTTGAGCCCAAATATAATCTTATGTGCACCAGACTAATAGTTATGGTAAAAACATAATGAGAAATTAATTTTAATAATGCATTTCATTTATCCCACCATATCCAAAAATTATCATTCAAGCAATCAACATAAAAATGATTAAAGAAACACTGTGCATTCTTCTATTGTACTAAGTCTTTGAGATCTGGCCTGGGATTTACCTGTCAGGAGATCTCAGTTAGGACAAGTGTGGCTCACAGTGTGGAAGGTGCAGATCTAAAGATGCGGGACCTAAAGAGAACCGGACCAAGGTCCTTCAGAGGATAGGCATCAGTGGGACATGTTCAAAAGTGAGCTCTCCCAATATGGACTTTTGATTCCCATTTGTTTTGGAGATTTTTTACAGGGGTGAAAACATAAGCTGAAATTTTCTGTTACCTTCCAAATGCCTCATATTTTTGTTACTAAGTTGCCCAGACTGGGCTCAAACTTGAGATCTTCCTGTCTTGGCCTCACAGAGTGCTGGGATTACAGGCCTGTGCCACCACACACAAGGGCATTTTCTTTTTCAGGTTCCCAGTATGCCAACTACTCCAGCCCTTTCCACAGTGCCTGGGCTGGTAGAGAAGTTTCTCTCTGGTCACTGCTTCCGAAGTTGTCCTGCCTCTGCCTCCCTGACGCACAGGCCTCCATCTATAGGCACAGCTCCAGTCCCTTCATTATCCCAGATCTCCAGGATGGAAAATTCTTCCCGGCAGAAGCTGGTCTTTCCACTCTGAGTGCCATCTATGTACATTTCCACAGCAAAACAGTGATACCCTTATCTTTGTTCTCTCTGCTAGGACATCGTTCCTTCCCTGGGCCTTTCCTGCCAGGTGTAAATGCCTTCCCTTTCAGGGATCTCTGCTGTCCTGTCGGCAGACTGCTTGCTCTTGCCTCCTTCTGCCCACACTGGGCCACTTGTCTTTCACCGCCATCCACTGTTCTGATGGTTCCCCCGCATGTCTTACCTCTCTTTCAAGCCTACTTGGCCAACTGGCCAATTGCTACAGACTCACACCCTGTTCTCTCCTCTGCACCACTGAGCTCACCGCAGGTAGGCAGATTGATTGCACAATTATCCGGCATCCTTCTCCCTGTCCTGTGTCCAAGCCGGGTACAATGTGACTTTGCAGCTCCTCCTACTGGCAGCCTTGAATCTGGGCTGCCGCTTGGCTGGCCTGGGTTCTGACAATGTGTGAGTTACAAGCCTTGGCCCCCAAGTCCCCAAGACCAGCACAAACACAATGGTAAGGGAGGGAGGTCAGGGGTCTGTACCCCTTCCCACAGCCTGGCTCTGCCAGTAACCAATGAAGGCACCAAGCACAGCTACTTTGTCTCGTGGGCCCAGTTTCTTCACCTGTGAGAGGAAGAGCAGCAACCAGGATCACCGTAAAGGTTCTCCTAGCTCATAATCGTTTCATGCTCAGCAGAACTCTTCTTACCCAGCTACACTACTGAAGTCCATTGATGCCCACTGTAATCCCAGCATCGCGTTCAAATGTTTTCAGCACTCACTAACCAAGCATATTTTAAGGGCTCTACCACAGAGCTACATCCCCACCCCTCACTAACCAAATGTTGCATCATCTTTACAAACTGCCAGTTTTTTAAAAAAGCAAATAACTTGCCAGTTACCTTCATATCCCCATTGCATTTAATTCCCATAGTCCGTCTACCAGATGGATGTTACTTTCTCTTCACTTTGCAGGAAACAAACCCATACCACGCAAGAAGCATTGGTTCTAGGCCACATGGTAAGGAAATGGGAGGTGCAGCTGGGATCTTGACCCTGGTCCTACCTGGAGTCCACCCCGTCCCCACCCGGTCCTGGGACCCTTGGGATGACACAGGAGACACAGAAACCAATCTGATTACCTGCAGACATGCTGATGTGAAGAGAACCCAGTGAGGTACTTAAAACCGGTCATTTGTTACATTTTAATTCTCTTCCTTCTGAGTTTATGCCTTGGGCCAAGTCCACAGCCCAGGCTCTCTTCTGACCTTTGTTTCTCGGACATCCTCCCAGTTGGAGCCTGACATGGATGGTCACGGGGACAAATGTCACAGGAACGTGGTGACACTGGAATAGTGTATGCAAATGAGGCTATCTCTCTACCCGTAAGGTGAGCCCAGGAAAAAGATATTCTTACAACTTTACACTTGTGATGCTTTACTGGGCACCAGTGTGGATGCTGAATTAATATTCTTCTAATTCTCAAGTAAATAAGAAACTGTAAAGGTTATATCTGTTTTTGTTTTCTGCTGCCAGAAACTGAACCCAGGCCCTCTGCGACTGAACTAAATACCTAACCCTTTAATTTTTTAGTTTGAGACAGGGTCTTGCTGTCACTAAGTTCTCCAGGCTGAGCTCAGATGTTCAATCCTCCTGCCTCAGCCTCCCAGAATGCTGGGATTACAGGTGCACAGTCCTGCCCCCAGCTTGTTTTGAATTTTATTTAAAAGGTCACATTCATTGTATATAAACATTCAAATATATTTCAATTTTTGTAAGTCTGCTTGACATTTCTATATTTTATGACAAAGGCTTGATGAGAGGAAGAAATGGGCTGTGTAGTAAGAGAAATGGTTTCTGCTCATTCTCTTACATCCCTCCAAAGTGCAGAGAACCCTGTAAGGATGGCTGGTCATGTGTTCACCTCTCCGAGGGAGGCACAGAATGCGCCTAATTTCTTCTTCCACCAAAACAGGCCGTTACTCTAGGGCACTGTGGTAAACCTGTGGCACACGTGTTGTTTTTGTTTTGTGACAAAAGATGTTAATGTAGGAGTTGTTTTTTCTAAACTAAAACCTCAGTATTCAGGTTTAATTGCAGTGTTGGCACTTTGTGATACAGAAGTGGGTTTTGATACAGTCTGGGCACTCGGTCTCTAAAAGGTTCGCCATCACTGCCTAAGGGGATGGTTATCTGTACATATTCTAATACTACCCCAACCCCTAAATCTGGCAGCACACCTGTTGGTTTACCAACTCAAAGAAACATTTAAAATGAAACCAGAAAGACTCAAATGTACACTTTGAAGGCCTGATGTCCTGGAGCAGCGAGAGGTCAGTGAGCCATGTTCCCCATTCCCAGGATCATTTGTGAATGCACAGTTCTGATCACAGAGGCAGAGAGGTTCAGCAGCAGCCTAGAACCTGCAGGGGGTTTATCAGGAAGATGAAAATTGCAATTCAGAGCTGCCTACACAGCCAGAATTTGAGGGTTCAGGATCCTAGAAAAAAAAATGATCAAACAAGCAAAAAATTAGCCCGAGTTTTTCCCCTTTGGTATTGGGGATAGAGCCCAGGAGTATTCTTATCACTGAGCTATGTCCCTAGCCTCAATTATTATTATTATTATATTAATTTTGTGTGGTACCGGGAATCGAACTCAGGTCCTCGCACTTACAAGGTAGGTTGTGGCACCATTCCTAGACTTAATTGTTCATTTTTAATTTTTTGAGACTGGGTTCCTTGCAATCCTCTTGCCTCAGCCTCCCTAAATTATGCTGGGATTGGCTGGGCATGATGGCGCATGCTTGTAATCTCATCACTTTGGAAGCTGAGGCAAGAGGATTGCCATGAATTTGAGGCCAAACTGGGTTACATAGTGAGTTGAAGGCCAGTGTGAACTACATAGTGAGACCCTGATTCATAAAACCAAAACCAAAAAAGCAAGCAAACAAAAAAGATATTAAAAATTGAATTTCAGAGTTGGGCATGATGATGCATCCTGGAGATCCCTGCTTAATTTTTTTTTATTTGTTTATTTGTTAGTTTGAGACAGTTTTATGTAGTTCAGTTTGGCCTTGAACTCACTATGTAACCCAGACTCACCCTGTACTCCCAGCGTTCCTCCCGCCTCAGCCTCTCCAGTGCTGGGATTGTAGGTGTGCACCAAAATATTCAGCCAATTTTTATTCTCTTAAGGTATTTACTGACACCTAAACTGGGCTCATAAGATTACAAGGAACTGAAGAGAAAATGTTAAGGGGCTAACAAAATTTTGACAATCTCACATTTAGGAGGAGACAGATACTAGAATTCAGTTTCCACACTGCTAAAACCCAGACTTTCACCTGAGATCCATGAACAGGTTACATTCAGGGCCCACTGGACCTAGAACAGAATCAACTGGACAAGATGATCTGGCCAATCCCTCTGTTTGACAGGTGGAGGAGACCCTGGGATGGGAGGGGAGCCAGGGCGTGAAGTCAAGGGCACAGCGGTTGAAGATGTGCACAGGAAGGCCATCCAGCGAGGGCACTCAGCCAAGGAGGGGCAGGGAACCAGAGCACAGTAAGAAGTGAAGTCACATCATGTGCACGCATGTGTGTTAGAACATATGCCCACACATGCATACACATTTCCTTGGTTTGTCTACGGAATGGATTGGGAGAATGGATGTCCCTAGGGGAGCCTAAAGTATCTTGCTGTACCTGAATACCAGAAAGTGCTTGAGAAATGATGGAATTTGTGAAAAGGACACAGAAGCCAACTTGAAGGGATTCTTACTAGCCAAATCAGGGACAACTGAGCATCAAAATATACAATGATAGTAATGGATTATGACCAAGGATTAAATGGGAAATCCTAAATTCATACTGACATAAATGTGTGAAGCAAATTGAAAGTCTGATGAGTAACCAGATATTTACTTTTCAAAATTTTCTTTATTTTGAGATAGGGTCTCACCAAATTGCTAAATTTCCCAGGATGGAGTGAGACTTGTGATCCTCCTACCTCAGCCTCCCAAAGTACTGGGATTACAGGTGTGCATCATCATGCCTGGCTTGTTTTTGTGGGGTTTTAAAAATTTATCTCTTTCTTTCTGCTCATGTTGGATTTATTTTTCTCTTCCTTTTCTAGTTTCTTAATGTAAGATCTTCAATTATGATTTGAGACTTTATCTTTTATAACAAATTATTACTATAAACTTTTCTCTCACCACTGCTTAAATTACATTCCACAAATTTTAATGTGCTCTATTTTCATGTTAAATGTATCTTTAAAATTTCTCTTTAGACTCTTTGTTCTATAGATTATTTCAAACTTTGTTGTTTAATCTCTAGGTATTCCAAAATTCCTCTTTAAGTATTTTACCTATCCTCTATTTTTGTCTATTATTCTATTTTTGATTTCTAGTTTGATTCCTTTACAGTCAATAAGTATATTTTCTCTATGATGATTTATTGGAATTTATTCTCTGACTCAGAACATCTTGATGAATATTCCATGAATTTGAAGTAATCACATTCTGTTGTGATTGGAACATTGTATAAATATCAGCTAGGTCACTGCTGGTTGATAGTTGTCAAGGCTGGTTGATGATGTTGTTTTTATGTTCTTGCTGATTTTTTTTGTCCTGTAGTTCTCTCAGTTGTTAAGAGAGGGATGCTGATGTCTTCAACTGTAATTATAGATTTGTTTTTCTTGTCCTTTTAGTTTAATAATTTTTTGTTTTATATATTTTGAAGCTCCATTATTTTGTACACAAACATTTAGAATTGCTATGACTTCTTGATGCATAGACTCCTTTAGCATTTTCTAGTACCCCTCCCTTTCCTGGGAAAATTATTTGCTGTGAAATATACTTATCTAATATGAATACTTCCAGTCCTCTAAATTGTGTTAATATTTGTGTGGTATATTCTTTTTATTCTTTAACCTACCTACATTGCTATTTTTTATAGATAGTTTAGAGCTGGTTCATGGTTTTCCATTTTGCTAATTTTTGCCTTTAATTGGTGTGGTTAGCTCATTTACATTTAATAAATTATTAATATGTTAGGGTTCAAGATTGCTGTTTCTATAGCTTGTCTTCTGTTTGTTACTTCTGGAGTTTTAGTTTTAAATTTGCCTGTCTTTCTGTGGGTTGTTTGAACATATTTTAGAATTCCATTGGCTTTGCCTTTAGAGTTTTTGAAAATATCTCTTGCACAGGTTTTTCAGGGTTTGTTTAAGTATTACATCACACCTGCATCGCTTAACCCTACTCACTAAAATCTACATTTTACCATTCCTGAGTGAAGTGTAGAAACACCTATGAGTTCCTTTACATCCTCTTTGTAATAGAATTGTCTTAAATACTCACATGTATTAAAGACTATGTCAATGTCCTGACTTTGGTCCCCAGTACTGGGGAAAAAAAAAAAAGCAAAAACTACATCATACAACTATCTGATATTGATATTGCTTCAACTATCAGATATAATTTAGAAAATTCAAGAGTTTAGTCCATTATACATACTTGCATATTTGACTCTTTTGTCACTTTTTCTTTATTCTTTATGTTTCAGGTTTGCTTTGTTTATGACTGTTTTTTTATTTGTTTGTTTGTTTGAAGAGCTTTCTTCAGATATTTATTTAGCATAGGTCTGAGGACACTGCATTATTTTCATTTGTCTCTGTTTGAGAATGTCTAGATTTCCTCTTTCTTACTGAAGTACATTGTTGACAGGTATAAAATTGGCAGTGACAATTCTTATCTTTGAGGCCTTGATAATTGTTGTGCCACTTTCCTCTGGTTGCCATAGTTTCTAGTGAAAAATCCATAGTCATTCAAATTATTGTTTCTTTATAATTAATGTGCCATTTCTCTCATTGCCGAGTTTTTGCTTTTGTCTTTAGTTTTAAGATGTTTGACTATAGTGTGTCATGGTGTGGATTTCTATGGGTTGGTTTATCTTGTTTTGGATTTTGATCAATTTTTTAAACTTATAAGTTTATATCATTTACCACATTTGAGGACTTTTCAGCCATCATGTTTCAAACAAATTTATTGCCTACATTTTTCCAGTTGTATCTTCTTTCTCTTCTCTTTTTGAGTCTTTGATTATGTGGCATTAAATATTTTGTTTATACCATGAGCCCTTGAGTCTCTGTTCTTTCTCAATATATTTTTCTTCTGTTGCTCAGGTTGGATCTTTTTTGTCCTTCTAGTTTTAGACTCACTATCTCTTTCCTCATCTTAATTCTTCTGTTGAGTCCAGTGAGTTTTTAAAATTTTTTTGTTGCTGTGTTTTCTAATTCTAAAATTTCCACTTGATTTTTGTTTTGTTTTGTTTTGTTTTTTTGGTACTGGGAATCAAATTTAGGACCTTGTGCTTGTGAGGCAGGCAGCAGAACAACTTGATTCTTTTTTAAATCTCATATTTCTTTGGATTTTTGCTAAACAGTTTAAAATATTATCACAGTAATTCAATACATATTTGTATCACTTAGCTTTCACTAAGTTATTCTGCTATAAAAACTAAATCCAAACTTCAGCAGTATTCAAGAACAAAAAGTGACTATGATGAGCCCTAATTGAACAAAAATGTCCAGGATTTGTATACTGAGCATTAGAAAACAGCTTCTTATATTTCCTTGACTTTCATATCTCTGATGCTTTTTTTGTGGTGGCGGCGGGGGGTAGGTACTGGGGATCAAACTCAGATCTTTGCATTTGCAAGGCAGGCAGCAGAACCACTGAGCTAAATCCCCAGCCCCTTCTCTGATGCTTGTAAACACTATATGCCATTTTGTAGGATGTCAGTCAACTTGGGTGTATCCTATAGATCCCTGTGATTGGTTTCAAGTTACTCACCTAGAATTCTTGTAAGTTTCTTTTAAAAAACTTCCATCCAAACGAATCATATCACAGTGATATATGTGCACCCATGTTTATAGTGGCACAGTGTGTAATAGATAAAACTTGGAAACAGCCCATTTGCCCATCAGTTGAAGACTGGATAAAGAAGATGTGGTTTTTCTATAAAACGGAATACTACTCAGCCATAAAGAATGAGAAATTAGAGTCATTCATAGGAAAATGGATGCATATTGATGATATACTTGTAAGTGAAATAAATAAGTCACACATGGGCAAATATCAAATAGTTTCTCTGTGAAAAACTATAATTGTGCATAAGATCCTAATGGTATAATTGACAATGTGAAATAGGAAGAACAGGGCTAAAGGTATAGGGGAAGTGGGAAGGGTAGGGGAAAGGAAATAAGGGAAAAGAAAAAATATGGGAAAATGAAAAAATGGAAATAAAGTATTTGTAAATAGGGAAGGGAGGAAGGGGTGAAGGGAGGGCAGGGATATGGGGAAAAAATGAGAACCAAGACCTGTCATGTAAAGGTACAAGATACCTAAAATGTACCAATAAACTCAATAAAAAAAAACCTTCCATCTAATTATTGAGATTCCCTATCTGACTGCCTATTTTGTCCATCTCTTTCCAGAAATTATCTAATACACTCATACATGTTTTAAGGCCTTTTTATCTAATTCTTGCATCTGAGTCACTTGTAGGTCTGCTTCTGCTGACCTCTTGAATAAAGGTTACATTTTTTAGTTTCTGTGACTATCCAGCTTTTTTTTTTCATAGTATATAATAGGCTGTTCTGAATAATACGTTGTAAATACTCCGGTCTACAGTTATCTTCTTCTAAAGAGTATACCATTTCATTACAATAGCAGTTAAACTACCAGCAGATCAACTTGATCCTGTAGAGATGTAATTTTGGGTTTTGTTAGGGTGGGCTCTTTTGTCAAGGGTCTGGCCCTTTTGACATGTGAAAGGCAAGGCCAATGTATTTACCATACTCTGCTATTTTTGATTGGGCTTTGTTGTGTTTTAGATCCGAAATGTTCCCCCTAAGTCTCTTGTGTGTGGAAGGTGATTGGATGATGGGGGTGCTGTACTCATCAATGGATTTGAAGAGCTCATGGCCGATTGTGCTGTTAGGAGGCGGGGCCTAGTTGGAGGCAGGTCATTGGAGGTGTGGCCTGGAAGAGTGTACGGCTTTCTTGTCCCCAGCTACTCCCTTTTCTCACTGGTTCCTAGCTGCCATGGGGTGAGAAATTTTACTTCCCTGTGCCCTTTGCTATGCTGTTTCTGCCTTACAGCTGACAAATCATGGACTGAATCCTCTGAAAACTATAAGCCAAATAAACATCTGCTCCTTTATGTTGTAGGCATTTTGTCCCAGAATGGAAAAGCTGACTCGTACAAACTTAAATATCAAACTTTATCTCCAAAGTTCTAGATAATTGCTAAAATCTCATCTCAACCCATTAGCATCTTTTTCTGGGTTCCTTGAAGTCTTGTCCTGGGCATGAGCAATTTAGGAATCAGCCAGTGATTTGAGGGATATTTCTATGAACATTTTGAATCTTTTTCCCTGTATCTTCCTTCTTTCTAGCCCCCTCATATCTCACCCCACCCTCAATTTCCAGTGCATCTGGATCATATTAAAACTCTGACTTCTGTCTTAGCAACCTAGTGAAGTTGCCCAAGCTGACCTCGACTGAAGTCCTCCTGCCTCATCTTTCCCATTACCTGGTATGGCAGGTGGGAACACTGGCCCTCAGTATTTACCCATTTTTAGGGGTCCCCAATATCCACTGTAAGTAGAATTCTGAATCTGTATCTCAAACTAGCTGCCTCTTCCTAGGATCCAGGCCAAAATATTCACATGTCTACCCACATTCCCAATTCAAACCCAGCAAATCCAACACCGAGAGCTTCACAGCTTACAAATCTGTTTTGTTCTTTTTTTCTGGCAATGGTTAACAGCCTCTGCAGTTATTTACTCAACCAGACAGGCTGTGCTTAGGTGTCCCTTACCCTGAGCCTTCTCCTAACTTTCACCTTCCAGAGTATAAAGCTCCTCACCCTCACCATCGAGGCTCCACGGATCCATAGCTTCAAGGCAACTCTCACTTTGGACCACGGCCCTTTCTTTGCTTATGTATTTGTGTCCCTGGTGAGACTGATGTTCTTCTAAACCAGGGCTGCATGAGGGTACCCAGCCCCAACTACAATGCCAATAAGAGGTCTCATTTATTCTTTGTCTTGAAGCAAAAGCAGTGCATTTGAGCCTTAATAGTCTCCTCCCTCTGAGTAGCAGCAATCTATGGAGAATGCCAAATAATACGTGCATCTCCCCATCACACCCCGAGTGTGAACTGGACTGAGCAATTCACTTCCAGAGAGTGTAGGAAGGGGAAATAACAGCTTTGTAATACAGAATCCTCGTAGACGGACGCTCCTCTGATCAAGTGAAGGCTGACATCATTGGTGGTGGTGTTAGGTATCCTACCCCTGCACAGTGCCACGAGATGGGAACTTCACTCCTGCGGCATCCTGCCCCAATCTCATAACCAAGGAAACAACTGACAAATCCCAAAGGAGGGACGGTGTACTCCTCAAAACCATCAAGTTCCTTAAGAAAACAAACAGATGAACAAAAGCAAAACAAGAAACCCAAGGAAAGACTAAAAACTATCACGGACCAGAGGGGGCTCTGGGGATTCTTGACTCCTAAATGTAATGTGAAATCTTGAATTGGATGCTGGAACAGAAAAAGGACAGTAATGGAAAACAACCAGTGAAATCTGAATAAAGTTCAGAGTGTAGTGAATAATAAGGTACTATGTGTGTCGGGCTTTTTAATTTTGACAAATGCACTGTGATAAATTAAGACAATAATATCTGGGGAAACAAACTGGGAGAAAGGGCTCTATGTACTTTTCTGTAAGTCTAAAACTATCACAAAATGAAAAGTTTATTTAAAAAATCTGTCTCCCTTATACACTTCCTGCAAGGCCAAAAGACCAACCATCTCTATCTAAATACAAATAAAATCCAGTTAGTTAAATACTATACAGTAGAATGGAGTAATTAAGAACAATGTGATTTTTATACTAATTATATATACAAGAGAGTGCCAGTTGCATGCCCTAACCATTCTTCATTAAGAAAACCCACACTGGCATCCAGGTAAGTGACCCTTTCTTATAGCCCTGGCTGACCCGGTGCCTATCCTCTGGTCAATGCCAGGGGAACAGAGTGCATGGCATTTCTAGGAATCACCTTCAAAAATAAGCACACACTCCTTCCTTTCCTCTTCCCTCCTGGCTTGTGAAAAAGGGAAGACCAGGCTGTGGCCCGAGACTGACAAAACACCCAAAAGCTCAAGTTGGGATCTTTGATGAAGATCTCACATCTAATCTTGTGTGTGTGCGTGTGTGTGTGTGTGTATTTGTTATTCTAATCTTATTTGATGTAGGATCATACACATCCATTTATATAAAATTGGAAAATCACCAAAAGCATATAAGTGCATATGGAAGAAAGTAAGAATGACCTATAATGCTACAACCTAGAAATAGCTTATTTTGATATATCCTATATCATTGAGGAAAAAAACAGATACGTATGAGATTAAGAAAACAAGTGAGTTTTGTATCTTCATTTTAAAACTTACTTTTATAACATGGGTACTTTTCAATATATTTTTAAAATCTCATTTTGATGTTTGTGTAAAATGTATCATGATGAGGAATGACTGCAAGGTCCTGAGTTCAAATCCTAGTACCAGAAAAAAGGAAGGAAGGAAAGAGAAACCACAGGAATTTAATGTAAGGAACTGGTTATGAAGGTGTTGAGAAATCTAGGAAATAAAATAGAGGAAAAGAAATAGCCCAAAGATGAACAACAGCAAGAATACATCACCACTATCAAATGAAAGGTGAGAGGATGGTGTAGCTTTAGCCCAGGACTAGGGTCTGCTGGTGAGAGCCAGAGTCCTGGCCGAGCTTTCCTGATGGAGAAAGAACCATGCAGGAAATTCAGCTACTTGATTATATATGCAAGAGAATGCTTTTAGTGCCATCAAAGGCACTGTCCCTTCCTCCTAACTCATAACCTTTCTCTAGAACTTCCCATTAATCAAATTCATCCAGGATCCTGGGAGACAGAGTCTTTCGAGATCAGCTTCCTTGAGGTAGAGAGCAGAGCAGGGGAAGAGGATCTGAAGGAGACGGATCTGAATGGAACGAGTCTCACGGAAGCAGATGCAGGACTGCACAATCCACCCCTTTAAGTTCCTTCTTTCCTTCCACGGATATTTTACAGCTCTGAACATGAAGCCCTTTTCCACAAATGAAGGTGCCTTTGCCTTCTTCTCTCCATTGAAATACAGAGAGCAAATCCCCTCAGTCCTCATACCCTTTTCAGGCCCAACATATCCAGGTGAATTTCAGTCCCTTTCGTCTAATCTGGATGTTATTTCTCGTGGTCTAAGGAGCTTGTGAAATGAAAGCAGCAGTCTTCATATGAAATTCCTAGGGAAAACAGACATCAGTGATTATGTAAATGAAAATGTGCATAGATCCTTCAGTTCTCATTTCCTTTTCTTTTTTTTTTTTGTTTTTTTTGTTTTCCTTTTCTTCACACTCAGGACCTTGTGTTTTTGAGGCAGGTGGTGGCACCACTGAGCTAAATCCCTAGCCACAGTTTTCATTTCTGTAACGGGTTGCAAGGCTATGATTGACATTTGTCACTTTGTTATTCCTCCAATCATGATGCTTTTGTTCTGGCTCTTAGCCAGTACCTTGGCCAGTCATAGATATTTATTTGGTGAAAAATGCCTTTATATCTGAATGATTAGTCTTTGGTGTTTCTTGGCTTTATTGCTTTTTTAGTCATTAACTGACTTGTGATATTGGATGCTCAATTATTATCTTTTATCTTTATTTAATACTTCCCTACTCTAAGTGGCACCCAAGCGATGTCCTAGGTTCCATATATGGTGGTCCTTTCTACACTATATGTGTAACAGTAACACAAGTTTCTCTTGATAACTTGTATCCACAACCCCAGAGAGTAGAGTTATCCATTGTCAGCCTATCCACTCAGAGACATGGGGACTTGTAAAGAGTCAAGTAGAAGGCTCAACTCCAAGTTGAATGGAAGCATTATTGTGTCTTCTAAAGAACTAATACCTTTCTTGAGGAATTAGATGTCAAAGCCAGCAACACTCAGGGTTTGAGGATGGGAAGCATGAATTCCCCCCTCCTCCCAGTACTGGGAATTGAATCCAGGTCAGACAAGCACTGTATAACTAAGCCACACCACCATCCCAAGAAACACACAATTTTTTTTTTTTTTTTTTATGAGAACTGAATCCAAGGCCTCACACATACATACAAGGCAATTGCTCTACAATTGAGCATGATTCCCAACTGAAAGCAAGAATTCTTGAAGCAAGAATGGCTTGGTGGTATTGATGGAAACTTTAAGATGCATAGTCCAGTGGGGGAATTAGGCCATTTGGAATCTTGAAGGAGACTCTTCTTTGTTTTTGCATCCTTGTTGCCACAAGGTGACAGCTTTGCTTTGCCATGTGTCCTCTACTATGATGTGCTGCCTCACCATAAGCCCCAAAGCAATAGGGTCAACCAACTACAGACTGAAACTTCCAGAACTAAACCTAAACAAACCTTTCCACTTTATAAGTTTATTAGCCAGGTATTTTGTTACAGTAACAGGAAGCTGAATGACACCATTGGACCATCTGTTTCTGAGTGATGTTGGATGTGGTAAGACCAATGAATTCCAGGAGCAGAAAAGCCTATTGCCGCATTTCTATTGGTATGCAGTGAGTACTTTTTTTAAAAATAGATGTTGTATGAGCTTTAATAAGTAAGTATGGTTTCTACAGATCTATAGATAGTATGCTGGCAAAACATCAAGGCAGGAAAGACAAACCAATATTCCCAAATAGGTGTCCATTTCCATTAGGACAAACTGATGAGTCTAAAATAACAAAGTTGCTGGGGGTAGTAGATTGACCCCTTGCTTAAACTAATGCTAAGTCTCTGCTGTTAGCTGATCCAATCTAGATCCATTGCATTTGTGCCCACCTCATTTTTAACAGCCTCCTCTGCAATAGATATTCTCTGGTGAATCTTCACATGAGACATGCACACCCCACACTCTGTGACTATTTCAGATGTCTGTCCTCCAGCCTGTGTCCCAGACATTTTTGTCATTAGTCTCATAAGTTTGTTCTTTTCAAGGACCTAAACATGTGGCCAAACTCAGCCACTCATCAAAATGCAGTGTTGACTGGACCACCAGATGAGTTCAGTCTTCCGGTTGGAATTCACCACAGTACTTTTCAGGGCCCTGTCTAGGTGAGGCTGTAATGTGGTAGCATTTTGCTTCTGGCAAAAGCCAGTGGGCCACACCTGTAGGCTAGACCCAAGCTCTTTCTCTCTCGATCTCTATTGGCAAGGAAGGTCCTCACCAGGGCACAGGCTGAATTGCAAGTGGACCTCACTGAAGCAGTCCTTCCAGACCTGAGCCCAGTCTCAGATGTCATTTCTATTTGGTAAGAGATTGTTTCTGCATTCACTAAGCTTTATGGTTTAGTGTATCCAAGAACCCCAACATCGTGGTGGGATACTGAGCCATGTAGTCACTGGGAGTCCCACAGGGAAGCGGATATTGTGGCACTCTGTCAGATCCCCCAGTCTGGGAGTGCCACGCTCATTACTTTAGCCAGCAGGAGCAGCATCACAGCTGAGCCTCCCCTGGAAATTTCCTAAAGTCCTTGGAAACAGCTTTGCTCAAGGCCATGCCTTCTCTTGGGGGAAGTTCACACCTGACACCTATGATGCAGCAACGCAAAAGCCTTTTCTTTTGCAAGGTAGGACAATCCTACAGGGACATCTCATGTCCAGAGCTCCCTGTGCTAGCAGCTGAGACCTGTCTTGCAACTACACCGTGGTTCAACTTCTTCCTCTGGCCAATCCTGTCTCACTCTCCTACAGAATACTGTTCCCAAGAGCAGTCTCCAAAATACCTCGTGTCACTCAAGCCTCATCTCAGAGTTGGGTTCTTGAAGAATCATCCAAATAATAAGTGTCCAGACTCTACAAAGTCCTTGGGGCAACCCAGGATCTTCTTTGCAAAAGAATGGCTAAATGCTTGTTTGTTTGTTTGTGTTTTTTTTTTTTTTTTTTTTTTTTTATTTTTGAGATAGGGTCTCACTATGTAGAGACTGACCTGGAATTCACTATGTAGTCCAGGCTGGTCTTGAACTAACAGTGATTCTCCTGCCTCAGCCTCCCGAGTGCTGGGATTACAGGCATGCAGTGCCATGCACAGCCAAGAATGGCTAAAAGCTTAAGAAGGTGTCGCTCTGCTTCAAAATCCTGTGGTTTTCTCACTGGGATTTCTCTGAATTATTCCGCCTCTTTCTTTGCCACAAATTACTGATTGCCATTGGCTCTGTTGGGTCATACGCCTGAGTCCCAGGCAGAATGACCTGCATCCAATATAGAACCTGCTCTTGCTCTGGACTCCATTTAAAACTCAGTCTTAGAGGTTACTTGGAAGATAGGATGGAGCTTCACACCCAGTATATAGCCTCTGAAATCAAAAGGAGCTCAAGAACTGCCCCAATACTTCAGTCCAACATTAATTTTACAATCACTGACGTCTACTCTATGTCAGCCTCTCTGGGAGATGCAGGAGAAAAAATGAGAAAAGTTTCATCCTTTGGAGAACTTGGTCTAGTCATTTACATTACAAAATGAGCCCCAGCCATGGCACTGTGTGGTCTGTGCCATATTAGACTTATGAATGAGGTGCTAGGAGAGAGCAAGGAGGCAGCCACCATTCCTGCCCCTGACTCGCTGGAGTGAGGGAGTGGGCTAAATCTCATCATATTAAACTATAAGTTGACCAGTTCAATAACCAAAAAATATTGTATCTGAAAGGTGTTAAAGATATTTCTTGACTCTGAGATTTCATTTCTTAGGTATACTTAGGAACAACTGTACGCAATTTATGTATCAGATACTTTTTTCTGAGTTTGAATTCTAAAGATGTGGAACAGAATGACTTTCTGCTTATTTGTAAAAGGAGAATGACGATAATAATAATTCAGATAATCCTGGCTGCCCTTCAAAACCCCAACAATATAGACTTTTCCATTGCCATCTTCTGCTTACAGTCTGTCACTGAATAGTGATAAACAGCGAGATACTTAATATAAATTATGTCCTCAATTTTTCATAGTAAGTAGATTATTGAATATAACATTGGCAGCAGATTTTGAGAGCCAAGTACAACCTTTATTGCTGAACCAGATGCAATATACTGAGAATGATTCCAGCATTCATTTCCATTCACTATTTCTAATTTTTTAAAACTAAGATGTCTTCTTGGAAATAAAGTCAAATAAAGTCAAGAAATGTTCAGTACCTTGGGAGAACAATCTGAATGCTTTGTATACACTTTGGTAAAATACTACCAAAATGGAATAATTTATATTTTCCGATCGGCAGTGAAGACCATTTTGGACTTTACACAAAAGAAATCACTCCAATCCTCCTTCCTAAACTCACTCACACACACTCACACACATACACACACACAGGGCTGCTTGGCTTACACTGTCATGACGACTGTCTTAAGGCTCACTGTATACACAGGGTGTGTTAACGGTTAATGATAGTGGAAATAAATACTACATCTCCAATCATCTTAATTTCAAGTCTCTTTGGCTTCCTGTCAGACTTGATTATTTGATGATTGCTGTTTCTAATCTTGTAAGTTGGCAGGAGATGCATCAAGTTGGCCATTTCCCTTTCCACTTGTGCTTGCTTTATGAGTGTCACCTTTGATCTGAGGTCTCTTTGAAGGTCCGATTTTATAACATTTGTACATCTTGGGAGAGTTACTTCAGTTAAAAGGAGATAATTTAATCTGTAATTCCGTGTAACCTAGTGTTTGTAATCTTTAGTGTGGTGTCATGACCCAGAAATCAAGGGCACTGCTGTCAGGGCTCCGAGCTCTGCAGCCACCTCTGGTCCCTCTGCTTCCTGGGATTCCTGTGGATGTCACATGGTCTTCATATGCTGGGGTGAGAGTGCCAGCGTCAGTCTGATGATTACAAAATTATGCATTCAAACTGCAAGGCAGACCCATGGGCTGTAATTAAAGTTTATTCATGTGATTTTGGGTTCTGCCTTGCAACTAACCTTGCAGCCCATCATCTGGTAAAGCTGCTGAATATTCCTCCCTTTTAAAGTTTCACTTCCAGCCAGGCGTGGTGGCACATGCCTATCATCCCAGCACTCGAGAGGTCACTGTGAGTTCGAGGCCAGCCAGGGCTACATAGTGAGTTCCAGGTCAGTCTCAACTACTTAGTGAGACCCTGTCTCAACAAAACAAAACAAACAAACAAACAAACCCCCCAAAATAAAGTTCCACATCTGAGTGAGACTGGATTATTCTCATAGACTTTTTCCAAATAACATGTCACATCAAACTGAATGTAAAAGTGGATATAAAGATCTGGCTCTCTTTTGTTAGTGAGACATTAAGAAGATTTGTAAAAATGTAAAGTATTTTGTGTTTCAGAAAAGTTATTTCTAATAAGACATATGCTTCTATGTCAACATAAATGGGTTTGCTTCCTTCTTCCTTTTTTTTTTTTTTTCTTGAGAAAGGTTCTTGCTATGTAGTTCAGGTTGGCTTTGAACTCACTGTGTACCTCAGGTTGGGCTCAAACTCATGGCGATCCTCTTGGGATTACAGGTGTGCACCATCACACCTGGCAATGGAGTCTTATTATTTTAAAGCATGTTATTTTCAACAATTTGGGGGGGTACCAGGGATCAAACTCTTGTCCTTGTGCTTGTGAGGCAGGCAGTGGAACCACCGAGCTAAATTCCCAGCCCTTTTACGTTTTTTGAAACAGGGTCTCGCCATGTAATTCAGGTTGGCCTTGAACTCACTATGTAGGCTGGCCTTGAATTCACATCAATCCAGTCTCAGCCCCCTGACTGCTGAAACCACAGGCATGTGCCATGATGTGTTTATTGACCTTTTGGATTTTCCCCTCTGTCTCTACTGGATTCTCCTTCTCTTGTTGATCTGGAGATTACTGAAGAATTCTGGGGAACTTCTGAGAGGACAGACACCCAGGTACATCCCAACATTACCCAAAGGGAAGATGTTATAGTTTGACATCTCTGAAGGTGCCAGCCAAGTTTCATCTCCCAACATGTCACTGGGAAGAATGGATCCCCCACCACGTTTTCATTATTGATTTTTACCTTAATTGCATTAGAGCCAATCCTTTGAAATTTATGGGCTCATGTACTGTGAGTTTTTCTAAATATTATGCATGTTACATGAAAGATGCATATTTTAAAAATGGTTTTTTCATGTCTATAACAAACATACGCATTGTGTCAAATGTGTTACTCAGGCTGTCTGAATCTGTATCATCACTATTGATTTTGGGGCCTGCTTGTCCTATTAATTAGAGATGAACATATTAAAATCTCTCATTGTAGTTGTGGATTTGTCTATTTATCTTTGCATTTCTGTCCACTTGAGGTATTTTAAGACTATGCAATTTGCTCTTTGAGGAAAGAGAAGACCCCTATGTGTGCCTAATAATGTATCTGCATCATGAAGCTCTTTATAACCCTGCTTCTCTCCCATTAGAAAAGCAATGTCCCTTGCCATTGCTGTGGTGTGTGCCTATAACCCTAGTACTGTGGGAAGCTGAGGCAAGAGGATTGTAAATTCAAGTTCAGCTTGGGCAATTTAGTGAGAACTTATCTCAAAATAAACAATAAAAAAGGGCTAGAGATTAGCTTAGTGCAAAGGTCCTGGGTTCAATCTCCAATATTGAAAAAGAATGACCAGAGAGAGAGAAAGTAGGGGGTGAGATCCTTGCTTACCCATTTCACTTACTATGCTACTTTGGCTTGAGCACAAAAGGAGAGTACTCCAAAATATTCGTGATTGGGCCAGGGATTTAGCTCAGCGGTTTGGTGGCCTGCCTTGCAAGAGCAAGGACCGGAGTTCAATCCCTGGTACCAAAAAAAAAAAACAAAAAGCAACACCACCAACAAAATATTCATGATTAATATGAATTGAGACATCATAAGGTGAAGGCCTGGCATTCTGGTTTTTATTGTCTCAACAAACATGTTTTTTGTTTTTTGTTTTGTTTCAGTACCAGGGATCAAACTCCAGACCTTGTGCTTACAAGGCAGTCAGCAGAACCACTGAGTAAATCCCCAGCCCTTGACAAATATGTGTTAATCTGAACAGACAGGCAGTGCTTCTTCCTCCCACAGCCCATTTCTCTGAATCCCCATCACCTCTCTGCCTGGTGTCTCTACTTCCCCAGCATCATGAAAGCAGCTTTCCCTCAGTCTTTGGATTTTTGTTTCTGAAGAGTTTGTGTCATGTAAAACTGATTTCACTTGCGCATTTTGCTTTTCTCCTGCTTGCTTGTCCTCTGTTACAGCACTGTTGGCTGTGACCCCAGTGATGGTGAGGAAAGGGAAGCCACCTTCCTCAGTCCATGTCCCAGTGTGGTGAGCAACCCTGGCTTTGCTCAGCCCTCAGCTTGGGCTTGGTGGGCAGAAGGTCCTGGAGGCACAGGGGCTAACTATTCTGGCACAGATTGGGTCTTCAGGTGCCATACTTCTGCCAGAAAAGCAGACAGGGACACTTCAAAGCAGAACTGTCACTTAAAGGTGACAGAGTGCAGTTGCCTTAAACTTAGAGCCTGAAATCGGACACTGCCCTGGGGAGGCCAGAGGAAGGATTTGTGGTGTCTTTAGATCTGTCCTGAGAGATCTGAGGCTGCACCACCCACCGCACCCCTCCTAGGCAAGAAGTCTTCACTGTCCTCTTGTCCTCACTGTTCCTTAATCAAGGACTAAAAACTCACATCGCCTCTCTCCCGTGGGACAGCACCCACTGGATCCTACTCCATGGCTCTTTTCTGGTTCTCCCTATTATGAAGCGCATTCAGCCTAGCTATAGACAGTGAGCTGTAGTAGGAAAGGGTAAGCAGGAAAGCTTTGTCTAGATATCTTGAACTGAGGTAAATCTCGCAAGGAGGATGTGGGCTGTTTATTATTCTTGAATTGCTATTTATATAATCATCATGATCTTTTGTATATCTGCTACTCAAAGCACTAACGTTGGTGTGTGTGTGTGTTCTTTAAAAGCAAAACACGAAAAGCATGGAATCTAAAACTGTCCCTGAGGACAGGAATTTAGAGCCAAATCCTTAGGTGGCTCCCAACATCCTCCTGGGCCTCTGGGGTTGTTTGGACGCCCCCTGGTGGCCAGTGACCTTCTCTGGAATGGAAGTTGGATCAGTTTCTTCCCCTTGGCTGAGCAAGAATCACCTGAGAGTTTAGGTCTGGGGTAGGGATGGACGTTGGTGTTATTCTTAAAAAAGAAAATTCACGGGTCATTCTAATGGGCACCCAGAGCTGAGAAACACTGTGCCAGGAGAACTTCAGTAACCAACTGGTGGTTTTCTTTGATTCGTTAACGGCACAAATATTTACTGAATGCCCACTAGAAGCTAAGCACGATGATAGCAAATGATCAGCAACAAAAAGACCAGTCCCTTTCTTCACGTAGACTGCAGATGTTAGAAAAATGAACAAGCATTTAAAAATAGTAGGGCCAAGAATAGGGCAAGCGTGCTCTCGTGGGGGTCAGCAGCAGCCGGATAAGGTACTGGTGTTTGGAGGGAGCGCAGAGGGAGCTGGGTAAACAGGCCTTGGTGTGACCCGGCTCCTGCCTGAGCGGACAGCAGGTCCCTGGACGACAGTGATTACTGATTCCACTGAGGGAAACTTAAGGAAATGCTAAAATAGGAAAGTATTGGCTCTCAGGGCAGTGGAAAGTATGCGGGTTAGGGAGGTTGCGTCAGTGAGAGGCCACGTTAGACAAAACAGGAAGCGCGTCTTAGCAAGCCCATTGGCAGAGGCGGATAAGGCCTGGTGCCGATGTGCATGGAAATTCTCCTTTCGCGCCTGGGCCATTGACGGTTGGGGAGTTCCCTGGGATGTTATGGGCAGAGACAGATGGAGCATCTAGCAGAGCAAGGAGTGCTGTTGGGCTTAAGTAATAGACTTACGGCCCCTTGGGGAGGAGAGGTTTCTTTCTGAGACAGGAAGTCAGAATTGTGCAGGAGGTTGGCTGGGTAACTGAATTACCATTGATCGTTCCATGTGGGACTATATAAAGCAGACTCGTGTAGAAAAATTTCAGTTGAATTCAGCACACCCATTGAGTGCCTGCTGGTACCAGATTTGGGTAGGAGTGAAAAACTGTTATAACGAGGGATGAGGGACACACCTGCCCCCAGGGATGTAGTCTGGGGAAGGCTGACAGGTGATCAATTCCAATGCAGTCATGATGATGAAATAAACACCATAATGTAGATACTAAAATGTGTGTTTAAAAGTGTTAGCGGAAGAGCCAGGTGTGATGGCCCAGGCCAGCTCTCAGAAGGTCGAAGCAGGAGGACTGTCACAAGCTTGAGGCTGGCCTAGGCTACATAGTGAGTTCAAGGCCAGCCTGGTTACATATTGAGACCCTGTCTCAAAAAAAAGAAGAAAAGAAAAGCACAGTGCACTGTAATTGAAGAAACGTGACTGAGGGAGTCTGAGAGGACGTGATACTTGGACAAAATTTTGAAGACAATTGGATTTTGATAGGTCTGGCATGGGGTAGTAATGGAAGTAGACTCTAGCTTGAAGGAAAGGAGAGGATTATATGAGGCTTTATTTTCTTCATATCAATCTTAACTGAGCACACTGCTAAACGCTTTGTGAGATACAGGAATATGGAAAATTTTCACCATGAAAAGGAGACATTCCACAAGGGGGTGGGGTTTCATATTAAATTCTGCCGTGTAACTAGATACCGATACTGTGAACAAGATCCAGAGATGAATCCATTGCCCCAAACACTGCAGCATAATGGAAAGAAGCCTGCCAAGGATACGGGAGAGATGAGAGGCGCATCCATACTGTCTCCTTTCTGCAGATTTCTGGATTATCAAGTATAACTTGTACATGAAGAAGCCTGAAGCAGCCTGGTAAAACTTTGAGCACAGAGGAGGAAAGGCTGTATCGAAGCTTTACCCACTCCCCTCTAATTCCACATCTCTCCCCAGATACAGCTACTGTGGCCGTTTGGCGTGGGTTCCCCCAGACTTCATCCCATGTGTTTACATGTAAACAGGCATGTACAGGACTAGTTTTTGGTCACTGTGGGTTCTGTATAAATGGTAACATTCTGGACATTTTCAACTTTTTTCACCTTGGAATACTCAGGATATGTTACATGCCAGCCTGCTTAGATACACCTCATTATTTTTAACTAGTTTTCCACGGTATGGTGCAGCTTAGGAACTTAACTAGTTCCATCTGATCAGCCATAAAATGGGTATCTTTTAAAAATTCTACTTGATTTGTACATCAATGACAACAACAATAAAATCCAGTCTGGGCTGGGTAAATGGAGACCTGTCTGGAGCCATCTGTCTGTAGAGTCACAACTCCCAGTTCCAAGGTCTGAGACAGTTCCAGGTTTTGAAGGAAGAGGGAGCTGGGGGCTCTTGAAGATGAAACCAGTGAAGACATCATGGAGAAAAAGAACCTTACCAAAATGTTCCCCAAAGGGCTGGTGGCCATTGATTAAGTGACCATCTGCTAAATAAAGCGAAATACCAAGAGCTTAAAATCCATGGGAGCCCATGGGTGAGGTGTAGCCTCCTGGAAGCCAGTGGAATAAATGGTGCTCTGTTTTGAATCTACCTCCTAGCACGCTCACTGCAACAGGATTCGAAGGACATACAAAGATGTTTGGGAACAGGAGATTTTGATAGAGTGCTTTGTATAACTAAGAATTAATAAATGAAGATTAAAGCAAGATACCTACTTACAAGATGATTGGTAAGATAATATATTATTTATGAGATGAAAATTAAACAATCCCACTTTTAGGAATTATCCCAAAAAATTACTCTTGCAGCTCGGGAGTGAAATGAGTAGAGAATAAGAGAAGCCAGTAAACTTTTATTTTACTTAAACCATGGGATTAAAGAATCCCTGGGGTAGGATACTTTGAACCTATCTGGCAGTAATCCCTAGAGTTCCTGAACGTTGGGTTGAAATCGTTTCTCTTAGAAACTGGCAGGATCTTCACAATGGTTTCCTGATTCATGGCATCAGAGCAATCATGCCATGGCTGGCAGAGCCCAGATGTCCCCTACACCTATTTTTTTCTTTTTAAGCCAAATCAAAGACTAAAACCACATCCTTGGGAGAAAAACAGCTTTGAATGCCACCATTAAAAAACTCAAATGATGCAGGAATGATGATTTCTGTCACAGCTGCCATTTACCTGACAGTACCACCAGTGTACAGATTGGAATGAGATGACTATGACTTTAATTGTATCTACTTTTATAGGTGCTGTCTCTGTCATCGTTATCATATGGCAAGTGCTCCTTCCTCCATGCCAATAAACAGTTGGACCACAATGGTTTGCCTTCACATGACAGGAGCTGCAGAATATGTTCAATATCTTGCCCCAGGTTTATCCCAGTTCCATGGCTCTGGGCTTAGTTTTATAGCGCAATCTTTATTTTAAAAAATATTTTACTAGTGCATGTTAATATTCCATGATGGTGGGATTTATTTTGGGAAGTTATCGCATGCATCATATAGGAATTTCTGTCACCTCACCAACCGAGGGCACATGTCCAGGTCCTCTACACTAAGAGGGTTTGGTAAACTGTCAGGGGCAGATTCCCTGGCAGGCTGTGAGGACACATGCCCTGAGGGTAAGAGCCATTCCAAGAAAGAGCAGGGTGTGACCACATCAGTAGAGCTCCTGGGGTCCAGTCACCTGAATTTTGTTTGCCACTTGCTCCCAAATGAAGGAGAAATCTCTTGATCTTGCATTTCTTGACAATCTTGATAGAATCCAAATAATTTTCAGGGCATCTCTGCAGAAGCAAAAGCTTGCCAGCTGTGAGCAAAGCTCAGAGAATCAGAACACTTTCTCAAGGCCTCCCCCACTGCAATGAAGCAGTTGCCTTGGGGTCTTCTTGTCAGAAGCATCTGTGGCAGATGGGACTGTGTGGAGTCCATGGCAAGCTCCAAGGCGAGAGCAGACTGGAGACTGCTGCACACATGGCCTGATTTCCATTACTATAAAATTTTAAAGCCCGGTGTGGTGGCACGCGCCTGTGATCCCAGCACTCTGGAGGCTGAGGCAGTTTGAGGCCAGCCTACATAATGAGTTCAAGGCCATCCTGAACTAAATAGAAAGACCCTATCCCCAAAACAAAAATTAATTAATGTAGAATATAAAGTCTAGATAGCATAAAATTTACCAGTTCAGCCATCTCCAAGCACACAGCTCAGAGGCTTTAGGTGCACTCCCACTGTTGTGCAGTATCACTGCTACCCACCTCCAGACTTTTTTATCCTGCAAACTGAAACTGCACTTGTTAAACACTCCCTGCTCCTCCCTGCAGCCCCTGGCAACCACCACTTTCCTTTTCTGCCTCTACAGATCTGACTGTCCTAAAGTTCCTAATAATTTAAATTTTGGTATTTTCATTGTGTCTTTTACCTTTTTGAAAGCTAAGTCTTTCCTCTTGCTCTCTAAACAAATTTCCAGGGCACGCTTGTATGTTTGATTTTCCAGTTGATGAGTCAGCTTATCACATTTTATTTAACAAAAAAACAAAAAAACAAAAAACCCCAAAACAGCCCAGCGTGGTGGCGCATGCCTACAATCCTAGCACTCAGGAGGCTGAGGCAGGAGGATCACTGTGAGTTCGAGACCAGCCTGGGCTACATAGTGAGTTCCAGGTCAGTCTCACATAC
>NW_022900937.1:19718218-19731265 GCF_012274545.1 Fukomys damarensis
ACCCTCTCTCAAAAACCAAACCCCCCCCAACCCCCCCCAAAACCAGTTGATTATTTCGAGATTACATTGAATAGCTATTGTTAAAGTATGACAATTTAAGCTTCAAAAATTTATAATTTTTTGAAACAGATGCTCTATTTTTAAGTCATAAGACTCTACTGGCTCCAAAGTGGAGAATTTCTTTTCTTTCCAAATAAATACAGATGAGCATTTACTTATGATGGGGCTCCATTCCAAAAAACCCATCATAAACTGGAAATACTGTAAGTAAAAAAGTGCATCTAATACACCTTAGTCTACTGAACATCACAATGTAGTCTGATTTTAACATGCACAGAGCAATATTACCTTCAGTTGAGTAAGATCATCTCCACAAAGCCTATTTATGATAGGGCTCCATCACCCCCATTCCCTCCCACACTGTCTTTATCTTGGGCTTCTGCATGACTCCCCAAACCTCTACACTGAACAGGGAAAGAAGGGAAAGGGCCAGATTCTTCTTTTTAGCTAATATCATATTTTAGACATAGCTTAGTTACCTATATTAATGAACCAAGAAGAGGTAGCCCTCTGGACTCTCCTTGATTTGCATAGCAATGGGACAAACAACATCTAAAGCCTTTGGGGTGCTGCAAATACAGTCCTGACTTGAGCCACCACTTTAGAGACTCTGGTTCCACATTGAGCCAGGTTAGCATCCCAGGAGCAGAATAAATAAATTGAAAAAATAAATTCGAATAAAGCAGAAGGTGGTGACCATTGAGGAAGAACAGGGTACATTGCAAGTTATGTTCTGTGAGTTTAACATCAGTTCATCCTCACTGAACTGACAATCAGCTATGCAGGGAAAAGAGAGAAACACCTAAATTCTTGGGGATTCAAATGGTGTCTTTGAGGAAATTTAACTCATAGTGACCCAGAAAGCTACTGCAATCCACCAGAAGATATGAGGACATACAGGGCAAGCCTCAGTCTGAAAACACACAGGGAACTTAATAGACTCTTCTTCCCAAGGGCAGCAATGAAGTTTAACTTCTTCCTAGGTCAGCAGGGCACTCCCTTGCCCCTCCTGATGCTTGCAGTCCAGGTCCTTAGCAGCGGGGCACTTTCTGGGTGACAGCCCTGCACTGCGAGAAGTCACAGCCCAGCCTCTTTCGGACAAACACGCACAGACACACGCCTGCAACAGGCGGGTACAGACAGACTTAAGAAAATGTCTTCAGGTGTCTTCTCCACTCTCAGTATGGCTTTTTGTATATTAGCATTTCTGAAGTTTGATACGTTCATTTTTATTTAATGAGTGCATTCAAAGTGGCAACAGTTGTTTTTGCAAAGTCAAGGCTGTTATTAAATCAGTGGCACATTTTATCCTGGCTTCTGAGGAAGCCTTGCTCTTCAGAGGTCCTGTGCTGGAAGTGGCCCAACCCCTCTGCATGCATGGAGTCACCAGCCTGAGGTCACCCACGGAGCTACAGAGGAGCCAGCACTCCCTTCTGCTCACACCCCACACCTCATCCCAGGCTGTCTCCTCTCTTTTGACTTGTTTAGAGTGGGCAGGTTCTTGATCTCATGCACAGAAGGACTACATTACAGTGTGTGGTAGTTTAAGGCTAGTCAGCTGTAAGGCAAAAATGTAGAAAAATCTGAAAAAAAGAGTTTGTTTATATTTTTTTCAGTATTGGGGATTGAAGCCAAGGCCTTCACCCTGAGCTATATCTCCAGCTCCTTTTTATTTTATATTTTGAGACAGGGTCTCCCTAAGTTGACAAGTTCACTCAAACTTGTGATTCTCTTGCCTCAGCCTCTCAGAGCGCTGGGAGGATAAGGATGCGCCACCGCACCCAGCTTATGAAAGCATTTTTATAACCTGTTTTTACAACCAGTTTAAATTTTAATTAAGTCTATTATTTATAGTTTAACATTATTAGTCAATTTAGGGAAGTAAAACTTGTATTATTTATAATCATAATTGACTAAAATGAGACTCATTGGGCTTAAAACATCTAGAGATGCCATAACTTTTTGGAATGCTGCACTAGTAGTAAACACAGTAATGATGATGAAAGTAATTTAGAAGTGACAGACAAAGAGTGTCTATCATATTGGTTCAGAAGCACGATTCCTCACATATCAACCAATCTTCTGTATCCCACTGACTACAGAAGAACTGAAACTTCAGTGTGTTATTTGCAGAAGCCTCCTGGCTAACGGAAGCAAACCCACCATCAAAATATAAGTGACATTTACATGCGCCTCATAGAGAAATAAGTTCCACCAAAAGAATTATTTGAAAGAAAGGATATTGAATTAAGAAGCCAACAGAAGCAAATGTTCGATAATTCATATATAAACCCTAAGTAGTACTTTACAGGCTTCTTGCAAAGTAACACTTTGCATGACTAAGACAAAAAAATAAATTTGCAGAGATGGTAACAGAAAATTTCATTGAAAATGTTTGCTTGGAAATGTTAGGAGATTTACGCAAAGAAGATAGCATGAAGAGTATGTTCCTACAAACTCTATAGGCCAATGTATTAGAAACAGGCTAAGCATAGGGAGAACCAATGTATGGTACAAATAAAGCCAACAAGCTTTGTCATCGCAACCTGACAGATAGATAATGCTAACAAGGCGATTCTTTTAGCACATACGATGTGTGTGTGTGTGTGTGTGTGTGTGTGTGCGCGCGCGCGCGCGTTACCGGGGATCAAACTTAGGACCTTGCACTTGCCAAGCAGGCATGGTGCCACTGAGCTACGTCCCCAGCCCCTAGTATGTACGATTTGAATTGATGGTGATATGGAGATAGAATTCTTTTTTTTCCCCCTTCAACTTCATTACCATACACACAACTAACTCCTAACTGGACAAAAGGATGGGTTGTACTGTCTATGTGGTTTGGAGATTAGATTTGAGATAGATGTATGTTTTGATGTAGAGATGTGATAAGTATGCATCCCAGAGTAGTTAAACCAGAGAAAAGAGCTGGGCCAGAATGGAAGTTCACATGCTGCTCCTTTGAGAAAGTCTCGCTGTAACAACAAAATCAACTGTAACAATAGCATCTTAGTGGTGCAGTAAAAACTGTGAGCTGCATCAAGGATTATGTGTTAAATTGAAGGTTATACTATTAGGGGATCGTACAGAAGCCAATCACAAACAAGTGTTTCTGGATGATTAGGTACAGTGATTGTTGAGCTGAAAATTCTATGGAAAATGTTTGAACTGTGGGCCAGCTGTTGGTGTTTCTTGAAGGTAAGAAATTAATTTGTTTAAAGATATAAGTAGAGTAGCCAGAATTGCTCATTTTTCTAATACTTTCAATTTTTAAAATTATCTATTTTCATGCAAGGAAGGAATGAAATGTGTCTTAAATTAGCAGATAAATCTGGGCATCTTAGTATATACTCATAATCCCAGCTACATGGAAGGCTGAGGCAGAAGGATTGCAAGTTTGAGGCAAAAAGACCCTGCCTCAAAATGAGAAGGGTTGAGGATGTACTGCAGTATGAGGAAAAGGAGGAGGAGAAGGAGGAGAGCAAGAAGAGGAAGAAGAGGGGGAGGGAGGGAAAGGAAGGGGAGGAGAAGAAGGTAAAAGAATGATTCAACTGAGTTTTAGATTGAAAGAACAATGTTTCTACAAATAGCTGTCTATGGCTTGTTTCATGATTTCATAGTTACCAATAATGTAAAGACCTTGATATTGCGCACATGCAAAAGGTTCTCATGGAATGACTGAAAATGGGTCAGCTTTGAGCACATGATGATCTGTGTCAGCCGTGCACGCAACCCGGCAAGGCCACCACATGGGAAGGAGTGCTTGGACTCATTGGCAATCTGGATGGAGATTTACACAAAATGCGTTCACAGCTTAAAAATGTTTATTGATATTTTAAAAATATTTTATTTTAAAATGTAACATTGAGAGAAGTATGTCACACAGGGAATGAGAGGCTCAATGATGGATTCCAAAATGATCACCCATGTAACTTCTGCCCAGGCCAAGATCAAAGATGGTACCTGAGCCCCCTCCCCGCAGCTATTTCCAGGAGCACCACGCACATGAGCACTGGTGATTCTCTGCGGACTCTGGCGGGTCCTCTGCAGACCCCTGGAGTTCTGTCTGTGCAGCTCGCTCTTCTCTATCTCCTTGTCCTGCACAGTCCAGCGACTTCCATCTTCCAGCTCCATCTCAATTCAGGGAATCTTCCACGTTCCCGTTGGAGCCTCCCTTCTGCCATATGGGTGACTAGGAAACGCTCCTAAAGAGAAAGCTGGGCTCATACAGGGGGGGGTGTTATTTGTTCCCTCTTCCTGGCCTCTGTCCTTTTGTGCCTCGTGTCTACTGTCTGGAAAACCACTGTTTAATTATTTTGCCTATTTTCCCGAGGGAAGGGGATTTGCTTCAGCTATTGAAGACAAATCTGATTCCTACTACTCCATCTCATTCAGGAGCAAAACTTCCAAAACCCGAATTACCTTGACCTTCACCTTTGTTTAATTTTTGTTGTTTCTCTTTTTCAGGCAAGAGGAAAAAAATGACTTCCTTAGTCATTGAACAACAAAAAATAATAATGTGTTTACATTTTATTGTGGCCAATAACATGACCATTTCATGTTTTGTAAACTAGCAGCTTTTCATTTTTCTCAGTGGCAAGATATTTTGCCTTCTATTTGAATATCTAGTTGGAAACTACTCTTCCACTAAGAAATCCAAAAAAAAAATTTTTTTTTTTTTTTTGTATCAGGGATCAAACATAGGACTTTGTACTTGTCAGGCAGGCACGTTGCCACTGAGCTAAATCCTCAGTCCAAGAAATCCAATTTTTAAAACTAGTGTAATAGAAATACTGTCCAGTCCTTTTGTAAGTATTGTGCTCCTCTAAAAAGTTCAGTAGCTAAAGAAATCAAATATTTTAAAAGAAATAAATAAATGCCAGCCTCAGTGCTTATAGGAGTGGAAATCTCCGAAGAAGCAAAGAAAAGGTGGTAAGTTCTCACTGAAGTGGGGTCTGTGGCCTGGAGAAAGGGGCCGGGAGTAGTAGGAAGGCCAGTGTCAGAAGGGGTCAGGCAGAGCGCGCAGAGGCGCTGGAGCAAGGCTTGGTCTCTGACTCGCTGCTGAGACCAAGTTCTACATTTGTGGAAACACAACTCTGAGTTTTATTCATTCATTTTTATTAATCATTATTATTTTAACATACATATTTACAGGGTTCAGTGTGACAATGAAATTACATGGACACCATGTGTTGCAATGAAATCAGTGTTTCCATCTCCTTACTGTTACTTTGTGTTTGGAGACTTCATGCTCCTCTCTTCTGTTCATTCATAAAATCCTCTCCTGTAGTTACTCATAAAATATATAGTAACAGGATACTGTAGCAGAGTAGTGCTCCCTTATATATAATACAATTTCTTTATCCATTCATCTGTTGTTGCTCATAAAAAAGGATAAACTTGAATCATTTGTAGGAAAATCCCATAATGTTAAGTGAAATCAGACACACAAGCTTAAATACCACATGGTTTCTCTTATGTGAGAAACTCAAGGTATAAATAAAGAGCAAAAGAAAAGAGAAACAATATAGGAAGTTGGGAGATAAGTTTTTCTCAAATTGGGAAGGGAATTAAGAGATAGAGGCAGGTAGGGACACGGGCAGGGGATGAAAAAGGAATGAAGATGTGTTACGTACTTGCATCATAAGGAATGTAATCATTACATACTGCAAATATATACTAATAAAAAATAACAGTGGGGAAGACAGGATATTATGAATTATGGAGTCCCTCTGTGCAGCACAACGCCAGAACTTAGTCTTCTATCTAACTGTGTTTTGGTCCCTATTATCCAACCTCCCTCCCACTACCACTCCTAGCTCCTGGCAATCAGATGAACTTTCTTTTATTTTTCTCTTTTTCCTTTCTTATTCTTTTTCTCTTTAGGAGATGACATGGATATAATAGCAGGTGTCAAAGGTGAGCAAATGCATAGGAATATGAAATGATAAAGCAGGGGTCTTGAAGATTTTCCTAACTGAATCTCTTTTTCTCGTAGGTGAGGAAATTAAGCAGGAGAGTGGTTTGCCCAGAATCACATCACTGCTACTGTCAGAACAGGCAGGTGGGGGCCCAGACTCCCAACTCCCCTTTCCACCCACTGCCCACCCACCTTGCTGATGGGACTCAGTGCAAAAACTTTCCATATTTTTCTATTTATAGGAAATGTCCACAGTAGGAAGAACTAGAGACAAAACAGACTGCTGTTTTCCAGGGGCTGCTGCTTTAGAATTGACATACCTGTCAAGTTCACTCCTCCAGTGACCTCTCCCCAGCAACCTCCTGATGGCAAGTCAGCTGTATGCCTGCTCATGGTGCAGTCCTCTTCCAAAAGCCCTACCTATGAGTGCATGAGACTCTGGGGACATCTAGATATAAACCATAACAATCCTCTTGGCTAAATACCCAAGAGTACAAATAGCTATTGCTTGTTTAATTGTATAAGAAACTGTTGCACTGCCTTACAGAGTGGCTTCAACATTTTATCTTTCCAGCAATTTATGAAACACCCAGGCTCTCTGCATCTTCAGCAGTATTTGGTGTTGACACTATTTTTTTTTCCATCACTCTGATATGTGTGTAGTGAGTTTTTATGGTAGCTTTAATTTGCATTTCCCTAATGGCCAATGATGTGAATATCTTTTCACATTCATTATTTGCCTTCTGTGTATACTGTTCAGTGAAGCATCTAGTTGTCTTCTGCCCATTTTCTAAATGATTGTTCTATTGCTGAGCTTTAAGAATTCTTTTTTATAGCCGTGTCAGATTTGTGGTTTGCAGATATTTTCTTTAAGCTTGTAGCACATATTTTATCCTCTTCACATAGGGTATTTCTAAGAGCAAAGTGTTTAAATTTTGATGAGGATAAATTTACTCATTTTTGTTTTCTTCTATGGATCATGCTTTTGGTATCAATTCTAAGAACTTTTTGCCTAATCCTAGGATATGAGGATTTTTTTCTTATTTTTCTTAAAATTTTATCAATTTGTATCTGTGATTCATTGTGAGTTAAATGCTGTGTAAGGTAGGAGATTTAGGTCAATACAATGTTTTTACTTATGCATACCCCATACCCTAGCATTATCTGTTGAAAACACTACTACTACTCCTCCTCCATTGAACTGCTTTTGCATTTTAAAAACATCACAACATCAGTGACATATCTGTGTGGGTCTATTTCTGGATTTTTAAATTCTATTTCACTGACCTCTGTGTCCATTCTTCCACCAATACTACAAGTCTTGATAGCGTATTTTTTTTAAGTGTCTGCACTAATTCTCAGCAAGGGTCAAAAGCCATTTCTGGGGCTAGAAAAAAAAGTTCCAAGAGACTGACTAGTTCAATTATCTCTTAGAAACTAGAAAGGTATAGTGAGCATGTGCTGTACTGAGACTCAGAGGGCCTACTCTTGCTGTATGGCTTATATCTAGATGTCCCCACAAAGCCTCATACGGTCACAGGTGGGGCTTCTCAGAGGTGGCTGGATCTAGGGTGTGTGCTGCTGAGAGCAAGGATGTGATGCTGGGATTGACTGATGGTGCAGGGCTAGGATTAATGCTGCCCCACTCTGAGTGTGAGTGTGACCTACTCTAAGGGTGCGTAGGGTGGATAAGATATAAGGGACAGAAAGAGGGTCACTGCTTGTTGCTTTTTGCCTTCTGCCTGCCATGAACTGTTTCTCCTCTGTGATGCCTGTCTTCCATGCCACCTTGCCCTGGAGCCAGCCAACTATGAACTGAAACCTCTACAAACTGTGAGTCAAATAAACATTTCCTCCTTTAACTTTTGGTGTCAGGTATTTTGTCTCAGCAACAAGAAAAGTAACTAAGGTACTTGTAGACATTACTCTTCAGGATGTGGCTGGGTGACCTGGCCTAATTTTTTATTCTGTTATCTAGGAAGCTAGTTAGCCTATCCCCACCCCAACTACATGTTTGTGAGTGGAAAAGAAAATATACGGTCTATAAAGATTAGATAAAAGCATAATTCAGATGTAAATGGTCATTATTTCAGGATAAGGAAAATGACATACAAGGAAATTAAGGTCTCCCTTTCCCAAAGATCCCTTCTGATGGATTTGGTGGCACCTTCAAGAAAGTTTCACATATCATTCAGCACGTACTTAGGGATCCTACACTCTGGCATTGTGAAAAGTCCCTAAGAAACAAACATACATATGAAAGAGTCTCTGCCCTTAGTATTTTCCAATTTGGTGTGAACGTATTTCATTTTTCAGAAGTTAAGTCAGTTCTAATTAAACTTGTATTGAGGACTCCTTCAGAATTCTTCCTACCAGTATGGATCCATGCAGTAACAAATCACCACTGTGACAAATCAGTCACCAGCTATACTCTCAGACTTTCATGGGGCCTCATGCTAAGGTAAGACCAAAAGGAGTTTTCCAGAAAAAACTAAAAATAACCCAAGGCTCACTTGCTTGCAACCCCTTCCCAGCCATCTCCAACTGCTCTCCAGCATTTCTTTGCTATCCATTTATTAAAACAAAAGTATACGCTGGAGCCAATTTGGAGCCCTGTGTTGTGAATTAAAAATGTACTTTGGCAAAAAAGAAAAAAAAAGAAAAACAAATGTATTTTGCTTTCCTGAGGTAGGACAAAACCTTTTGAAAGAGGGCACTCCCAAGGGACAGCCTTCCTCTTCTGTGTGTACACAAGTCTCACTTCAGTGTGATTCCAGTACTGTCTCAAAGGCACTCCACAGGGCCTAGCTTTAATGGTCAGAGGAAGATTAGATGTACAACATCTCTCTAGACAAGCCCTGAAGACAATGTGGAAAACAACAGCTACTATCAAACCGTTCTATACAGTAGTCCATGCTATTTAATGCATTTAGAATGTAAAGCACGAAAGCAAAGCCAAATGTACAATAGGAAAACACACTCCAGTGAAGGAAAATCAACATCCAGTGTCCAGTCTTGCCAGATCCAAGGACCAGCAAGACTGGCCCAGCCATTGGTGGGGCTCTGCTGCCCCCACGTGGCTGAAGTCCTTTTCTGACAAAGCAGCTAGGATTCCCATGTAGAAATGGGTGATTTCTAGAGGAGTGGAGTGACAGGTGGATTCTTTCACTTACACATTCATTTAATAAGTATTAATTTCAACCATAGCCCCAAGCACTGGACCAACTGCTGTTAGGAACTGGCATGTGAGCTCTGAGATGTGAAAGTGCACTGTGAACACTGGTCCCAGAAGAATATGGGGTGGTCAGTAGGGAGCGGGATTCCCAAACATGCTTCTTCTTCTAATGAATGGCGAAGCTGTCTCTGGATAAGTACACCCTATGACAAACCTACTGGGTCAGTAGGAGGAAGGATAAAAGGCAGCAGACGTGGGACTTAGACTTGTACTAGAAGAAGTATAGGGAAAGGCAGGCTGTACTTTTTGTTTGCATAATGAATTAGCTACTTTAAAAATATTTCAATGCAGTCAGTAAGGGAAAGCATGAGGTATAATATGCATATTTCTACTACTGTTCCCCTCTTCCCTCAACACCTAGGTTTTGTAAAACATTACTGTTTTGATGGCAGGGGGATTTAGCTCAGTGGTTTCGCCGCCAGCTGCTCAAGGTCCCAAGTTCGATGCTCAGTACCCCCCACACAAAAAAAGTTACTGCTTTGAATTACATTAGCAATATATACTACAATCTTGTTTGGAAAAATTCAAGGAATAAGAAAATAAAGTCAAAAGTAAGATTCTCCCCTCAAAATCCACTGTTCTCTCACAATCTCACAATTTTTCTTCCTAGAAACAAGCACCATTATCAATTTGCTGTGCTTCCTTCCAGAATGATTTCTGATGAAGTCATGTAAATACATATTGTACTATGATTTACATAAGTGAAAATATGTGTTTTTCTTCACTTTGTTTTTTTTTCAATCAACACTATAGTTTGGAGATTTTTCAGTGTTAGTATATAGATAATAGAATTCTTAGACTTAAAACTCATTCTTTGTAAATAGAATTCCACAGTAAGACTACACCTTGGCTATTTCACCATTTCTTTTTTGACAATTCACAAGATGAAAGCTGCTAACTAAGGTCTTTCTGGATTTCTAAAACCAAGAAAACAAGCGAAAAAAAAATCCAAACCAAAACAAAACAAAAAACCTAAGTCTAAACCTAATAAAACAGACAAAACAGACATCTTCCTTGACATTCTCACTTGCAGACCCTCAATGAATTCCCAGACCTGAGCATATTTACAAATCCAGAATCTCATAGGAAAGTCAGGAAGGAAGAATTCAGTAATAACATCACAAGTATGCATTATGACTTTTCAGTCCCTGTTTTCTGCAAAGGTACTAGTCATCATTAGATAAATCTGTCCTAAAAAGGAAAGTCCTAGTCCTCAGGATTGTGACAGCTAACTCCTGGAGATCCAAAATGTCATAGTAGTTCACTGGTTAGAGTGGGGTGGAGAGATCAAAGGAATTTTAACCTAAGTCCACCTCACACCCAAAGACTGTTACTCCACTCCCCTCCCCACTCAGTTCAAATAGCACAACAGAAACCGCATGAATCCCTGAAGACTAGCTATAATCAGAGATCTGAAGGTACATTTAACCTGCCAGTCCAGTTGGTAGCTAAAGACGACTGCTGTTTATAAACTCAATAAAGTAGTGCAGCCAGCTAGAAACACTTTTCCTCATGTGGTCGCTTTGGACAAACAAGTCAAGAGGCCCTTGTTTGCACCTATTACTTGGGCAGATGTTCTGTTCCCTCTCCATCCAATAACAACCATTCATTATATTACAGGGTCTGTGGGTCAGGAATCGGGACATGGCTTAGCTGGGTGCCCCTGGCTCTGGATATTTTAGGAGGCTGTAGTCCAGATGTCAGATGTCAGAGTCATCTCCAGACTTGTCTGGAAGGATCTACTCCAAATTCGCTCATGTGCTTGCTGTCAAACCACAGGTGCTCACTGGTTGTTGGCTGGGGACGACAGCACTTTGTCATGTGGGTCCCTCCCCAGGGCAGCTCATACCATAGCAGCTTGTTTCCCTCACAGTGAGTCAGAGAGTGAAAAGGCATGTTCAAGATGGGAGCCACAGTCCTTTTGTCTCCTAAACTCCAAAGTGATGTCCCATCATCTTTTGTATTCTTAGACTAAAGTTAATAGGTCAGTTCACACTCTGCTAAGATCTACTGAGCACCTTCAACATGCTAGTGTATGGCCATATACTCGGCTTCCTTCTGAGCTAAGAACCAGGCCACATGATGTCAGAGGTCCCCAGTGGGCCAGCAGGTGAACAGTCCACTTGATCTAGCTATAGGTGAGTAGTCCTCGGGTCAGCAGATTTGGCATCTGGGGAGAGCTCATCTTTACTATACTTCATCTTCATGTGTCCTCACACAGAGACAAGACTGAGGGAACGCTCTACCCCCAGGACTTAATCACCCCTCAAAACACCATCTCATATTCATCATACCAGGTTAGGAGGCTAAGATTTCAATAAGTGAATGAAAGAGGGACACAGACATTCAGTCCATAACTCTACCATTCTCTTAATTTGTACTCTGCTTGTCTTTATATTATAGATTATGGTTATCTTAGGACATTAAGTTTCTCCATGAATTTATATTATGTAACTTATCTCAGAGTGTTGATATTAATGTTTTTGTTACATATTCCAAATTGTTTTTCAAACAGTTGCAACTGTTGGGTTCTAGCATGCCACTATATTTGGATAAAGCACTGGTGGAGCACAGTGAAGACTCACGCAGCAACCTCAAAAAAGTTGCCTGTACTGTGCTGCTGTCACTATTTTATCACCTCTTACTCATCCCTCAACACACTGGGGCTGGCTTCTGCCCAAATCACTCCACTGAAACTGAATCTGTCAGGGCTCGTGTTGCTAAATCTATTTCTAAGAAGCATCTGACAATCTGAGACTCCTTTCTCCATGAAGCTTTTCTGCTCTTCTGGTTTACCTCTTCCCACTTTTGGTCCCTGGTGCTGGTCCATCCTGTTCTCTCTAGACTGCCCATGTTTCCTGGGACTCTGTTCCAGGTCCAGTGGTTTTCTGGTCTAAACCTCTCCTCAGACAGTATCAGCTATTGCCACTTCTACATGCTGATGATGTCCCACACCCATCTGCTTACTACATGGGGCACTCTGGGAGGAGGCCCCAAGCCCACCTCACTATACTGATGTTGAAAATGAAACTCACCATCTTCTTCCATCCCTATAAATGTTCCCCATCTCAGCAAACTGCTCCAACACATACCCAGATGCTCAAGCCAGAGATGTGGGCATCACTTCCTCCTCCCTCACTCCACACTTCAAACAATCCCCTAATTCTTTCGATTTTAGCTCTAAAATTCTCTCCAATCTGTCCCTATGTCCCTTGTTTTCTGCCATCGCAACATTCTAACTTGCTCCATTCTCTGGTCTTCCCTCCTATCCATTCTTGATGCTTCAAGGAGAGTGATCCCATTTGAAACGGAAATCTCATCACCGTCTATCGCAGTTTAAAACTCTGCAGGATGTCCCCCACTACCTCAGACAAAAGTCCAAGCTCCTTTGCTTCCTGAGGCAGATATGAGTATATATGATCTTTTAAAAAAAATAATCATACAGTAGATTTTTGGTATACAATTCTACAAAATTTAACACATTAGTTAACCATTATCAACGCCCAAACGTCCTTCACGTTATTCCCTTGTAGTTACACCTTCACCCAACTCTAACTTCTCAAAAATGTCAATGAAATAGGATATAATTATTTAAAAACTAAAGCAAAAGAAAATTCGGGCCCTTTAAAGTGTCTTTAATGCCACTGCCTATTTCTCACCTCCAAAATCTGTTTAGTTGCACAACTAGCCTGAACTGAGGAGCTCCAAGCTTTCCACCATTCTGCTTAGGTCTATCACTCCAGCACGGAACACGCAGAGTCCCCTACACGACAGGTTCTGGCGCCTGCAACAGCGTGGCGTCGAAGCAATCTCATTCAGCGAGCGCTCCGCGGGG
>NW_022900937.1:19731350-19738698 GCF_012274545.1 Fukomys damarensis
CGCGGCCTGCTGGCGTCCACAGTTGCCTGGCGCCGCAGGCCTTGAGGTGGGGACGTTCGGCCGCGGACACCCTCCCCTTTCGACCCTGAGTTACCCGGCCTGGTGGCCCCAGGACGTTCCCGTCGCATGGCGGAGTGCTGCAGACGACGCCCATGAAGTCCGTAGTCCTTCTAGTTGCGCTGTTGCTATGGCCTGCGTCTGCGCCGGCGTTTCCGGCATCCCGGAGTAAGTGGCCCGCCCGCCCCGGCCCGGGGTACGGCCCCAGGGTTCCGTGCCGCAGGAGTCCCACGGTTTTCCTGCTCCCTTCCAGGGTGTTGGCCTCGCGTGTCCCTCTGTACCCATCTGTGCCTCTGCCGAGAGGACACTTCCTCTCTCACCCTCGTCCCCTGCCTGGCATTCGCTGTAAAGCGGGTAAAGCAGGAACTGCGGACTGCAGGGCAGTCTCGCCTTTTTATGTATGGCTGGCCTACTAACCCTGCTTTTGACTATTTTTCCCCGTACTGAAAATTTATCCCAGGGCCTTTGCACTGAGCCACATCCGAGGGCCTCTCTGTCATTAGTCGCCAGGCTGGGCTCCAACTCACAATCCTCCTGCTTCAGTCTTCCAGAGTTCTGGATTTACAAACGTGCACCACCCCGCCTGGCGGACATTTTTAAAAATATAAATATGAAATGTACACCTTTCATAACGTGCAAAGTATGAAATTCAAGTTTCACTGCTCATAAAGTTTTACTAGAACACACCTATGGCTATTCAGTTATGCACTGGGTTTTATGATATGTAGAAGTTAAATGATTGTTTCCCACGGTAAGGCTTGAAAAGTTTCAAGTATTTACCCTCTGACCCTTGACGCCTGAGGTAAAAGTTGAAGAGCACGCAGGACCCTGGGCAGCTGTCTGGGTCACTCAGCCTCTTAAATCAGAGTTTGGTGCAAGAACTTAAGATTGGTTAAGCAGAATTCTTATGACTCCCAAGAAATTCTTTTGTTCCCTCCAATAGCTGAAACCCAGTAAGGTTAAATTCAGCACTGCTGAGACATATTGACAGCACCATGTAGATATCCTGAGACACAACTAAGTAAAGTATCAGATGTGGGTGTGAGGTTGCCTGTCCGGTCTAACTGCAGTTCACTGTGGCATTTAATATTGTTGGAGTTTAATATTGTCAAGTCAGTCAGTAAAATTCAAAAAGCATGTGTGAAAAAAGTGTACTAAGTATACAGTATCATTTCAGAATTGTTAAAAGGTCTTAGTTGAGCTGAACATTCTGTCTTGCCTATAATCCCAAGTACTGTACTCAGAAGGCTGAGGCAGAAGGTTTGCAAATTCAAAAACAGCCTGAGCTACTACTCTGAGATGGGCTGTTTCAAAAGAAATAAAAGAGTGTAGGCCTGGGGATGTAGCTCAGTGGTAAAGCACTCACCTTACATGGAGAAGGCCCTGGGTTCAATCCTCATAGTGAAAAAAAGAAAATACAGTTAAAAATTAGATTTAAAAGCCAGGCATGGTGGTGTATACCTGTAATCTCAGCACTTGAGAAGCTGAGTCAGGAAGATTGCCATGAGTTCAAGTCCAACCCCTTCTACATAGCAAGACCCTATCTCAAAAAAAAAAAAAAAGATCAAAAGAATGAAAAAATACAACACAGCCTTAAATTATCATGAACAGCTGGGAAAGTTTTGGATAAAGTGTCCAGATAACAAAAGTTACCCTTTTCAGTACTAAAACTCAAGATTTTTTTAGCTGTTTTTAATAATCTTTAGAAAAATTTTCTTCCTTGACATAAAGGACCAAAAACACAATGAAAATGACATTATCTTTTCTTGATATTTGATTATCTTTATTACTAACAGCAGTTTACTGCATTTTGGTAGAGCCGAGCATCACAAGTAGCATAGAGGGACTTTCACTGAAGTGACACTAGTCCTGCCTGAGACTGTCTCCCAGCAGCCCCTGGACACTTAACACCCTGCAGTCTCCGGCAATGCCACAATTTCATGGCCTGTTTTCTTTGCATCTTTTCCCCTAAACTTTCTTAAGGCTTTTAGGAAATGAAAAGACATTTGTCAGAAATAAGGAATGGCTTTGTGTTGAGTACATAGATGATGTAAGACATAAATATATACAGGTTATGAATCATAGAAGGCATTTTAAAAATGAAATTTACATCTTTTTCATAGACAGACTAAGAGAGATGAAGGGCAGTTACATGGCTACTTTCTCTAGCTTTCATATTTTCTCCTAATTTTTTAAAATTTGAAAAATAAATAGAACAAACAAAACTGGGCTTATTTCAGTGGATTTGATTTAAATCAGGTATGTATTTTATAGAGGCACTACTAAAACCACTTGGCAAGAGATACAAATAAAAAATGTTCTCTCATCCCAGAGGTAAGGCACATAGATATTTCTAATGGAAAGTGAAGCTCTGATAAATTTTTCTAGGCTACTAAGACAATTTTGAGGTTATCTTATTCAAACACCACAGGCATTTAAGCAAATACATTTGTTGAAAGCCTCAGTACCATTTTAATGTAAATTCAGCTTGACAGGAAGGAAGCTTGGGTATGCGGAGGGCTACACTTCCCTACATACACGTACATTCTGATGGTGCTGCATCAATACACTGTATACTTAATTTTTTATAATTCAGTTAGTTTCCTGTATCTGATTTTTCATAATTTTAAATACTTCTTGGTTTTTTTTTTTTGAGACAGTCTCACCAAGTAGTTTAGGCTGGTGTTGAAGTCACTATGTAGCCCAGGGTGATGCTCCTGAACGCCGGGATCATAGGTGTGTGCCACCACACCCAGCTGTTTCTTTTAAATTAAAAAAATGCGAATTTGTTTTGCTTTTTAAAAAATATATAATTTCTAATGTAACAACATATTAGTTATATATCCAAATAATATTATTACTAAAATTATATAATTTGCCTTTTATAATTTGTCATTAAATATTCATAACTACAAATACTAGACTGAAATGTTAGTTTTGGGAAGGTTTTTGCATCTCGTGAATAAATTGCTTTTTTCCAGTCACCTCATTGTACAGATAAGCAAAAATAGAGTTAATGGCACAGATTTTAGTCCAGGGTGCCAAAAACTCTGCACTGCTTCTCTAGATTGGTATTAAAAGGAAGCTCCAAGTGTGAATCTGGTCTCTGTCCTTGTGTTTACAAAGGACTTTGTCGTAATGAAGCATAAAAGGCAAAGGCGGTGTTAAAGTAGCAACCAGCAACAGCTGCTCAAATCTATCACCAAATCGAGGAAAGGAAGAGCGGGTTTATTTTAGTACCTTTAAAGGTGGAGCTCCCTCCAGTACAGTTCTGCCAGTCCTCAGGACATTACCTCAGGGCCAGGCTGTGGCCCTGGGGAGGGGCTCTGAGGCCTAGGCGTGGGCGTCGTGGTGCTCGGTAGAGGCTGAGATCTTGAGGAGCAGGACGTCCAGCTGGCCAGTGCTCAAGTGGCCTATGGCAATAGCAGGAAGTTTCATTGGTCTGTCCGTTAATGACTCGGACGGGAAAGTCTTTTGTCTTGGTTCTTTTGACCATAGCAGCCCTTAACTGGATATAATTTAATCACCTTATAATATATGTAAAATTTAAATTCAGCGGCATTTTTTATCTCCATAAAAGAAAAATGAACACAATATTGGTTATTTGAATAAGTATGATTTTATTCTTTTTTTCCAGCATCGTTTTATATTTGTGGCTTCTTAAAACACCTGATTTATTTTGCCTAATTATAATTTTTTTTTCCTGAGGCTCAAATATTCACACCTAAACCAGTCAGAGTCCCTGTGAGCTGCTTCTATGTCCTTTTGGTCGGATCCTGGGTATTTTTTAAAGAGTACCTGTTTTTTACATTAACTGCTTATCCCAAACCTACTTTGATCTTCCCTGCTCTGATAAAATCAGTCATCCCTCCAAGGAGACACACTACACTTGTGTGGTGGGCGGTACTGGTACTTTGGCCATTTTAGCTGTTCACTTTAGAAACTATTGCTTCTTGGGCCAAGATTTAAGGTCACATTATTTTTCCTTTCTTATTATTATTATATTATTATTCCTCACATTAGTTGTTAATGAACTAGTATGTTACTGTATAATCTTTTCTTTTCTTTTCTTTTTTTTTTTTTTTTTGGCTTTTTGAGACAGGGTCTCACTATGTAGTTGAGACTGACCTGGAACTCACTATGTAGTCCAGGCTGGTCTCAGACTCACAGCAACTCTCCTGCCTCAGCCTCCCAAGTGCTGGGATTACAGGCATAAGCCACCACACCCGGCTGTATAAGCTTTTCAGTGTTTACATTCTATTATTTTAATAGTTTAATTCTTGGCACACTGTCATTTCTCAGAGAGAAATAAGTGTTTTGGATTTTTTTCATTTTTGAATATAAAGCCTACGTGAGAAAATTTTGTTAACTCAATTCACTCATACTAGCACTTAGCTTTGTTGATTATGAAATTTCTTCATTTTATAAAGGTGTAGCATTTTTACAAAAGATGCAATTATATATATTAATTATTTTAAATAGACATCAAAGAAAAAATTGTTCCTTTCAGCTTTTATCAGTTGAAGTTTTGTGTGTGCAGTCAGCTATTTTAATTGGTGCTTGAAAGTGCATCTGTAAGAATTTGAGACTTTCAAGTATCATTTTTAAAAACTTAGTTTACAAGATACATATTTGCATAAAAAACAACAGTAAATTTTGTTGGAGTGGTTTTTCATATAGTTGCTTTTAAAAAATAGTAAATTTACATTTTAGAACCTTTATAAATTAAAATGACTGACTTGGTCTTAAACTTACATTAAATTATTTCTAAAAATTAACAATATCTTTGGCCACAGAAATCAAAGATTCTTAGGTGAGACCAAGGAACCAAGCCATTCCTAGCTCTAGCTCTATGGTAAAAAAAGCAAAAATAAAAACCCCTGCCAGGCATGGTGGCGCACACCTGTAATAACAGCACTTGGGAGGCTGAGGCAGGAGGATCCATGTGAGTTGGAGACCAGCCTGGGCTACATAGTGAGTTCCAGGTCAGTCTCAACTACACAGTGAGACCCTGTCTCAAACAAAACAAAACAAAACAAAACAAACAACAAAAAAATTAAACTAAAACTTCATGAGTTCTATTTTTAGATCCATAGTCTTAAATTTGAGAATGTTCATATTATTTTTCTTATTCAAAACAACAAAATCATGGTATAATAAAAATGGGAAATATAACTCTTTGGTTTATAAATATCAATTAGCTTTACTGTCTAATGAAAATAACATTTTAGTAAAGTTAAGTTTTTATAAACTTTTTCTTTTTTGTTGTTACTGGGGATTGAACTCTGGGCCTTTGCATTGAGCTACATCCCAAATCCTTTCAAAAAAGTTTTAATTACAAGACAGTATCTTGCCAAATTGCTGGTTGCTTAGACTGGGTGGCATCCTGCAATCCTCCTGCCTCAGCCTCCTGAGTGCTGGGACTCATATGCCACCATCCCCAGCAGCATGACATTTTAAGTATATCATTCACACAAATTTCAAGCAGATAGTAAATCTTGTGTAGCCAGGGTCCAAATCAAGAAACAAAATATTTCTAGTCTAGTTCGTAAACATATTTTAAAGTCTGCAGATATTTTACAAATTAGCACTGAGATTTAAGTGACTAAAATTTTCTGCATTCATGATGCTTAGGAAACTGGGTTTATCCAGAAAGAACTTAGGTTCCTGTTTTTCTCACAATAAATTTAAAAGTCATTTAATGTTTTTACCTGCGTGTGAACATGTATGTATTCTTTTGTAGTCCATTGGCTTTCAACTCCCGCTTATGCTTTACTACAAAGCAAACTCTGTATTTCTATTGTCATCAGTATTTCTAGACGTATCTCAACATATAGTAGGTTTGTGTTTTTAATGGTAGAGCAAAATTTTGTATCGTTTTACAATTTCATCTTACTATTCACTTGTATTTTTAAATATATGGGTCCAACTGGCAACAGGCAGAATCTCTCATATTTTATTTTACCAAATATTCAAGTATATTTTAAAATAAGAGTTGAGTTCCTTCAAGGATATTTCTCAGCACACTGTTCTTCTTTGCCAGCAGCCCTGGGGCGTTTCTTTAGGACATTTGTGTTCTCCTTTGTCATATCTGCTTTAAAGTCAGGCAGCCTGCGTTTGAACCCCAAATCCTGTTTACAAATTGAACAGAAGGCAAATTACTTGTCCTTTCTGAGTATCTTCCCTTTCGTCTTCACCAAAACACTTCACACTTTCCACGCCCTTAATGTAATGCCTGCACCTTCTAATCACTCCGTAAATGAGAGCTATTATGATCTTTTTAATCACTATCTTCCAACTTCCCCTTCAGAGTTCCTGCTATTTTTGTTTCTTTAGTTGTTTGTACCATTTCTTTTCCTTTCCTGTTATTTCCATCACATGACCAATTCTCCTTCCACTGTAACAAGAGCAGAAGGGCAAGGAGCTCAGTCTCTCCCGCAGCCCACAGCGAATCCTTGGGGCCATTTAGCAGGCAGCATCCTGCCTTAGGAGGGCACAGAAGAGCCACACCTCGATGTCTGTGGCAGGCTGGAGGACATTCTGACCTAAGCCACATGCTGGGACATTTCTGTTTGCTTGGTAAAAGTAGAGGAGAAATTACCCCAGCATAGACTACAAATATGCAAGGTATAATAACCCAACATCTAGCCTCGGTAGTCTGTTCTTCGGAGGAATTTGAATTTTGTTCAACTTTCCAGCACCTCATGAGGAATGGAGAAAAACAGGCTTGTACAGTGCCCGGGGCTGTCTGGAAGGCTATTTGAGTCTGACTGTTTTAAGGATGTTTGAAACTGACTGCCTTTTACTACCTGGCTGGCAACATTTTACAAAGATCAAATTGATTTGCAAGGAGTCCTGCTTAGTGTAGAACTGAGAAGATCGTTATAAAATATGGAGATGTTTTAAGGGGAACAGAAGCAGGAGGTGGGAAGTGTGGGGAGAGAGGATGGATTTAAGAATAGAACAATATTACATTAAGGAGGGAAGAAATGCAAGGTAGGAGGCAGGGTGCTTGGTTGCTAGGCAGCTATGAACAGGGTTTTCCGGCGTTGCCTGAGTAACAGTGGAAGAGGATAATGAGTACTTCATGATTTTTTTAGGAATCACCTAGTAGTAAGTACCTCCTTTCCCTCTCCTTTGACACCCTAACTTCCCTAATAGCCACTTGAGTATGCCATTTACTACTTGGAGAACAAGCTAACTTATTTGAAAGTCAAATGTTTAACAGACTGTCCTCTAGTGACAATGTCTTCATTTTTTTTTTTTTTTTTTTTTTTTTTTTTTTTAAACA
>NW_022900937.1:19738829-19822552 GCF_012274545.1 Fukomys damarensis
TGGTTTTTTTCAGACAGGGTCTCACTATGTAGTGAGACTGACCTGGAGCTCACTATGTAGCCCAGGCTGGTCTCGAACTCACAGCGATCCTCCTGCCTCAGCCTCCCAAGTGCTGGGATTACAGGTGTGCGCCACCACACCGGGTTTGACAGTGTGTTTTTGAAGTCAATTAAACCTCTGTTGGTTGTACATTTTATTTATTTATTTATTTTGTTTTTTTGAAACAGGGTCTCACTATGTAGTTGAAACTGACCTGGAATTCACTGTGTAGCTCAGACTGGTCTCAAACTCACAGTAGTCCTCCTGCCTCAGCCTCCCTAGTGCTGGGATTACAGGCATGCGCCACCACACCCGGCGGTTGTACATTTTAAATATGCTTATAATTTGCTCAACTGTGTACTTCTAATTGTCCAGAATGGACATCTTCTGAGATTTAAGAAAAAAAGCATTTTATTATAAAAAATGTTAAATACATACAAATATATCCAAGTAGGAAGCATGTAGACATGTAGAGAGAACACTGTCAAACCTCCATATATCTATAGCCAATTTCAGCTGTCATTAGCTTGTGATTAATCTTGTCTCATTGCTGTCTCCACTCACATTTCTTTTCCCCTTACCCTCCTCCCTACACCGCCTGCCCCACCAAGTTCTTGGGCTTAGATTATTTAGAATCATATCCTAGACGTTATATCATTTTATCAATCAATAATTCACTATGAAACACTAAAATATGAGGATTTTTGCATTTTTGTTATTGTTTGGTTTTTTGAGACAATGTCTCTCTTTGTAGTAGCCTAGGCTGGACTTGAACTCTATCCTCCAGCCTCAGCCTCCTAAGCACTGGGATTACGGGTGTGCGCCACCACGCCCTCCAAATAGGGGGACTTAAATCACAAAAACCATGCAGTGTCACACTTTAAAAATACAGTAATTCCTTAATGTTATCAAATATGTGCCCCATGCTCTAATTTCTGATGTCTGTTTTTCTTTTCCAGCTGATTTGTTTGAACTGAGATTCCAGGAGGAATCATAGTGTGATTTGTTGACATGCCTGTTAGCAATCCTCCATCTCTGTTTTACTAATGGTCAAAAACAATAGTGTACATGTACGAACTGCAGTTTCCCAGTCTGGATTTTGCGGATTATACCCCATGGGGTGCTTGAACAGCACCTTCTTCTGTTGTCCTATTTATTTCCGAATAGTCTTGTTTAGGGCCATAGAGACCCATGGGAATCAAGTTTGAGCTTTTTTTTTTGCAGGAATACCTCATAGAGGATATTATTTATCAGAAAGCATATAATGTCTGATTATATATCTTTCTATAACATTGACAGCCACAGGAAATTATTGTAAAATTAATTAAAAGGATTTCTTCGTTTACTAAGTGAAACTTACCCCAACCTTGAGATATTTTCCTATATGCTGCTGGGTCTTCATTCCACATTTTCAGTTTCTCTCATTAACCTGTCTATTCATGTACCGGGACCGTGTTGGGTTTTTTGTTTGTTTGTTTTGTTTTTTCCTCTCATTGAATTTATTGGTACATTTTAGGTGTACAGTACAGTCACATTCATCACTGGGATCTTGTACATTTACATGACAGGTCTTGGTTCTCATTTTTCCTCTTGTCCCTGCCCTCCCTTCACCCCCTCCTCTCCTCATTTACAAATACTTTATATCCATTTTTTCATTTTCTCATATTTTTTCCTTTTCCCTTATTACCTTTCGCCCACCCTTCCCACTTCCCCTACCCCTTTAGCCCTTTGCTTTCTATTTCACATTGTCTCTTATCCCATTAGGGTCTTATGTACAATTATAGTTTTTCACACCAGAGAAACTATTCGGTATTGACACATGTGTGACTTATTTACCGTGCTCTTTATAGCCAAGGGTTAGAGTATTTTAATACCTTATTCTATCCTGGTGAGGTTAGCCTCTGTTTTCCTGGCTGTTACTTGTTCTTCCAAATGAACTTTATAATCAACTTTTGTAACTTTGGGAAGAAAAGCTAATGATTTTTTCCATTAGGAGCACATGAAATATATGAATTTATAGAGTGTCGTACCTAATTATACTTAGGACGGTGGCTTTTCTTACTGAGAACATGGTCTGTCTTCCCATTTTTTGATATTTATATCAGGTGTTTCAGAAGATTTTATTACCCTCTTAGTTTGCTGCAGCTGCTATCACAAATCACCCTCCCAACGTGATGGTTTGCAGCAGTAAAAATGCTTTCTGTCTCACTTTCGGAGGCCAGAAGTCTGAACTCAGTTTCACTAAGCCTAAATCAAGGTATAGGCAGGGCCACGCCTCCTCAGAAGCTCTAGGGAAGCACATGTCACCTGCCCCTCCCGGTGGCTCCCAGTGTTCATTGGCTTGTGGCCCCATCACTAGAGTCGGTCCCTTCTTCCACATCACTGCCTCCTCTTCTCTGTGTCTCTCTTTAAGAACATTTACGATTGTATTTAGGGTTTACCCAGACAACCCAGGACTGTATTTGGAGACTACCCAGGTAATGTCAGGATCCTTAGTTTTTTTGAGTGGGGAGCAGTGGTAATGGTACTTGGGATTGAACACAGGGCTTTCACATTGAGCTACACCCACTTTAATTTATTTTTTATTTTGAGACAGTATTTTGCTAAATTGCCCAGGCTGAACTTTAATTTGCAGCCCTTCTACCTCAGCCTCCCAAAATGCTGGGGTAACTGAATTGTGCCGCACACATGGCTTCAGGGGCCTCAAGGTAGTCACATCTGTGAGGACACTTTTTTCTTATAAGGTAACATTTACAGATTCTGGGGAGTAACACCTAATAGTATCTTTGGCTATTCATTATTTAGCCTGTTTTAATTCCGTATGTAAATTTTAGACTTGTTTTTTAGAATTTATGATTAGATCCTTTGTCTCATTTTTGTTATGCAAATGGAAACTTTCTCATTATATCTTCTTTCTGATTAGTATTTGTGTACTGATTTTTTTTCGCTAGTACTGGAGATAGAACCCAGACCTTCGTGCTTTCTAAGCAAATACTGCACTTCTAAATTATATTCCCAACACCTGTATTTTGATTTTTTTTTTTTTGACCCAGAGTCTTGCGTAGGCTGGCCTTTAACTCATAAAAATCCTCAGTCCTCTAAGTACTGGGATTACAGTCTTGCCCCATTACTAAATTATCTTTATTATAGTAGCTTTTCTATTGATTTCCTTTGTAATGTGAGAATTATAATTATATTATTTGCATATAAGGGCCGTTCCCTCTTCCTAATTCTCACGCCTCTGGTTTTCCCTTGTTTAACTCTATTATCCAGTACCTCCGACGTGATGTTAAATAGTAACAGAAATATTAGGTATCCTGTCATCCCTCTCTTTGGCCAGAGAACTTCTAGTGTTTCCCATCGGATCCAAAGTATATCTTTAATGTTCTTGTTAGGGAATATTACATTTTCTAGGAAATTTTAAATTAATATTTAAAGGTGAGAAAGGTAAGAAGTTACCTTTATAAAAAATATTACGTTATATAGTGCTCTATGGTTTTTAAACTGTCTTCTAATATTATCTAATTCATTTAGTTCAGTTAGTTAAAAGGGCAGACACAGTAGCTCATCTTTCTATTTAAATATTTAGAGAAATTAAGTAATTATCTAAGATCATGCTGCTAAAATGTGGTAGATCCAGGACCATAATCAAAGATTTTCCTTCGCCGCACTAGGTTACACCGCATACTCCTTTCACTCAGTGCTTTCTTTCATGAAAACTATAGACTCAAAAGAAGACTTTGTAAATATGAGTATATATAAATAAGTTATTTTCATTTTCTAAATGTGACTTTCACATTTCTGTCAATTATTAAAACAGAGAAAAAAGAACTACTTATAAGTTGAAAGAAAAAATAAGTATGACTTTTTTTCTTTTTTTTTGTACCTGGGATCAAGCTCGGGACTTTGTGCTTTCGTGGCAGGCAGCAGAACCACTGAGCTAAATACCTGGCCCTTAATATGTCTTTTGTTTTGTTTTGGTTTTTGATTTTTTGAGACAGGGTCTCACTATGTAATTGAGACCGACTTGGAACTCACTATGTAGCCCAGGCTGGTCTCCAACTCATAGCAATCCTCCTGCCTCAGCCTCCCAAGTGCTGGGATTATAGGCGTGTGCCACCATGCCCGGCTCTAAATATGACTTTTAATGGTTTACTATATTAAATTCTTGATGCTTGTCAAAGCCATTATAGAGTATATTCCTCTTACAGAGAGACTAGATATAATAATCTCAGGGGCATAGATAATAGTAAAATGAAGTGAAATAACCAGGAAGTGATAAATACTGAATTACCTTTGTTTCTAGTATGATTTATTTAATTTCCAACTAAGATGTTTAATTTTTAGTGCTATTGGTGTACAACAGCTGGCTGGCAGTATCCCTAAAAACTTAGCAGTTGGCTCTCCTGAGCCAGTGTGAGCCTGTTCTAGCAAACTACTGAGTTAGTGCACATAATGAGGGTTGGGGTTTCATAAGCTGCCCATTGTTTTATGTTACAAGAAAAATCAATTTAAAAAGATTTGAGAATTGTAGAAAATTGTATTAATATACATCTTTTGCACCAGTGTGGCTTATTACTTTTATTAAAAACCTGAAAAAACAATTTTGCTCATTTTAAGTGAGAGCTGACCCTGTATCAAAAATGCTTTGCTCCTCGCACCTTTATTTCCACTTTTCAGTAAATAAGAAACAAATTTAGGTTAATAGTTTCTGTCTTTGTGTCACATAAGAAAATAAATGCTACTCATTATGCATTTGATTTTTTTCCCCTGTAAGGCTTAACTATGTCGCCTAATGAAGAACAAAACTTGAATCATTATGTACAAGTTTTAGAGAACCTAATACTGAGCGTTCCAACGAAGGAGCCAGACTGGGAGAAAATATCAGTATCTCCAAACCATGTCTCTTCTCCGGATCTGCCCGTGTCAAGACTTAAGGCACTCAGCACTCTTGAGGATGCTCCCACTGAGAACAGCAGCCCCAGCGATGGGCACAGTACAGCGCTCCCTGCTACAGGCCCCGCACAGGGGCTAGGGAGCCAGAAACCTCCCGAAAGCACGGCCTTCTGGTTGATCAGACCCAACAACGTCTCTGTCGTTCTGCACACAGAAGAACCTTCTATTGAAAAGGAGCCAGAGCCAGAGCCAGAGCCAGTTACGAAACACACCGAGGCCCCCAGTTCATCTTCGTTTACCACCAGGTCCTCCACGGGTCCTCCTGTCGTCACCACACCTTCGAGCACAGAGTCCGAAGATGTTCCCCAACTCTCAGGCGAGAACCCTGAAGAGCCGACTGAGCATCATTCACAGTTTATGAATAATAATAAGATTTTGAGAAAAATCTCACATATCCGCTCCCAGCTGCAACAGCTGCCTGTGGTTGACAAGAACGATCCAGAATCTAAAGCAGAGCTGGAGGCCTTGAGAAAGAACCTGAAACGAAGTCTTGCTCTGGCGGCAGCAGCAGAGCACAGATTAGAAAAGATGTATAAATCCCATGTCTTTTCAGAAGGACAGACCAGCGAGAGGACTTATGACATTGGAACTGTTATTAACATGCTATATAATTCTAGATCGAAATTATCGAAATATTTAGATATGAAATATGTTCCACCAGAGATGAGAGAAAAGGCAACCACAGTATTCAATACATTGAAAAACATATTATGTATAGGTCAAGAAGACACTCAAAACTTACTAAGAAGTCATTAAGAAACAATATAAAAATGTTAAGCCTACTTGATTCTCCATGACAGTGTTGATTTAAGAAAACTGCATTCATTCACGGGAAAACAAGCATATTAATGATTTCTAAAGCTGTATATCTTCTAATGTAGTTCAGTATACTTACATCTCTATATGCCATATGTAATGAGAATTTTTATACGCACTGGAAACCTAATAATTTAAAATAAAATTTTGGTTTTGGAGGTAGTAGTTTTTTCTCATTAATTTAAAAAGTCATACAGATCTAATCTTTAAAATAATTAAGCTTTGATTTTTACTCCAGTAGCTAAATTTGCCTATTTTCTGGATAAGAGACTGTTTACACTCTGTGTGTAGCTAGTTTTAAATAATTGCATATAAATATAAAATTTTCAGGTATATAGTTTTTACTACTCTTTCAAAGAATCTCAGTTTTCTGTCTGAATAGCATAGTTGGGGATTGTGTCAGAAGTACTTTTATTTGGATGTACTTGTGCCCCCTTTGAAAGGCGAATGATATACCAAGATACCTCCCTGTTCGTTCATTGTTAAGTACTTTGGGAATATCAGTGAGAGACTGTAACCTGAATTTATAATGAAGTCATTCTCACTTATTTTTTCTCTTTTTGTTTGTGTACATATGCCTTGAAGCTTTGTAAACCTTTTGATTAGAAGTCTGATTGACACCATTAGAGTAACTGTGTAATATTGTTGTGCCAGTAATTCTGTTTCACGATTTCATTCAAATTCACTTACTTATCCATTCATCAAGCCACTCATTTATAGTGTAGTAAGAACTTACTGACCTTTTACTAGGACAAAATGCTAGGCTTCGGGGATGTAATCTTAAGACCCCTGTTCTTTTCTCTTTGAGATTACATTATAGCAGGAAGGATGGGCACTAAACAAATAATTTCAGCAATTTAAAAATTTTAAAAGTGACAAATTGTTATGAAGGTGAGATATTTGATCCTATCTAGCCTAGGAATTATGGGAAAGCTACCCTGATAAAATGACTTTTAAAGTAACATCTGAAAGATGAATATGAGTTTACGGAGCCAGGGCTATTCCAGGCACAGGAAACAGGGTGTGTGAATGCTGGGTTAAGAATAAACATGGCAGGTTTAGGAAGTACTTGGAGTAGAGGAAGGTCAGGAAGAGCATTTCAGGATGGGGTGGTGGAATATTCAAGGTCAGAATAGAACCCGCAGGCCTGACCATGCCTATTAAGAATATTGGCCTAAGCCAGGCATGGTGGCGCACACCTGTAATCCCAGCACTTGGGAGGCTGAGGCAGGAGGATTGCTGTGAGTTCGAGACCATCCTAGGCTACATAGTTCCAGGTCAGTCTCAACTACATAGTGAGACCCTGTCTCAAAAAAACCAAAAAAACAAACAAACAAAAAAGAATGTTGGCCTTTATTCCCTGATCTGTGAAACATGATAAGTGGCTTTTAAGCAAAGGACTGATATGGTCAAATTTATATTGTTTTCAAAACAACACAGGCTACATTTTAGAGGTAGGCAAAAGTAGACGTACTGTACACAGGCCAAATTTAGCTTGGAGGGAATAGAATAGTAGTAACAGAATTTGGTGACAATGTATATGTGTAATTCAGAGAGTAGCCAGAGTTCAAAAATAATTCCCACACAGCAGTATCATAAACAGAATTGCATAATTTTTGTTTCATAAAAACTTTACTGTTGATCCTTATTTTTTAAATTGCTATGAAAAATTTTAAACATTTGCAAAAGTAAACTACTGTAGTGAACCCAAGTACCCATGATCCAGTTTCAACAATTTTGTCCTGAAGCCAGTCTCCTGTCCTCTATACCTCCACTTCTTCCCCTCTTCTCCTATGTTGAATTAAATCCCAGATACTTTTATTACTTAATCTCTAAATATAAAATGTGAAGCTCATATGCTTTTAAAAAAACAATAGAGCAATATCACAGAAAAATTTAATGATTCCTCATTATTTTCAAGTAATCAATATTTAAAATTATTAGGCAGTTCAAAATTTGGAATTTCACTGTATGAATCAAGATCAAATATCGTTCACATGTTGAGATTTGTTGCTTTGACCCATAAATCTCTTCTAGACTAAGGATTTCCTGTTCTCCTCTTTACTCCCCTTATTGAAATTTATTTATCAAAGAAACTGACCATTTGTCTTATAGTTTCCCGTAGTGTGGATTTTGCTGATTGCATCCCCTTAGTGCCTTTAACATGTTCTCCTGTCTTCTATGTTTTCTGTAAATTGGTGGCTTTGATCTAGAGAGGCTTCATTAGACTGCTTTGTCTTTTTATTTTTATTTTTTGACAAATAGTAATTTATTATTCCATCTAGTTATGTCTCTTTTTAAATTTTTACCAGACTTTGATGACCATTACCTAGATGGATTAATAAATCAGGTGATGCATAGTGCAGATGTTCCTTCCTTTATTAGCTAAATATGTCTTTAGAGATAAATTTTATCTATTTTTTGATTCCTTTGTGATTCAGTGTGTATTGGAAAGACATCAAATTCTTGAATCTTTCTTTTTTGTTTGTTGGTTTTTTTTGTTTTTTTTTGAGACAGGGTCTCACTATGTAGTTGAGACTGACCTGGAACTCACTGTGTAGTCCAGGCTGGTCTTGAACTCACAGCGATTCTCCTGCCTCATCCTCCCAAGTGCTGGGATTACAGGCATGCTCTTCTCTTTTTTTAAACAAATAAAAAAACAGTTAGTTCATAGAATTCTCCATTGATGACTTTTAAAAAGCTCTTAATAGGCTTCATTTCTCCTAAAGCACTTTTAGGCTTACGAAGAAATTAATCACGCTGCACAAAATACCTTCACCTCCATCTTCTCCCCAGTTAGTTCCTCCCATTTACATCTTGGACTAGTTGAGGTACACTCATTAAAATTGATGAACGATGAACTGACATTGACACATCACCACCCAAAGGCCATAGTTTATACAAAGGTTCCATCTTAGTCACTTTTTTTTTGTTGTTGCTGGGAAAACATACCAGACACCCACTTTTGAAAGGAAGAGGTTTGTTCGGGCTCGCATTTTCTTCAGTCCATAGCCCTCTGGCTCTGGGGCAGAGATAGGGTGGTGGAAGACACGGTGGAAGAGAAATTTTCAACCCACGGCAGCCAGGAAGAGGAGAGAAAAGGGAAGAGCCCTGACCCACGAATATCCCCTTCCAGGTCATGCCCCCAGTGACCTACCTCCAACCCATCCCCACCTCCTCACTGTATGTTCAGTAGTGAGCTCATCAAAGGGTTAGTCCGCTGATGAGTGCAGCACCCCCACTATCCGATGGCCTTCCTCGTACATGAAAGAATGTGATATAGTCTTTGTGTTACGACAAATGCGTTGAATATATCACCACCTCATTCCTTGGATTCAGAAATCACTAGACAGTATGCTTTGTCTCCTGTACCTTTTAGAGTTTTCTTGCTTTATGTGCAACGTCCAGGAATGTTAGTTGTGTTTACTAGTTTGTACTTTATTCTAAAGGTAATGAGATTATTTTTGTAAGATTTTAAGCAAGTCATTCTGCCTAGATTCTAGGTAGATGAAGGTTATGAAAGAGCAAAAGTCATTGTCAAGGCAAATTAGAAGACTATTAGAATCTGGTAAAAGCTTATGATGTTCTGGACTTGGTGGTAATAAAGGAGGTAAAAAGAAGTAGTCAGATCTGATATATTTAGGAATTAAGAATCGGTAGAATTTTGTGATGTCCAAGATAAAAGAGTCAGGAAACGTTTATTTTTCACTCGAGCCATTGGGTGAGTAGAAGCTTACCTGCTTTTTTATAGCCTTTATCACAATTATAATTTTATAGCTTGTGTATTATTACCTGTTTAATGTTTATCTCTCCCCACAGGATAGTAAGTACTATATCTGAGATCAGATCCATAAGAACTTTGTTCACTGCTGTAATTCTGCATCTACCACAATCTCTGGACTGAAATTATATGTTCAATGAATATTAGTTCATTACTATACATCTAAAAGTGGAAAGGTGCTTGTGGAGATTATTTTGCCAATGTATTTTTTAATATATTAAAATATTAAGGAGATACATCCCACTGAGACATTGTTATGACTTCTGTTTAGATGTTCCCCCAAAGCTTCATGCAGTCGTAGTTGAAGCTCTTTATTCAGAGGTGGCCAGATCTAGACTGTGTGATGCTGGGATTAAGGGTGTGTGATTACTACATCAGTCCACTAATCAGTTTGACACCACCCTCATCCTGGTACCTAGAGAGAATATAAAAGGGACAGAAAAATCTGTTAAGGTCCCTTGTTGCTCTTGCTTTCCTCTACCCACCATGAACTGTTTCTCCTTTGCGATGCCTGTCTGCCATGCCACCCTGCCTTGGAGTCAGCCAGTGATGGGCTGAAACCTCTTCAAACTCTGAGCTGAATAAACCTTTCCTCCCTTATCTTTGGGTGTCAGATATTTTGTCTCAGCAATGAGAAAAGTAAGGCAGATATATATGTTCAGAGCTTAAGAGATAGCTGTAAATTAGGTTTTAGGCACTATTTGCCTATTAATGAAAATTTTATAGTCATTGAAGTAAGAAATTTATTATGGAGTACATAAAGATGGCCTAGAACTAAGTCTTAAGACATTCCAACTTAATTAGACCTCCCAAAACAACTGGATAAGAGTAGTCAGAGAAGTAGAATTTATACCAGGAAAATGTTGTTAAATAAGTGCACATGGAAGAATATTTAAAGAAAATGGGGAGGGGATATGATATCATCAAAGCCAGCTAGGTTGCTGCAGCAAGAGATTAGACTCCAATCCATGCACAGGAGAAAAGCTCTCTTCACCTTGTTTCATTCTTTTTCTCTCTACATTTTGGACTTCAATAATTTCAATAATCTTGTTTTCAGGTTCACTGATTTCTTCTGCCTATTCAAATCTGTTGAGCCTTCCTACTGAAAATCTCATTTTAGTTTTGGACTTTTTAGTTTCAGAATTTCTATTTGGTTCCTTTTCATAATTTCTCTTTGTTGATATTCTCATTTCATTTTACTAGTTTTCCTTTAGTTTTTTGTCTGATGACTTTATTTAGCTCTTTGAGCATGTTTAAGATAGTTGACATACATAAAAATCTTTGTCTAGTAAGTCCAATGCCTGAATTTAATGCTTCTTTGTCTTGCAATATTGTTGAAATCTGAACATTTAACTTTTAAGATATAGTAACTCTGGAAATTATATCACTCTTTTCCTAAAGTTTGCCATCTTTATTGTTGTTTTTTTTTTGGTTTTTTGAGACAGGGTCTCACTATGTAGTTGAGACTGAACTGGAACTCACGATGTAGCCAGGCTGGTCTCGAACTCACAGTGATCCTCCTGCCTCAGCCTCCCAAGTGCTGGGATTACAGGCGTGCACCACCATGCATGGCTTATTGTTGAGAACTAATATCATCCACTGCTCAGTGATTTTTGTAAATTCTTCTTGGAAAGACTATAGTCCTGAAAGCAGTATTTCTTTAGTTCATGTTCAACTGCTATATTGATAAGAGGTTTTCTAGAGTATAAGAAGCAAAGAACAAACAAATGAGTCATACCTTGATTTTTTTTACTACTTTGAAACTACTTGCATTTTGACGCAAAACTTTTGTCCTGTTGTTCATCATGTGCTTGGTACTTGATAAGAAAGAAAGAACTTGCCTATATGAATTGTCTTGTAACTTGCTACCCTTTCTAGCTAAAACATTTTGTTTGGTACTCATTGTACCTCCAGAACCTATTTATGAGGAATACCCAGATACTCTGTGTTGGGGCATTCCTACAACATTCACAACTTTCTGTTTACAACTTTGTCTTAGCCTTTACTTCCTGCTTGTACTGAGCCTAGGTGCCAGTCAGAGATGAAAGCTTAAGGTCTTCTTAGTTCTTGGTTTTATTCTTGCATTTTCACTGTTGTGCTTTGTACATAAAGCCATTCTCCTAAACTTTCAATCCTGGATAAAATATAGAACAAGGAAACTTATACTTCCTTACTTGTGTGTAATATTAAAAAGAGAAAGAAGAGAGGAAGGAAAGAGACAAATAGAACATTGTTAAAAGTTAAACTGTTGTGCCATGTTCTCTTTCTTACTAAGAAAACAAAGTCTCATAAAATAGAACCAGCTAACTAAAGCAAGTGGGCTTAATTATGTATTATTGAAAACTTAAACAGGGAAGTTGCTTAGAGAAGATACAAACTAAAATATTTCTTAATTTAATGAAAAGCAAGAAATTTTCCACCTGTAGTCCCAGCACTCTGGAGCCTGAGGCAGAAGGTTCACCAGGAATTCAAGGCCAGCCTGGGCTGGACAGTGAGTTCAAAACCAGCCTGAACTGCACAGTGAGACCTTGTCACCCCTCTCCTCTCTGTCAAAAAGAATTTTTATAAGTGCAAGACAAGATGTGTCTCTTTACATATGAGTAATTCTTTTAGACGGAATAATTCATTTCATAGTCATATTAGTGAGTATAATAGCAAAACTTATTTGGGATAGAATTTTAAAATAGTATTTTTTAATTAAAATTTCTTGGTTAAGAGAGTAATTTCAAAACTGGAATAGCAAGAGCGTTTGAAACTATGTATAAATAGCATGAAATGTTAATTATTTCATCTCTCAGCATATCTTGCAATTTAAATAGCTAAATTTATTTGGAAATTCATGACAAAACTATAAAAAGCTACACCTCATTTGATAGGCTTTTTGGACTGTTGCATGGAACTAATTTCCCAGATAATCACTTTATGACTTTAAATATATATTTTTTTATTTTGGTATTTTAAAGATAATTTACTCTTATGTATAATGAACACTTTTACTGCGTTCGGGAAAGTATTCTGAACGAGATTAGGTTGATCTTTACTTGACTTGGAATTCAGTCATCACTGGACAATGGATGATGTGAACATTTAGAGTTCAGAGTGTCTGGATCTAGGAAGGTTGTAAAGGTTGTTTACTAAGTGGTTCTGGGATGCCTTCCTCTTTGAGAGACTCTGCTAATATTTGTGTGTGTGTGTGTGTGTGTGTGTGTGTGTGTGTGTTTTCTCTCTCTGTGTCACGTAATGCCTCTCCTTCCAACCACTACTCTGGGGAATGCTTTAAAAATGGAGGAGGTAGGGCTGGGGATTTAGCTCAGTGGTTCCACTGCCTGCCTAGCAAGCACATGGTCCTGAGTTCGATCCCTGGTACCCACTCCCCCAAATGGAGGAAGTGATGGGGGGGGTCAAAGTATGTTATGTTATGTTGTCTGCTAAAAGGAAGCCCATTAATCTGTACAAACAGTTTTTAGTATATGTGCTGCTGAAGCAAGCACTAAAACCAGTTTTTTAAAAAGTAAAAACGATGGATGAACTGAAAAGACCAGATAATAAAGTAAGAATTATAAAATCAAGAGCCAATAGGCTGTATCCTTGGTTCTGTCCTATTAAAACATTAAAATCAATCCTTGTGAGTCATTGCCCATGATCAGGTACACACGCAAACCTCAGGCCATCTCTCCTTCCACACAAAGTGGATAACCCTGGGTGCTGTGCAGAGTTCTGCCACTGAGAGGATTTCTCCTTCCCCTACTCTTCAGCACCATCCTGGGGGGGATTTATACTCATCTGCCAGGGCTGCCATAACAGTGTACCCTAAAATCGATGGCATCAACGCCAAGTTCATTGTCTTACAGTTCTGGAGGCTACAGGTCCAAAATGATGGTATTGGCAGGGTTGGTTCTGAGGAAGCATTGGGAGGGACAGACGCTCCCTGCTTACCTCCAGCTTCTGGCGGTTGCTGGCATTCCTTGGCTTGTGGAAGCAGCACAGTTTGTGATAGGTGGTTTGAGTCCCAGGACCATTTGGTTTCCCATAGTTAGGCTCATACTTACTTTTAGGTCACATGCCAGGTTATGCTCTTCCCTGGTAGCAGGGGAGGGCATGGCTTTATTCCAAAGCTTTCTGCGTCTTCTGCTCTGTGCTCATTAACAGTTCTATAGTCTGTGTATGGTATCTCCGCCACCACAACTTCTGACATCACTGTGTTTGCTAGGGCATAAAGCACACGAGTTTGGGGAACTTGTACTACACCCTTGCCTTGAACCTGGTAACAGAATCATTGTTTATTTCAGGCCTCCTTCAAAATTGGCAGCCTTTTATTTTTAAATTTTGGAACACTTGGAGAGTCATAGGAAGCTACAAAAACTGTACAGAGAAAGTCTGCATCTTTCACACACCCTCTTCCAGTGCTGACTTCTTGCATAACTGTAGCAAAATAACAAGAAGGTGACATTTGTACAATTTATAGACCTCATTCAGATTTCCCCCATTACGTAAGTATTCATGGGTGTGTATCTCTGTGCACTTTGGTCATGTGTGTAGTTTTTTTGTAACCTACGACCACAATCTACATGCTTAAGTCTGTCATCACTACACAATTCCCTCGAGATACCACTTTACAGCCGCATTGAGGCGGGAGATTAGGGCATGGCAAGCTTGCTGAAAACAGGATGTAACCTGAGCCAGAACAGAGGCTGATCAACAGGATGTGACTTGTTGACTATGGCCAGGATGTGTAACAGAGCGATTTCCTACAGGCTGGATCTGAGAGAGTATAAAAGACAGTGGCCATTACCCACCACTGAAGTCTTCCTGTTCTGATGCCTTCCTATTTCTTCAGTGGCCTGTCCTACTTATGGGACATATCTCTTGTTGATCTGCTCTCTTTTCTTTTCTTCTTTTACTTTAAATAAAAGTGATGTTTACCTCTTCATCAGTTGTCCCAACCAATTCTTTGGGCAAGACAGAAAGAGCCTGAAATCACTAGATATCACGCCATCTGGCAACAATATCATCCTCTACCTGCCCCGTGTTTAACTCTTGGCAACTACACACTTGCTCTCCATCTCTATAATTCTGTTATTTTACGGTTGATATATAAATGGAACCCTGCAGTATGCATCTTTTTGAAGTTGTCTGGGTCACTCCCCCCCTCAGAATCATTTTAATGAGATTCACTGTTATGGTTTATATCTAGATGGGTCCCCCCACTGCCTCGTGTGATCATAGGTGGGGCTGTGAGTGCTGACTGGTTTTACAGAAGCAGCATAACTGGTTTGCTGATGAGAGGTGGGGGTCTGGTCGGAAGAGGTGGTCACCTGGGACAGGGATTTGTAGGGTTTATCTCTCTTCCTGGCTCCTCCCTTCACCTCTCTCTGCTTCCCCGCAGCTGTGCCCTGAGCCGCTCTCCTCCACCAGGCCCTTGCACCATGCTGTCCTGCCTCGGAGCCAGCCTGCTACAGACTAAAACCTCTACAAACTGTGAGCCAAAATAAACCTCTCCTCTAATTTGTGGATGTGGGTTATTTTGTCCCAGCAACAAAGAAAGTGATTAAGACGTTCACCCAAATTGTATATATCAGTGGTTTGCTCCTTTTATTATTGGGTAGTTTTTCCATGGTACAAATTTACCAGTTTAGCCATTCACTAGTTGGAGGAATTTGGGTAGTTCCTAGTTTTGAGCTGTCATAAATAAAACAGCTATGACCATTCATGCACAGGCTTTTGTGTGAGCATAAATGCATTTTCATTTCTCTGAGATTAGTGGTTGAGATTGCAATGGCCGGTTTTGTAATAGTTTCATGTTTAGTTTTGAAGAAACTGTCCAACTGTTTTCGGAATGGTTGTAATCATTTTACATTCCCACCAGCAAGGAGCCAGGGGTCAAATTTCTCTGCACCCTCGCCAGCAGTTGGTGTTGTCACTATTTTTGTGACTCTGATAGGTTGTAGTTAATAGCTCACTGTGGTCTTCAGTTGCATTTTCACAATTGCTATTGATGTCCGACATCTTATTTTACCCGTAAGTGTCGTGTCCTCTTTGGTAAAATGTCTGTGTGTATCTCTTGCTCACTTTCCACTTGGATTATTTCTTAATACCAAAGAGTTTTGAGAGTTCTTTGTATTTTTTTAGACATAAGTCCTGTGTTGAATATAAGATTTTAAAAATATTTTTTATTCAAGTCCATAATTGCCTTTTTGCAACATCTGGGGAGGGTTGTACACCACGCCACACTGCAGTGTCCAGCAGTGGATAGCACGCCGCTGCCCTGCTGGAACATGCAGCTCCTGGTGATCTCAAACCCAGCACTGGTAAAAGAATTACAGAAGTGGTAAAAAGAAAAAAAAAAAAAAGGCAATTTATTTGAAGGGGGGGACAGGGGGAAAAGGGAGAGGGGTGGGAAGAGACAAAGACGTGCCAGACAGCTACTCTGGACAAGTAGGGAATACTTGGAAATGAATAGCTCAGGGGCCCGAGATTTGGCTCAGGGCCGGATCCCCAGCACCCGAAAGAAAAAGAAAAAGAAAGTGAATAGGTCTCGCAGGCCGGGCCTCAATATGAAGACCTAGGAGGGTGAGTTCATGGACCTGTATGTGCTGCGGAAATGCTCCGCCAGCAACCGCATTATAGGTGCCAAAGACCACACGTCCATCCAGATGAATGTGGCCGAGGGTGACAAGGTCACTGGCAGGTTTAACGACCAGTTTAAGACCTATGCCATCTGCGGGGCCATTCGCAGGATGGGTGAATCAGATGACTATTCTACGATTGGCCAAGGCTGATGGCATCGTCTCTAAGAACTTTGGAGTGGATAGAGTTATGGATATGGAACGTCTGTCTTAAATAAGTAGTCAGAAGTTTAAAAAAAATAAGTGTCTCTTGTCTGCGGTTCCTTTTATTGAGATCTTTTTTCCACAAAGGCTCTTGGAATCTGACTGGCTCTCTGACTTGTACTTTATCCTAACCTTGGATTTCTTCTGGCCATGGGACCTTTCCCTGTCCTTTGGTAGAGGGTAAAATTGTGAGTGGGGCCCTTATGGAAAAGAAGCTTAGGCTAAAGGATTAAGTGAAGGGGAAGTTTGTGATTCTTAAATTAATTGCACTACCTAGGAACTTCCTGGTCCTGAGTTCTTTGTCTTTGTCTCCCTAATTGCTTGAGTCCTACCTTTGTCTTTCTAATTCCTCAGAGTCTAGTTGCTTTTTCCCTTCTAAATGGTGGCGTCTGGCTGCAGAGGTCGAAGCTATTTTTAATAAAGTTCAATGAGTTCTTTGACTTTGCTTTTCATTACCTACTGTGCACCATCCCTACAATTGCATTATTTTAATGGGACTTTAGCAGAGCAAAAGTTATCTTAGATGAAATACAGTTTATCATTTTTTCTCTTAAGCATTTTGCTTTTAGAATTAATTCCAAGAACTCTGCCTTGTCCTAGATTCCAAAGGTTTTCAACTACATATTTTTTTTTCCTAAAAGTTTTGGAGTTTTATGTTTTACATTTAACTCTCTGATCCATCTTGAGCTAAATATGGTAGAATGTGTGGTTTGTGTCAGTTTTCTGCTGAAAAAACTATAGATGTCCAATTGCTCTAGCACCATTCATTACTGTACTTCTTTGTCAAAAATTAATTGGGCATGTTTGTGTATACCTATTTTGGGGTTCTCCATGGATCTATTTAACTCTGTAAATACCACACTCTCTTCATTAGGATAGCTACATAAACAGCCTTAAGACCGGGAAAAGTGATTTCTCTCACCTCCTCCTCTTACTCTTCTTATTTTCCTTCCTCTTCCCCTTCCTTTTCTCCTTCTAGTCCTTTTCTCCTCCTCCTCTCCCTTCTCCTTTTTGGTGCTAGGGATTGACCCAGAACCTCGTGCGTAATAAGTACATGCTTTTACTGCTGAGATATATACTCAACCCTAATTCTTTTTTTTTTAAGAGTTGTTTCCTTTACATATAAATTTTAAAATAAATTTGTCTATGTCTACAAAGAAGCAAACCTTGCTAAAATTTTGTTAGTAATTGAGTCAAATGTGTAATTAATTTTGGGTAAAAGTGATACTTTTTCCTATGTGAATCTTCTAATCCATGAACATATATATCTCTTCAAGTATTTAGGTTTTGTATTTATTTTATCAGCATTTTTGTAATTTTTATCATACAGAACCTGAACATGTTTTTATTAAATTTATGCCTAAATATGTTATTTTGGGGGAGCATATTGAAGGCATAGAGTGAAGAGACCACCAGGGCAGGCTTTGTGTGAGCAAGGAGGTTGTTTATTCACTTCTGTGCAAGTGGGCTGAATCCAGAAAGAGAGTCAGCACTTGTGGAGGGGAGAACAAAGGCTTTAAAGGGGGGTGGATACTGGGGGTTGATTTGGAAAGAGGAGGTTGTGTCTTGAGGAATTTGGAGGGCCAAAATAATGTGGCCATACTCCTCAGAATTGTAAGACCTAGGGCCTTACTTCCACTCCAAGGAGCTTGAACAGCTGAAAGGGCCTCCAAAATGCTGGGCTTATAGCCCAGTGACTGTTCCAGGTGTAAGACCTAGGGCCTTACTTCCAGGAACTTGACGAGCAGCGAGAATCACCCAGGAAGGAACACACTGGACTAGTTGGAAAACAGACCTTTATTAGTCTGGGCAGATGGCACTCCTGGAGCCAAGTAGCTCAGAGAGGCTTCAGCTCAGGGGCTTAGGCTGTTTTTATAAGGGGATAGGCAGGGTGGGGGTCTACATCAAAGCACATAGGCAGGAGGCAAAGGTTAATGGTCTGCTGATCTTGGCTGGTGGTCAGCAGTCACGTATTGGGCAGCCACCGGTCAAGTGTTGATGGTTAACAGATGCTTACAGAATGTCCCAAAGTTTTAAAACATTCCTTCCAGGCAGACAAGGAGTGAAACAATTTTATCTATTCGCTCAGAATTACAAAACCATTCACCTGTTAATTTACATTAATCACAGTTGAGACTAGGAATTTAATATTACAAAGTTATGCAGTCCCAGCCAGGCGTGGTGGCACACACCTGTGATTCCAGCCCTCGGGAGGCCTAGGCAGGAGGATTGCTGTGAGTTCGAGACCAGCCTAGGCTACATAGTGAGTTCCAGGTAAGTCTCAACTACATAGTGAGACCCTGTCTCAATATAACCAAAAAAAAAAAACAAAAAAAACCCCACAAAGTTATGCAGTCCCACAGAATGGGCAGCAGTGCAGATGTACTCAGACTTCCTGGAACTGAGAGGCTGGGACATGGTGTTCTGCAACAACCTTTCTCACCCACAGCCTTCTCCACCAGGCATGACGGGGCATTTATAATAAAATTGCATTTTAAATATCAACTTCCTCTTGTTCATCATCAGTATAGAGAATATGTTTGATTTTTGAATTGATCTTGTATCCGATGATCTTAATGTGCTCCCTTAGTAGTTCTGAGATTGTAGAGATTTTTAAAAAGATTTTCTTTTCATAGACATGTCTTGGGGAAGTATTTTTTTGTCCTCTAACAACTTTGCAGCAGCATGCCTGACTGAGATGTAGGTCACCTCTGTGATCCAAAGAGGTCAGCATGCTTTGTACCTGACCCATTATGGTGGCAATGCCACTTCATTAAGTGCTGAATTTTGGCTGAGTACACTCAGATCAACTAATTGAGTTACTCTAAGGGATAGGACATGTTACATCTTGTGTCTAGATGTACCCCAAATCCTCATGAAGTTATAGGTGGGGCTTTTCAAAGGAGACTGGTTCTAGGGTGTGTGATGTTGGGATTAAGGGTGTGTTGTTATTAAATTAGTCTGCTGATTGGTTTGGTATAGTTCCCAGTGTGGATAATGGGAAGGCCCACCCTGGGTGTGATGGCACCACCCAAAGGGTAGGTAGCCTGGAAGGAAAAAAAAAAAGGAGAGGCAGGCTGCTGAGGCTACTACTCTTTTGCTACTTCATTGTTTTTACTGCCTTCTGCCTGGCCCACCATACCATGGACTGTTTCTCTTCTGCAATGCCCCTTTGCCATGTCACCCTGCCTTGGAGTCAGTCAACTATGAAATGAAACCTCTACAAACTGTGAGCCAAAATAAACCTTTCTGCCTTTAACTTTAGGTGTTGAGTTTTTTGTCTTAGCAATGAGAAAAGTAAGATGAGATAGGACCAGCTGGCTGTTCTGCTCTAAAGATGGTATCCTGTTGATGGCTGGGATCAGTCTGTATGCTCCACAGTCAGGCAGGTGGCAGTGGCAAAAACTAGATCAGCCTCGGCGGAAGGGAGATTATGCTGTGGTACCAACACCTGTCCTCACCCCACCACTGTGACTACTCCACTCATGGGATCATTTTGTAAGAACTATGGTGGCCAGATATACAGGCTGGCTGACACATCTGTGGATAGACTATCCTGTTCATTGAGGTTCTCAGAACTGCTTCTCAAGGGAACACTCTTCAAGGGTTGGGCTTAGCGTAGATGCAACAGATGTGGGACGATTGGAGGGTTGGGCCAATGCTTGTGTAAGTCATGTGTCCCTTATGTGTTTTCTTACATCCAACCCTGTCCATGCCATTTCCACAATAGAGTGAATTGCTGCTGCCACTGTCACAGTCTTTCCACATGGCGGGTCTGACCACACCGACTGTGTGATGGACAGCTCCAGCTTCATACTCATGTGATGCCCACACTTAGGTGCTCCATCTCCACAAAAATACACTCCAGGACCTTGTTCTCCAAAGCAGCTATTCTCTGCAGCATAATAAGGCCTGATTTTGCTCCAGAACCCTGGCTGTCTGAATTATCAGAGTCCGATTAGGGTGCGAGTTTTTCATGATGTACTTATCTCTTATACTCATCTCTGGTGCCTAGGATAGGCTGGGTTGGAGGAGCTGATTGTCAGCAGTGCTTATACCCTGGTTCTGTTCAAGGGTCCTCTTTCTCTGGGCCTCAACCACTATCTTCCTGCTGCCATCTTTCCCACACCTTCACTAGCAAAGAACTGGTGGTTTTAGAAATTGGCGAAGATGTGCTGGATGTGTTCTGCAGCCTGTCATAAAAGGTTTTATTCTTTCATGGCTCTGATCTTTAAGTTGGCCTCAGACAGATTTCATGTGATCTTTGTCATATTTCTTGTAGGCGTCTTTTTGAATCTGATGTTCTGCCAGCAATGGTTTATGACAGTATCAACCCCAGTGATTACTGTGCTGTGGGTGTGGTGACCCTTGGGGACTTCATCAGAGGTATTGACACTAGCAAGTGAGTCATTAGCTTTGAGCTTTGTCCTGTGCACCATCTTCCCCCTCAACTCAAGGCACAGCAGCAGTCCCTTCAGTCCTGTGAACACGGCAGGAGTCCTGTGGATCATTGCGATGGTGCTAGAGGAGACCCCAGCTATGCTAACTTGACAGGACCCAGGAGCCCAGCGGAGTTATGCTCTTTAGGAAGTGGAAGAGAGCAGAGAGCTCAGCTGAGCTTTTAACTTTTAATATTTCCAGAGAAGCCAGTCTTCCTGGAGTTGTGGGTATCATGCTACAGAGCCGTGCATCCTCCAGTCCATTTTATTTGGCAGTGCTGGGCAGGGTTCATCACCTGGTGCTTGAGCTGCCAGAGGGTCTCATAAGCCATCTGGGAATGCAGCCTAAACCTTCCTTCCTTTATTAAAAATGTGCACTGGGGCGCATCCTGTTCCGCTTCATGTCTCAGGCCAAGATCCTGCCCCATGTAAGAATTTCATCATTTCTTCTCTGACCTTACTAATTCTATAGCATGATTTTTTGGTCCCTTGAGGACTCTGAATGTCTCCTGCTGGTGGGGACTTAATCCTGACGGCTAGGAAACCAAACCAGCTATGACTCAAGAAGCTGCCGTGAGATGTGTGCCTGGGGGCACCTCAGAAAGGTCACTCAGGTTCTCAAGAGAGTGCTACTGCCTGCATCTCAGCCTGAATAGCCCTGGACTCCTCCCTGAGGAATCAGGGTATGAGTAGGGGGATCCTCCACTCTCAACTGCCTGGTGACAGGGATTTCTCAGGACATGGGACTTTCAGTGTTGGGATAACAAAGTCCCCAGCAAATCAGGATGACATGGTTACTGTTATGGTCTGTGTCTAGATTTCCCCCCATAGCTTCATGTGATCATAGGCAGAGCTTCTTCAGAGGTAGCTGAATCCAGTGTGTGATGCTAAGATTAAAAGTGTGTGATTATTATATCAGTGCACTGATTGGATTGGTACCACCCTAATCCTGGCAGCCTGGATACAATAAAATGGACTAAAAGAGGCCTGTCTTGTCCCTCTTGCTTGCTTTGCTACCTTCTGCTCACCGTGAACTGTTTCTCCTCTGCAAAACCTGTCTGCCATGCCACCCTGCATGGGAGCCAGTGGATTATGGAATGATACCTCTACAAAATGTGAGCTAAATAAACCTTTCCCTCTTTAAGTGAGTGTAGAGTATTTTTGTCTCAGCAAAGAGAAAACTAACTAAGACAGTTACCCTATGTCCAGGACAAATCAATCTCTAGGGACCAAAAGGAGTCCTTTCACTTCTTGTCTGTTCTCTAGGGCCCTCGTAAAGCCCAATCAGTTAGTTGATTCGTGGTTTTGCCTGAGCCCAAGTGCTCTGTCCTTGTCCCTGATGAAAGCTGGCTGCCCATGGATGTGGGGAAGCAAGACACAGACACACAGAAATAAAGAATCCACTGTTTCTGTTTTGGCTAAGGTGGAAATGTTCTATCAGAGTCGATTATTAGATGTTTGCTATTGGCCAAGGATGCCTATGTGTGGTGTCCTATAGAACACACAAAAGGAAGCTTTTCTTCAGGTGAACACAGTGGGGGAGGATGTAGACACCCTCAATACATCCACCGCCCAAGGCTTGGCTGCCCGCCCTCCCTGCACATGTACACAGTGTACACACACACCTCCCCTTTTCTCCTGCATACCCTGTCAGCTCCTTAACCCTTGTGGCTCTCCATCGCAGTCCACAGCCCCTTGCCATTTCCTGATGCACAGAGGAGAGCTGAGACAGCACCCCTACTTCACCCATCGGCCATGTTGGCCTCTGAGATGAAAGAATTGCTGTATCTCTCCCTGAGGAGCGTGGCTGAGGCAGAGGATGGCGGGTGGGTGGAGGCCAGTTTGGATGAGAGCGTGGAAATCCTTTTCAGTTAACAAGGCCTCACAGGAAACAGGACAGAGCCAGCCTCTGTGATGACAGAAACAAGGTCATCCATGTCCATTCAGGCCAAAGGACTCGCCAGGACCGAAGTATGACACAGCACAGAGCTGAGGAATGCAGGCTTAGGGGTCAGACAGCTTCAGATGCCAGCTCTGCCACTCACTGGATTTGTGACCGGACACATTGTCCGTGTCCCTGAACCTCAATTTCCCCATCTGTGAATCACGCCACCCTGATTAAAACAAGCACCAGGCACGAAGCTGCAGGCCTGAGGATGTGCAACTAAGAGTGACTGTGTAGGACTCAGAACTCAGGCTCACCTCCCTGGTCACCTGTGCCCTGGGCTTCCTTGGTGCTCTGCTCCAACCTCCTTAAGCAGTCGCCTCACTATTAGCTTTGTGTCAGCGGTCAGGGTGGGCAGAGCAGGGTTAGGGGGCAGATCTGAGCTATATCCCTGTTCTGGGCCTCGGCACCATGCTGAGAGCTGCAAAGGGCCAAGTAAGAGCTGGAACATCCTGGTTCGGGGACAGTGTTGCTCATCTGGGCACAAGTCATTTATCAAGCTTCCAAGTGACACTGGTAAGGGATGTGGGAGCTAAGCAAAGGACACCCTCAGACCAAAGTCCTATGCGGGTGGCTTCCATTGGATCCCACAGCAGAAGAATGAGCTGTGGGTCAGACGAGAAGCCAGGCTGTCTGCTCTCAGCTATCCACGGGGTGTGAAGCACCTGTGTGCAGCCTCCTGTGCAGGGGAGAAGCCTCTGTAGCAGCTGGGTCGCTTTCCGGCTGGGTGCAAGGGTGTGGCCGCTGGAGTTGTGGCAGGGAGCAGAACAACGGAAGGGCAACATGGACGGGCAACATGGACAGCAACAAGTCAGTGTCTCTCTTCCAGCCTAGGAAGCCAAGCACGCGGAAGACAGGAACAAGGACAAGATAACCCAGGAGACCCAGACTTGGCTCTTGCCTGGTTCTGTCACTTGGTGGTGTCTTTCACTCTATAGAATAAACCAGGCCCAGCTGGCACCTGTCTGCTCGCGTAGAGGCATCTAAATCTCCCATTTTAATTAAGGCTAATTGGGGCACCACCTATTCAGTGTGCTGGAACACAGGGGTCAGTTTGGGGCCTCTGGGTGGGAGGATGGAGGAGACCAGAGCTATAGGGAGCCTGCCGCTGGGTGTCACAGGCAGGCATGCGCAGCCCTTGGGGTCATCTAGTCCTGTGGCTTATCGTACAAATGTGGAAACTGAGGCCCATGGAGGAAGCTGATTCTTTAGCTTGTTTATTGAGCACTTCTGCAGTAGTTGAATGATTGGGTCTACTTGTCCCAACTAAATTGGCTCAGCAAAGTTCTGGGTGGGGCAGACCCACCCTAGGGAGGATTGTTGCCAGAATGGTATCAAAGGGAAACAAGGAAGGAAGGATTGCTTCTGTCTTTTTAGGAGCAGCTCTAGTCTTTCATCTCAGATGGACGATGTTGTCACTTGGCTTCCAGCCCAGATCCTTCAGCCTTCAGCATCAACCCTTTAGCCTTCCAGTGTAGACTTTTCAGCCTTTTATCACACCCTTTGGCCTCCTGATATGGACTCACATGGGACACTACGCAGAGCTCCAGGCCTTTGACTGGATCCTTCTGGTCCCCAGTGCTCAGAAACCCGATTCTGTGGGCGGCCATCGTAAGCCAATCTGTAAATTCTTATATATTTGTGTATCTTGCATTATATCTCTAGTAAACACTGAGGAATATAGCCTCTCTATGTCAAGCCTTACCCTAGAGGAAGGAAAAGAATCCCAAAGTAGTTACAGATTTACAGGAAGTTGCAAACATTAGACAGAAGGCCCCATGTATGCTTCCCCCTCTGGCTTCCCCTGGTAACCTCTCAGATAACTATATCATAGTATTCAGCCCAGGATGTTACATTGGTGCAAACCCACAGACTTTGTTCAGGGTTCACCAGCATTGGCACACACACACACACACACTGTGAGTGTGTGTATACATGTGTGTGGTTTATATGCAGGGGCAGCTTTGTAATTGTGTCCATGTCCACATGTAAACAAAACCCCACTAGTGGTACTGCTTCAGTTTTCACTGTGGGGAGGATTTGCTCTTAGCAGAGAATTAAATGCTGCAGAAATCCTCCCGAAGCAAGACTGACCAACATCCTGTATCATATCCTCACACTTCCCTCTTTCCTGATTTGGCCAAAGGACCCCCAAGGACTTAGCACACTGGAATGTGGGCCTTGCACCTTCTAGTTGCCATAGCAGCTGTTGCTGCTGGTGACCACAGGATGCAGGCCCAGATTTCCCAGCACCATGTGTGGCATCCACACACTGGAAGTTGTTCACTGCACAGTGCTATAGTTGGGGGTGACTCAGGGTGGTGGTCTTTCAGGAGGCAGGCACTGTGTTTAGCACTCTGAGCTGCAGGCTGTATAATCATTAAACACAAATATCCTTTACCTAACAGCATCTTCACCCCCTTACCCAGAAGCACCATATTCCTGGTCTTCTCCCTTCTAAAATAATCCAGCTTAACAGCCCACATTGGTCTCTCACCACCACGTCACACTTGGAGGTTGTCTTCGAGGCAGGCCTTTCTCTCAGCCCCCTCAACTTGTTCTCCCCACCCCAGAAACAAGTAAAATTATTTTTTGCTCCTCCAAAGGGGTGGAGAACCCTTCATTGACAGTAGGAAGAAAATTGGGCTCCCCTCTAAGGACTGCAGACCAGTTAGCTTTTCTTCTTTCCTGGTGAGTCAGTGACTGAATTTTCTCTTTCCAATTCAGGTATGTCCTGATGGAAAAAATAAAGTGCAGTGAGAACTAGAGGAGAGAACTATATTAGCTCTCCTGGGGAGGAGTGGGCTGGAGAAGTGGACATTTGTGGCAGGCCCTGCAGGTTGAGGAGGAGTTCACCAGGAAAAGCTAAAAGAAGGAGAGCTATCAAAAACTTAGAGCTAACACCATGGACCTGACTCTGTCCAGAGACTCCCCAAACTCCACAGAGCTGCTGTGCACTTCTAGGACTTGAAGAGTAGGAGAGAGGTGACGTCCCCCTCTCCAGCTGGCTCGGATGTGTTCGCTCAAGATGGCAGCCATAAGAAGTGAATGTGCCGGGATTACCAAATGCTTGGCCACCACATGGCCCCTGTGGGAGCAAACTGTGTTGGATGAGAGGGAGGGAAGGGCAGAGGAAGAGGAAAGGAAAGAAAGACAGGGTGGGGAAGGCAGGGAAAGCGTGCTAAGTCTACTGCAGTGACAACCTCGGGCCGCCACTCGCTGCGGGAGCCAGGCACAGACTTTCTTCTAGTGCTGCCATTTCCTTCCTCTGGGGTGCTCAAGGCCTGACAGTTCTTGGCACCTCTTTAAAGACAAAAAGCAAAAATAGTGTTTTTATTTCTTCCAACAGAGTGCCTGGATTTGTAGCTACTATTGTTCCAAGAACCAATTCTTAGGAAACTGCGTGAGAGTTTTGGCTCAGCCTAAGATCTTTTTCCCACAGAAGCCAAAGCGGCCTTCGCCGTGCTTCTCCCTCTGTGTGTCCTGGACGCTCTACTGAGGACCACGGTCCCCAGCAACTTCCTCAGCTGGGAGTAGTGGAAAGAGTCCTGTGTTCGGCATTTGGGGACCAAGATTCTGGTCACAGCTCTTAGGTTACCTCAAGGAAGCTACGTCCAGTTCATGGGCCTCAGTTTCCCCATCTAGAAATGGAAGCTACTACTAAATCTTCTGTACAAAAGAAATCTGCATAGATATATTTCGAGAGGTCAACTAAACTTTACCCCCATAACTGAACATGTTAAGTGCCTGGAAACCACAGGCATAAGAAACCTCCAACTCTGCCCAGACCTAATTTCCAAAGGTCTCTAGACTCCTCCCAGCTCCAAGGCAGGAGTGCAGGAAGGAGGAGGAAGAGAAGGAGGAGGCGGCAGAAAGTCGGATTTCATTCTGCACCTGGGTCCCCTGTCCCCAAGATGTGTGCTGGTGGCCCTTGGCTCCTGGGTTTCTGATGACCGGAGCAGTAAGACTCTTCTAAGGATGCCAGGGAGGAAGGGTGGCAGGAGCAAGCCTGTGGCCAAGGAGGAGCAGTTTCTGCCACTCAGGGGGCTGGGTGTGACCCCCCCCTTTTCAGAGGGAAGGAAAGTGAGCAGCAATGACAGAAACACGGTGGCCTTGGGCCTGAGGAGGCTGAGGGGGCCAGCTGTGCGGGTGGTGGGGAACAGGAGTGCCAGGGTGACCTTGGGAGTCATCTAGCGTCACCGTGCCCAGCACAGAACCCGTGCACAAGTGTTTTCCTTCCTATTGCAAAGCACTTGAAGCCACCTTTGGAAAGGCCCGTCCCCTCTTATTTTCTCCCTCCACGTGCTCCTTTGTGCCACACTTGCTCCTGACAGCCGAGCAAGAGAATAACTCCTCATCTTTAGCAGGAAATCATACTTCAAGGAGGTACTAGGAATCTAGGGCCAGAACAACCACAAGCCTGCTATGTGCCTCAGTTTCCCCGCTTGTGCCACCTTGATCCCTGATGAACGTGGGGCTACTTCAGGACTCTGCCACCAGTGTCTCTCTGGGTTGCGGCACTGTCTCCCTGGGTGTGGAATTCTGAACTTTTGCCTGTATTCTAAAGTGAATCTGTCAGACTGGTTATTTTATGTTTCATTTTACTTGTGAAATAACTTATACAAAGAGGAATGTCTTTACATGCATTTCTAAGTGTGGATTTTTAGTCTGGTTGAGATCTCTGGAATTAGAGCTTCTGTGGCTTTTTACCTATCAGAAGGTCATCAAGAGCAAATTCAATTTTTTTTTTTGATAAACACAGCATGTGAGTTCAAGTAAACACAGTTCTCTACAAGAAACTTTCCAGCAGGCATAGTTTATTCTGACAAACACTTGAAGCCTTAAAGTGCGCGTCAGTGCCTTTGGGAGATGACTATTAAACCCCAGAGCATCGGGGCTGCCTGCCCTTCCTTGTAAATAACCAGAGCAGCAAATATTTACATCGACTCTGCTCTGAATGCTTCTCTGTATATCAACTCATTAGAAAGTCAGTCGAATGGTGACATGCTACAGGAAGTTTAGATTGAATTTAAAGTTCCTACTTCCTGGTAAATATTTGCTATTTGTTTCTTCCTAATCTGTGCACACACAGGGTAACAACCAAACCGGCGCTCTGTATCCCCAAAGCCACCGAGTCAACAACTTTATTACATCAACTTTTCTTGAAGGCTTCTCATTAACTGCGGCTGAAACTTGAGACCTCTGATGTAAGTTTAATTGCACAGCAAGATTTGAATGCAAGAACTTGTGGTTTATGATTTTTATTTTTTTATTTTTTGAGATAGGTCCTCGCTATGTAGCCCAGTCTCATCGTGATCCTTCTGCCTCAGCCTCCCATGCCCTGGGATCACAGGTGTGTGCCACCAAGCCTACCTAAAATTAATATATTTGTTTAGCTGGTTTCCTTAGGAAATGGGATGCCTGTCTCAAGCGCAGGACGAGGAGAGCAGAAAGAAGGGCCCTCTCAGGCCGGCATCCTTGGACGATACCTCCCTCCGTCCCATGACTTACAGAACCAAGCGTGTTATGCCTCCCGGGGCCATTTCCATTTTATCAGTGGCAGAAACCTTGAGTTGAGTAGAAATGGGCTGACGGTGGCATGTGAGAGCGAGTCGGGTGGCATAAAACCTGCAGTCTGGAGAAGGCGGGCAGAGAGGACGGATGAAGCGGATGACAAATGCTTCTCCCCTCCCGGCTGGTCTCTGCTGCTGCTTCTTCCGTTGTACCCCGACTCCACGGCCTGAAGAGCTGTTTCCATCACATGCTCACAGCCTCGACCTTCACCATTTCCCGACTGGGCATTCAAGACCCTTTGCCTTCTGGCCCCGACATATATAACGTCGTCTCCTTCGGCTGCGTCCTGGGATGCCCTGCCCCAGCCAAGAGTGCCGCCTCTCTTCACCTCGCTCTGGATCTTGCCATCTCCCGGGACCTGACCCAGGCCCACCCCGGAGTCCAGGGAGTGGCTCTATCGGCCCAGCCTTCCCCATACACCCGTGCCGGCTGCCGGCTGAGCCATTCACTCACCCCGGGGCCCTTTGGCCTAGGTTACCTTCTCGTGTATGTTCTCAGCCTACGTCTCCGGAGAACCGGCACCGTGAAGAGTGGGAAGGCGTGAGCGCCCCCTGGCGTCCATGTGCGGTCCGCTCCTGGTGTGGGGTAGGGGAACCTGGGTCTCCAGGCACCGGGCAGGCCCAGCTCCACACGCAGCTATCTTTGCTCTCTGCATCCCTGGGCACACAGTGGGCCTGGGCACACACGGCTGGCTGCGTGTGTGGCTTTCGGGGTGAGGTCGAGGCTGGTATCGGCCCGATAAGGGCCAGCCAGAGCTGAGCAGCCTCCAGGGGCCACGAGGCAGGGTGAAAGGCAGCGGCGGGGAGATCAGAGCCCAGCAGCTGTGACAAAGTACCAGACTGACATCCAGAATCCAGAGCAGGACTTGCATTCTGCTCCATTGCTAGTGCGCTCTGTTCCAGCCTCGGTTTCCCCATCTGTTCAAGAGGAAGTTGGCCTGTGGGACTCCAAAGGCCCCTTCAGCCTCAACTTAGGAACCAGAGCCAGAAAACCCAAGTGATCACAGTCCTGGGGAGACATCAAGTCTTATCTTCCTGTTAAAAATAGGGAAACTGAGGCCTGGAGACACAAAGCAGCTTAATAAGCTTTCTATTTTGTTTCTCTAAGCGGTTCTATTTATTTTTTCTTCCCTGAAAACTTGGGGCATGGAGTTTGCAGGAAGTGGCCCAGAAGGCACTGCTTTTAGAGCTGTGTAAATGACGCTACCCAGGCCCTGAGGGCTGAAGGGGAGAGCAGAGAAGCATGGGGCTTGGGCATCAGAAAGGGCTTTCTGCTAAAGGCAGCTCACAAGCAAAATCTGGGGAGCACAGGGATGCATAGTGGGGGGAAAGCCTGACTTCAAGAAAGAGGGGCCGCCCCCAGGACTAGCGTGAGTTCAGTGGTCCCCAGGCTCCGGAGCAGCCTGTGCCAGCCCTATCATCACACACAAGGCCGGGTCCGTTGTTGTGCGTGTCTGTCCTGCAGACCCGGGGTCAGGGTCACCATACAAGTTGACCTCCAGGCTGAAGGAGCCCTGCCTACTCTGTGGAACGGGGCTGCTCCTCGCTGCCAACCCTGCGTCGCCCCTGTCGCTCTCCTCCCTTCACTGGCCCGGACCGCACAGTCCTGCTCAGTGCAGACCACTGGAGGCCAGGCCGCTGACTTCCTACAGACCGAGACTCAGGCTGGAGGGTGTGGAGGCAATGAGGGGGTGCCCGGGTTCCCCCTCCTCCAAAAGCCTCCTGAGGAGCCTTCACCTGCCGGGCAGTGGCCCTGCTGGCCTTCCCATCATTTGGGGGCTCGTCCCATTTTCAAACTGGGCAGTTAGGGGGCGTGCCAAGGGCAGTACCCACCTCCCCGCTCCTTGGTGCACATCTGGCTGTTTGCTCAGACGCGTTCTATCCACCAGATCCTCCCTCTACCCACCCGGCAGTTTGTCCTCTTTCTGATGCATTTCGGGATGGAGTACAGACACCGGCTCCCTTCGCCACTTGGACAGCTGTTTTAGAATAGGTTCCTCAGACCCACTCCAGAAATTCTGTCAGTGAAGACTAGGACTGAACCCCAGAGAGTGTTTCTTCCCCTGAATCCAGTTCCAGAGGGAGCAACAAACACCACATTTGCCTCTCTTCTCCTCCTCTATCTCACCACCGCCAACCCCATGTGTGCCTCGGTGCCCCTCCTGGCCACCTGCCTCTCCTGCCTCTGGACTCGCTGATCCTAGAGAAGGAAGATGAAGACAACCACTCGTGGGCCTCTGTGAGTCCTGGGGGGCCCTGAGCCTCAAGCAGTGTGGGACTGGGAGCCCGGCCACCCCAGGCACTCTCCCCATCTGTCTCCTCTGTGAAAAGGTGGATCACATCCCTGGTCACAGGTGCAGGGAGGGTAGAGATGGGCAGAAAAGGGATCCACTCTCATGGGGCCCCATATGCTGGGGCTGTGGGAGACCCTGGCTGGAGACCTTGTGCTGGGAGCTGGAGACAGGATGTGACTCTCAGGTAAATCTCAGACCTAGAGCTTCTGGGCCAGAAGCCACACCCTCTGGGGACCCATTGCCTTCCATCAGGGGCGTTGGGGAACTGGCTGGTTGCTCTTCGCCAGGCCTTGGAAGGCCTGAGGGTGTCCTGACTTGGGGCTGGAGAATGCGAAGAGGGTGTTTGTTCCTAAACCACCTGGAGTCATATCATGCTCGTGCATGCACAGCACTATTTTACATTTGGCCTAGTCCCAGGCACACTTGAAGCCTGATCCGCAGAGCCCTTTGCTCAATGGAAGCAGGTGTCCCCTGTGTGCCTGCACACACCAGCAGTTGGTGCAGAATTGTGTTAGGTGGTGGGCAGGAGCAGGAGGAAGAACCTGAGCAGAAGATGCTGAAATCCCTTAGCTGCCTCTAAGTTTGAATCCAGACCATGCACAGGGTCTGGCTTCCTCGCCACAGGATCTCAGTTAGCCACAAGAGGGCGCGGCAGAACCAAGGATCTGTTTTGCAGAAAAGCAGATCGGTCTATGGGGTGAAAGAGCGGAAGGAGGGACAGGTGAGGCGACACCCCAAGCCACAGCTGCCCTCCAGGCTGCACGTCCATCCAGCTCTCAGGACCACTCTGAATGGTCATTTCCAAGATCGAGTGTCAGTATTCCTGTGCGGGTCTGGGCTGTCGCAGGACTAGGCTCTGCCCTCGGGTTACCTGGTCACAGCTGGCAGGATGGAACGCGAGAATGCCAGAGCACTGGGCATGTCGAGTGGATGCCTCTGGGACATCCTGTTGGACGCCATCATGCCACCAAGAAACAAATGCTCTCTTATGGCCAGAGGAGGCCACCCCGGTACTGATGATGCTGTAGACACATCTGAGCCCTGGACAGACAAGGCTTTATTTAGGCACACACAGTGTGAGAATTGACTTACTGTGTCAACTTCAGTAAGAAACATCCAACTCGGTTGGATTAGTGTAGTTCTGAATGTGACTGAGGGGATTTACTGAGGACAGAAGACCCAGCCTAGGGTGGCTTGTTGCCTGAATGGTAAAAGGGGGAAATGAAGAAGGAAAGCTGCTTCTGATGCTGCAGAGGAGCTCCAACCTTCACCTTCACCTTGGATGTTAGCTCCTGGCTTTCAGCACAGACCCTTCAGCCTCCTGGTACAAACTCACACGGGACAACACAGTGGGCTCCAGGCCTTCCACCGGACGCTTTGGCTCTCTAGTGCACAGACAGACCTTTTACACTCTCCCACAGCCACTGTAAGCCAGTCTTGTAAATTTTTTTTTTAATTCTTGTATTTCTAAATATCTTGCATTAAATCTGTTTCTCTGACTGATACAGATTTTGATACCAAGAGTGGGGTGGCTCTAGAGAAACAGAATTGAAATTCTTGAATGGCTGGCGGAGTTTCTAGAGTTGGTTAATTGGATGAGACCTAAAGACCCAATGGTCTCTCCTTCTATTAGTGTGGGGAATACTGATAGTCCTTGGCACGAACTGTTGAAAGGAATACTCAGTGTGGATTCATTTGATTATCCTAATTCACCACTTTTAAAAGGATAGGAATTCAGTGACTCCATATGTGAAACTTTGTAGTATTTTTGGCAGAGTGGGAAATGTGACTTAGAGGAATTTCTACCTTCACAGTGTCTGCCCAGAGCCAGTTTTTGCTGGTGCCTCGGACCCCTCTCGACTATCAGCCTTGTCTGGTGACCCTTCTCGAGAAAAGCCCATGTCACCGTCCCATCCTACCAACACCCCTGTGTCAACATCAACTCTGTGTTCTGCTGGCCTGCACGGGGCTGGCCTGATCCTGGGTTTCACCAGTGCCCGTGCTCTCTGCTGGTAGAGTCACCCAGCTGGCTTGTGTTTGCCCTTTTGGTCCCTAAATGATCATTGACGATGAGATGGATAGAGGGACCTCTCCAGGACCTTGCCATCTGTGGAATCCAAGTCATCCTTTCCTTCCCCTCTGGCACCTGATCGAAACTGGCTCTGGGCAGACACTATGGAGGTAGAAATTCCTCTTAAGTCACAGTGCAGAGTTTTGTGCTTCTGCCCCAGTCTGCTGTGTGACTCTGCATGTGTCACTTGGCCTCACTGAGCTCTCACTTTTTCATCTACAAAATGAACAGATTAAGGATGTATGTGTTGAAATGCTTGTATGTGCAGAGTCATTGCTGCAAGGATATACAAAAATACATTTATTTTATTGGTTTGCTCTGGGGAGTGGGACTGAAGGTACAGGAAGGAAAGGACTTTAGTTTGGGTTCTTGCTTTATACCTCCATAAAGTTTGAGGGCTTTATGATAAAACTGTGTTCTTTTATAGTTTTGAGTGTTTTGTTTTTTTGGTTTTTTTGAGACAGGGTCTCACTATGTAGTTGAGACTGACCTGGAACTCACTATGTAGCCGAGGCTGGTCTCCAACTCACAGCAATCCTCCTGCCTCAGCCTTCTGAGTGCTGGGATTATAGGTGTGCACCACCACACCCAGCCTTTTATAGTTATTTTTTAAAGGAACCCCAAATCAAATATTACACAAAAGAAAAAAGTACTAACATGATTTTGAAAAGATCTGTTTGATACAATCCTATTCACACAACAAAAGATAAATTACATATGTATATATCATGTGGGGATAGAGAAACACATGTTATGGCTTGTGTCTAGATGTCCCCCCTGAGCCTCATGCAGAGGTGGCTGGACCCAGAGTATGTGACCCCAGGATTGATTCACAGTGCAACGCTAGGCTCAAGGGCACTAGGATTAAGGGTGAGAGAGCTGCCTTCTCTAAGTAGACTGGATACAGTATAAGGTACATGTCTTGTCCCTTGCTTGCTTTGCTGCCTTCTGCCCACCATGAATTGTTTCTCCTCTGCAACAGCCCTCTGCAAAGCCAGGCTGCCTTGGAACCAGCCCATTATGGGCTGAAACCTCTACAAACTATGAGCTAAGTAAACTTTTTCTCCTTTAATTTTGGGTGTCAAGCATTTTGTCCCAGCAGTGAGAAAAGTTACTAAGACAACAAGGAAGAGGGTTAGAAGATGCATCAAGTACTCACAGTGGGTAACTCTGGAGGGGCTTTGTAAAGCGGGACTTTAGTGTTCCCAAGTACCAGTTCACCTATTTCTGAATTAGCTGCATAATATTTCACCTGTATAAATTTTATGCCAGGCACTTCATATATGACTCATATAATGTTTTACTTTTTTTATCTATGCACTTATTTACAGCTTATGTAACTTTCTAGAAGAATAAAACAAAAGGCAGATAATTCTGCAGTATTGTTTGCTAATATTGATTAGTTCTTAAGCAGAAGTGTTCTAGGGATTAGGCTGGGGTCATTCCCTGGACATGGTGTCCTTCTTCAGGATGAAAAGCTGCTACCTGAGATGGTAAGGATTCATATAAAGTCCCCATGAGTCCCAAGCTAGGTCCAGAGCAACTGCAGGGACCCCCCTCGGAGAGGTGAAACTGTGCAGGGCAGCCTGGAGTCTGGACGCCTCAGGGTGCTGTGTGTGCCCAACAAATACCAGGCATTCTGACAGATTGATGCGTCTTTTTATGATCTGTCTTTACAATATGATGACTCTCTCCTATTAAAAATAAGATCATTCAGACAAGACATTTATTTTATGAGGAAATCTATCCCAGGGGAAAAAGACTCAAACACTCAAACTGAAGCTTCCAGAGTCTGCCCTCTGCCACCCGGAGTAGCCGCAGCCGGCCTCCCTGCTCCTGTGCAGGAACGGGGCTCTCTTCACCCATCCTGACTCATGAGCATAGCCTGCTGGAGAAAAAAGAAAGAAGAAAGGAAATCAGTAGTTGGTTTTAGTATCATGAGGAGCAAAAGGTGCACAGTTTGGTAAAAGAAGAAAAAAATTCACCCAAACGTGGCTGGATACAGGTTTATACATATAGGTTGAGCTCATCCTTAAATAAACCTAGAAGACCTAAAAAATATTCGGGGGAAAATGAATGAATTATCTCACTACCACCAGCCAGGCGCTAGGCAGCGTTTCACGCATGTGGCTCCCTCTGAGACCCTGTTTTGGCTGTGGGCACCAAACCCCCTGCTCCCTTCTCTCTGCCCCTCTGCCTCCCCAGCCTGTCCCTTGGTGATCTCAGAGCCTCTCCAACCTGTCCTCCTCGCCCCTCGCCCCTCACCCCCTTGTGATGGAGATTTCAGAACCTGCCCTCACCAACCTGGCTGTGAAGCTTCCTGTGTCCACCTGCCCAAGCACCACGTTGTTCATGCCTGTGTCCACAAAGATGACATCGGCCAGCACTGGGTCCCCCAAGTTACTTGGTCCTGAGTGTTGAGGGCGGTATCTCGCCCCCAGTGCCAGGTGATCAGTATGTGACCCTCTGGAGCCCCATCTCCTCCCTTTCCCTCCCTGCTCAGGGGTGAGAAGACCCCCACCCCTGAGGCAGGTGGAAAGGCAGAACCAGTGTGGGGGGGTGACTTGGGGCCCTGGGAAGAGCCCTGGCCTCTCCTCCTCACCCTGCATGGTGGCTTTTGTTATTCCAGAATCAGGGTGAATTTACAAATCCCACTGACAAAAGTACATGCCCCCCGAAGTCCCCAGACAGGGAGACTGGTGACAGGGCTGTTCTGAAAAGTGAGGAAGTAGGGCTCACGGTTGCTCAGTCCCCTGGGTCACCTCCTTCTCATCCTCACTCTTCTCCCTCTTTCTTCTTGGAATTTCAAAGAGTAAATGAATCAGAAGCAGGCAAGGAGAAAGAGGAGAGTCATTTGGCCAACTTATTATTCGAAGGTGCTCTCTGGGACCCACAGCAAGAGCAGCTCCATCAATCACCGGGCAGAGCTCTGGGCAGGCGGAGATGGGAGGGTGCTGTCTGGAGCTGGAGTCTGCCTGCCCCTGCGAGGAGGAAGGCCACAGGGACCCTGAGAGGGGGCAGCCAGGGCCGGAGCTGTAGTAGAGAAGAGAGAAGTGGCCACCGGGACCCTGCCTGCAGACTCCAGCCATTGCTGCCCTATGGGGACACAGTGAGGGCCTCCATGGTCCAGACAGGACCCTCGTGTCCCAGCCACAGCTCTACGAGGAACAGGGGTGGAGCTGCTCAAGAGCCCTAGTCCATTTCCCAGGCTCCTGAGGCTGAGAATGTGGGTTGCTGGCTCACCATTAAGGCAACTGTGGTGCTGTGACTTCACCAAATTTGTTGAATTCTTACAGTTCTAGGTGCTGGGATTCAACCACGGACAGAAGAATCAGGTGTGGTTGTGCCCACCTGTAATCCTAGCACACAAGAGGCTGAGGCAGGAGGATCTCTGTGACTTCCAGCCAGCCTGGGCTACTTAGTGAGTTCAAAGCCAGCCTAAACCACATAGCGAGACCCTGTCTCAAAACAAAACCATGGACCAAAGAATGAAGGTCCCTCCTCTCATTTTCCTCGTCTGTAAAACAGGGCTGATGACAATTGTGACACTGATCAGCAAGGGAATGAGACACAGATTCATGATGTGAGGAGCTAAAGGAAACCTCTGCCTGTGGCCCTCATCATCTTCACTGTCATCGTGTAACCCTGAGAAAATGAACCAGAGGGAGGTGGGAGAGGAGCACGGGCACCAGAAGTCACACCCCCATCTCCACCTGGAAGTGAGCGATGGTGAGAAGCCGGGAGTTTCAGTTGTGAGTGTGCAGGGTGTGAGAGTGTGGGAATGTGTGTGTGCGTGTGTGTGTGTGTGTGTGTGTGTGTGTGCGCGCGTGCGTGTGAACTGCATTGCCAGAAGGGCTGTCCCGGTTTCTGAGTGTGAGCGCATGTGTTTGGTGGAGGTGGAGAGCTGGAAAAGACAACAAATGGAAAGAACCTGGCTCTGGATGCAGAGAAAGGTTTATCTGACAAAGCCTGATCATCCTCCCGTCCCCTTCCTGCCCGTCACCAGCTTTGACAGATGACACTTCCGTGATAGCGGTGATTTGGGAATTTTCCAGATGCCAGCATCAAGGGCACAGCAGTTCCCCCCACCTTGCACACCCCGCTCCCCAGCCCCATGGTGAGCAGGCCACACTCGGGGCCTCACAGATGTCCCTCCCAGGGAAGACTTGGCAGGCCGGGGTCGGCAAAGGACACCTCCGGGGTGGGGAGGGCAAGGGCTGCGGTGACAGTGCCTCTGCCCCTCTGTGCTGTCCCTTTCCACAGGCGCTGGTCCCAGGCGGCAGGAGGCCCAGAGATCCGCTCGCAGCCTCCAGCTCGGTAGGTCGCTCGGTGAACTCCGAGGGTAATGTGTGTTTTTCTCCCCGATTGCTGCTGAGATCCTCCCGCCTGTTTATCAACTCCGAGCCACCTTCGCAGTCCTCTGCTCTTTGGCTTTGCTTTTCTCCTCCAGAACAGGAGGACAAGGAACCGCTCCAGGGGCTTTCAGCTTGGGTGAGGAGGCGGCATGGGGCTGCAGTCCCCTCCCCTGCTCCCCAAGACCCCTCACATCTGCCCGGCTGCACCATCACAGACCCCTCGCTTTCCTTCACGCGCCCACAAGCGTGGGTGACAAGTGCCTTGTGTCAGACCCGGGACACCCAGAGTGAGGAAAACACGGAGACGCCAGGGCCGTGCCTGGGACAGGCTGGGAAGTGGGGGTGGGGTGTGTGCAAGGGGCCTGGGGGGTGCACCGGCGGCAACGCACGTGTAGGGTGGGCAGGACCGGGCCAGGGGAGAGGGAAGAGGTGCAAGGGCGGTGACGCCTAGTGGCTGAGCCAAGGAGTTCTGACCTTACCATGAGCACACAGAAGCCACTTAAAGCGTCGAATGGCTGGGTGAGGGGCCTGCACACTGCAGGGCTGCGTACTCTGAGTGAGCAGGGACGCGGGGCATACACACTACTGCGGCTGACTGGAACCCCAGCCTTTATTTGATGCCAGGCTCCCCCGGATCCCTGTCCCTTTCTCATGGCTGTGTGTTGTTTCTGGGGTGCAAGTGCGTGCGTGTGGTCTCCTAATGCCAGTTTTAACTTGTCTCCCTCTTGGTCTAACATCCCGCAGTGCGTGACCACAGTGCCCGCTGTCACCTCCAGCCCCTCGTCCCTGGCTTGGGCCGGGTGACCCCAGGTGAGCACAGAGACCAGGTTCGCTGATCATGAACGCGCTCCTGCGGCCATGAGTCCAGTTCTCCCAGCAGTGGTGACAAGGGAGGACCTACAGGAGCCCTGGGAAGGGGGACAGCTGAGGCTAGGGCCACCTTTTCCTGTCTCCTGCCCTGCCAGAGACCCCTGGGATCCTGAGCCATCCTATGAGCAGGACACAGACATCCCGGGCCATCAGCAGTGACAAGGGCTGTGCCGGGCTGGGCTGGCCGCCCTCTCGCTCCCATTGCAGCCGCAGTGCGGGAACAGACCCCGGCCTGTGTCCATCACTCAGTCCTCTCGCTTAGCTCTCTGTCACAGGGGGTCCTTTGTTTGCAGTGAAACATGTCCCTAACTCAGCCACCGTGTTGCTAAGGTTGTAAGCGGCGCGTGCGCAGTGAACACAGATTAAAGCTCCGCTCTAAAATGTAAAGAGATCCCTGGCCGCCTTTCCCTCAGCCTTCCTCTGCCCAGACCCGGCCCCGTCCCTGCCGCCTCTGACTTGCACTTGCAGCTCTGCTCCTCTAGGGGGCGGCAGGGTGGCTCACTTCCTTCCAGGCTCCTGTTCTTAGCCATCGCCCTCCTTGGTTCACATCCCACCCAGGTAGGGGGGCTTCAAAAGCCACCCCTGCGCCAGAAGGGGGCCAAGGCCACCCAGAAGGAAGCCTGAAAGTCCCTCCCAGTCAGAGGGCTGCAGCCTTGCATCAACCCTGATGTGAGCCATCAACCTGCTCATTGCCGGCCAATGAGCTCTGATCTCTGGCCACTGTCTCTCGCCTTTTATGTCTGCTTCCCACTTCCCATCAGGGCCTAGGGCCTGACACCCACTTCCCAGGCTGTCCTTGGGGAGACATAAAAGGGTGCCCCACAATGGCTCCACAGTCCCAGCATTTGGCAGCAAGGGTCTGTGCTGCCACCCTGACTTCAGGCCTGGAACCTGACCTGAGAGCTCCCCGGGAGCCCCGTTACTTTCCTGTCCAGCTACTACCAGCCTTGGAAGTGTCCCCGTCTCCCCGCGTCACCAAATAGCCTCTTTGCGCCACTTCTGAGCACAGAAATGCCTAGGCGCTTACCTGCCTAGGCACAATCTTCCGGCTCACACTAAGTTCTCACTGGCAGTTCTTGTGTCCCTCCCAGCCAGTCCGAGATTCAATCCATGTGACAGTTCAAACGTGGCTGTTTCCAGGATCTACTGCTGTATGACACACACACAACGACAAGAGAGATTGGCTCAAGACAAAAATGTCTGTTTCTGAGTTGGGGTCACACTATGTAGTCTAGGCTGGGCTCAATCGATCCTCCTGCCTCAGCCTCCTGAACAGCTGGGTCTACAAGCGTCATCCATATCAACCCTCAAGAGCGTGCCAGTTGATTGGAGTCTGCTGGGCCGTCCTGTGCTGCCTGTGACTTGGCTGGACCAAGGTCACCTGGGACAGGACTGGGCTCAGGTGTCCAGGGTGAGCCACTTGCACAGAGGCCTGGAGGGGGCTGAAGGCTGGCTCTGTTGGGACGTGGGGACGGCTGTGCCTCCTTCCCTCATCCTCTACACTCTGCCCATCTCTCCTGTCCTGGTGTTCCACTGTGTTTCCTGCACAGAGGCCCAGTTTCCTAAAGGGCTCGGCCCCTAAACATGAAACTCTGAGTTTCTAGGGCATCTTAAAGCTTAAACCCACAGGTGGCCCCTGTCATTTGGTTGGTTAAAAGCAAAGGGAACATTTTGGGGCCTTCACTACCTCAAAATCCCTAAGAAGGTGAAGGTGTTGTGTGTTATGAAGAAGAGTTTAAACATCATCACTTTTACCTGCCTTTTTTTTTGGTACCGAAGATTGAACTTGGGTCTTTGTGCTTGCAGGGCAGGCCACCGAACTGCTGAGCTAAATCCCGGGCCCCTACCTGCCTATTTTTAACAGGTGTCCTAAATTTGATATCTCATTTGGTCTTGATTTCCATTCCCATTTTCAAGATGAAGAAACTGAGACTCAGAGACATTCAGTAATTGCCCTAAAGTGGTGGAGCCCAAGCCAAAAGAATTACTAGAAAACAGCATAATGTTTTTAATCAAAATAAACTGAGATCTTGAAAGGTAAGATTCCCCAGGGTCCCTCAGCCAGGATTCTAATTAGCTAGGTGTGGTAGTGTGCACCTGTAATCCCAGCACTCAAGAGGCTGAGGCAGGAGGATCGCCATGAGTTTCAGGCCAGCGTGGGCTACACAGTGAGTTCAAGTCGAGCCTGAACTACATAGCAAGGCCTTGTCTCAAAAATAAACAAATGAAAGAAAGAAAGCACAGGGCCCAGCATATAGTAGGTGTTTGCTGGATACACTCCCACTTCTCCCCTGCAAACCAGCTTCTCCCACAGCTCGCTGGCTGTGGTCCAAAGGAGGCAGCCAGGATGGTGACACTGGCCTGACCTTGGGCGTGATGATTCCTGAGCTCACCAGAAGTGTGATGGGTGGGCTTGGAAGGACTTGTCCCCAGCGCCTTGCTGCTCTCTCCTTCTCTAGTCCCACTCAGCCCTCGTTGGGGTTTTGAGCAGCCTGTTCCTGGAAAGCAGAGGCAGGGAACAGATTGAAGCATCAACTGTGTGTGGCCAAGTGATGCATTTTCAATGTGACTCAGCAGGACACCTGCCCGTGGAGATGGGGGTGCAGAGTCACCAGGGACTCGGGTGGCCATTTGGGAAGGGAAAGACGGAGAGGGAGAGGAGAGAGCAAAGGAAGGGAGCAGAGGAGGGAGGGGAGGAGGATGGAAGGGCAGCAGAGAAAGAAGGGGGCAGAAGGGGCGGAGAAGTGAAGGGAGGGGGCGGGAGAGGAGAGAGCAAGATGGGTCCGGGTCCCTGGAAAATGCAATTCAGGACCATGAAGCAGCCCGATTGGCACAGGTGCCCTACACTCGGCTTTGCTGATGCCTGTTGTGTCCTGTGCTTGATCACGCACAAGGTGTCCCCACCAAGGTGTCAGTGCGACAGGAGAATGGTGCACCAAAGGGCTCTTGGTGAGACAGTGTTTACGGGGTCTGTTGTGAAGGCAGCACTTTTTCCGGGGGTGGGGTTGCCATGGAAACAAAGTTCATGAGAATCACCCACGGGCGAGGGCCCCAAAGGGCACAGCCCTGACTGCCGCTGTCTCCATCCTGGCTTCCTTCCTCATAGGCCAGAATGGCTTGGGGGGCTCGTGTAGGATCACAGTTACAGGACTGTCTTCCTTTAAAGCAACTTCAGACCTCTGAAGGTCTATGAACACAGACTGCGACTTTGCTTTGTTCAGATTTCATTCAACTTCCCTCCAGCATTGGGTGGAGCATTGCATGAAGGGAACATCAAGTCCTAAGAGACCGGAGACCCTCAGACTGGCAAATTTCAGGAGCCTGAGGATACCTAGTGCAAATGAGCAAGGGAAAGCGGATGGTCACACCTGGCCGGGGACACCTTTCAGAAGGTGACAGTGGCTTCAGCGAGATAGACTCTGGGATGGGGCGGGGCAGGGGTTTGTTTGTTCTTAATACAAGCATCTAGGCCAGCAGAGTCCTGGGAAGGGAGTGGCTCCATTCCAAGGGGTTAGCGAAGATCCAAATTCTTTCTAAATGTTTCACCACTGTCCACAGGGTGATGGTGGTGTCACCTGGCATTAGCTGGCTCCCAGTGTGCCTGTCATCCAAAGAGCCACCATCATGAGGACACAGGAAGTCAAGCCAGTGGCTTCTTTGCAGAGCATAACCCTAAAGTTTCACATGTTCCAGTTGTCCCTCAATATCTACAGGGGATCCATTCCAGGACCCTTGTAAATACCAAACTCTGAGGCTGATCAGGTCCCTATCCTATATAAAATAGAGTTAGCTGGGCGTCGTAGCACACACCCCTAGTCCCAGCACTCAGGAGGCTGAGGCGGGAGGATTGCCTTGAGTTCAAGGCCAGCCTGGGCTACATAGTGAGACCCTGTCTCAAAAAAAAAAAGTGTAAATTTGTATGGCATACAATTTATACACATCCTCCTGTGTGTTTTAAATCCTCCCTAGCTTATTTTAAAAACCTAACACAATGTAAATGCCCTGTAAATAGTTGTTATGCTGTATTGTTTAGGGAATCATGAATGGCAAAGAAAAGAATCTGTACATGTTTGGTACAGATGCAACCCCCTTTCTTCCAGAATATTTTTTGCCTGGCTGGCTGCAGAACTGTGGATCCTGAGTGCCGACCACTTCCTACCAGCCAGGATTTAGTTTCCTGTCCCCCATGTAGCAGCCAGGGAGGCTGGAAAATGTGTTCTCAACTTGTGCCCAGCTAAAACTCAGAAGAGTCACTCTTAAAAGGAAAAAGAGAGTAAAAGGGCACTGGGGAGACGGTTTAGTTTGTGACATAAATAAGAATTATCAAAACTGTCCAATGTAGTGGCACACACCTGTGATCCCAGTGCTTGGGAGGATGAGGCAGGAGGATCTCCATGAGTTCAAGGTCAGACTGGGCTACATAGTATGTTCAAAGCCAGCTTGAATTATCTAGCAAGACCTTTTCTCAAAAACAAAAAACAAACCTGTCATTTAGCCTAGCAATTCCAGTTCTAGAAATGTATTCTAAAGGATATTCATACAAATACACACAGCGGATATAGAAGATGGTTTTAAGACACGTTCACTTTCACAAATTCTTTGACGTGCCTCCCTTCAAAAGTCTTGGAATCTGTGACTCACGCCTGAGAGACAGATGTGTTGGACGTGAGTCTGAGACACTGTGCTGACTGGGCCCCCCTTCTGTGGGGTCCCAGAGGGCAGAGTGACCTCATTATTTCTGCTTATCGTTGTGTCCCCAGAATCTAGCAAGGGGCCAAGACACACCCTTGTGCTCCAAAAAGAAGTCAGTATTTGAAATGAGTCCCTTCTCCACAGCAAAACAAAGAGCGTGGAAGAGAAAAAGCACAATCCACGGTGGCCTGGCCGCCACCTTCTTGGCTTCGGCCACATCTCGAGCACCTCCACGTTCGAAGGCGGTGGCCTCACTTTGCTGGAACCCGAAGGAAACCAATTATCCTGCCCTTTCCCCCCGGCGTCTGAAAGGAGCGGTGGGTCCATTAGCGCCACAGCAACCCTCACTAACAGGCCGCGCCAGCAGGCTGGGAGCCGCAGAGCGTTTGAAGTCTAGCTGGAAAGCTCTCTGTAAATGTCAACACCTTTCTGTTTCCTGCAAGCCAGCGTTCTCATCAGCAGGGCAGCCTTTTCCAGCTCACTGAGCAGTGACATAAAGAAGTCCCAGCATAATCATTTCTCCGGAAGAAAAGTACCAAAAGGCAGAGCGGAAGTAGTAAGAATCCTGGCCACCTACTGCGGCGCGTGGGGCCCTCCGCAGTGATGCTGCCTTCGATCTTCGCACAGCACTGGCCGGTGGAGAGACCGAGACCCAGAGAGCTCACGCAGCTCCCACAGGGTCCGTTCCCTGGGGAAGCCACTACTGTGCCCCTCGAGGGTGCGATGTCTCAGAGCAGTGATGGCGAAGCTTTTAGAGACCGAGTGCCCAAACCCACTTACTCATCACAGTGCCCATTCGATTAGACTTGAATTATCTGACGCTCGGCTGCTGGGGCAGTGCTGGAGTGACTGGGCTCATGCGCCCGCTGCTGGACGCGGGCCACAGATTCTCCACCACCGTCTTCGAGGGGCGGGCACTCTGGGGACTGATCACAGGAAAGGAGAATGACAGTGAGTTTCACACCAGGTATCCTGAGGCTCTGTTTCTCTTCCTTTTGTAGTTCCACTGGAAGACCAGGCACCGTGATTTGGTTTGGGAAGTCGTTGAGCTGACATAGGAAAGGATTTTCTTTTTGAGCGGGGAAAAAAAGCTGTTGGGGTATCCGCAGACCGGGTATCTGGCAGAGCAGCAGGGAGGCTGGGTGGGAATTTAGAGTGAAGCGACTAAAGGGAACGAGGTACCAAAGGCATTGCTGGTGGAGAAAAGCTCATGGTAGGAGACGCCAGTTTCACTCCAGGTGAGACTTGGTCAGGCTGAAGCCTTGTGGTGAGGCTTCTACATCTTGGCCCTGCCCGGGAAGCAGACCCCAGGAGTGACAATCAGTGTATAAAACCAGACACAAGCTGGGCATGGTGGTGCACAACTGTAATCCATCCCAGAATTTTGGAGGCTGAGGCAGGAGGATCACTGTGAATCAAGGCAGGGCTGAGCTACATAGTGAGTTCAAGGCCAGCCTGAACTATTTAGCAAGAGGCTGTCTCAAAGAACAAATAAATAAATCTAATGCAGAAGGCACAGTATTACCTGGTTCAGCCACCACCCTGTTCCCTGTGTAGACCGGGAGACATTTACTCTTGGACAAAGGGGTGTAAAAGCCTGAGTCCCAGTTCCTGAACCTGGGCAGCAGCTCGGAGCAAGTTCCTAACGTTGCCCTCTGGCCGCCCTGAAGCAGTGTAGCCCTGGGTTTTCAACCTGGCTGCTCACTACCATCCTTGGTGATCTCTAAATCAATCTGGATGCTCCGGATGCGTCTCAGATGGGTGAAATCAGAATCCTCAGTGGGGCGGGGGAAGACTGGCTTCATCTGTTTTTCAGAGCTGCCCGTGTGATTCAATCACACAGCTCTGGTTCCAAACCCCCCACGCAGCCGAGGCAGCCAGAGAGTCCAGCAATCAGTCGGAGCAGGCCTCTGCCTCGAAGATGGGGAGTTAGTGGGCCAGGCAGGGGCCGCAGAATCTGTGTCTGTAACAAGATCCCCAGGGGTTATTATGACCTGCTAAGCTTGGGGACCCACAACTGTAGCGAAATGTCACCCTTTCAAATCACCATCATTATATCAATACTTCTGATTTTTTTTTTTTTTTTTTTTTTTTTTTTTTTTTTTTGGTATTGAGAATTGAACCCAGGGTCTATGCAATGAGCCATATCACCAACCCCAACTCTTTATTTACTTGGGTTTTTTGGCTGATTTTTTAGTTTTGCTTTGTTTTGTTTTTTTTGGTACCGGGGATTGAACTCGGGTCCTTGCGCCTGCGAGGCAGGTGGCGGAACCACCGGGCTAAATCCCCAGCCCCTTATTTGTTTGTTTTGAGAGAGGGTCTCACTAAGTTGTCCAGACTGACCTGGAACTTGCAATCTTCCTGCCTCAGTTTCCCAAATCACTGGGACCACCAACATGCGCTACTGCACCCAGCTCGTTCCTTCAATCTCCAGTGCTCTCTTGGGCAATAAATTCTATGACTCCCCTACCACTAAGCCATTTTGAAATGTGTGCTCTTTATCCAAAGGGCGCTGAGAACAACTGCAGGGTTTTAAACAAAGAGAATAACATAATCAGATTTGTTAGCATCCTGTGGTGGAATGCGGCAGTGGGGCTTGCTTTACTGGAATTTTTTGATGAGCTAATCTGTCCATACACATCAAAACTCTGAAAAACATGGCAGTGAAAATTTTCTCTTCCTCCAAAGACTCCCTCCCGCTACCCTCCAAACCCCATCCTACAAGCAATTCTCTTTCCTCAAAGTGAGCAATATTATCAACTTCCATGTGGCCTTTCAGAGACCTTTAACATACACACAAATAAATCCTTGGCTTTCAGATCTATCTCACATTTCCCCAGTGATCTGTTCCTTGCTTTCACTTCGTTTGCCTTCTCCTGTTCCTCTTGCTCGCTCTCGATGCTCTCCAACAATGTTTATTTCTCTTTCACTCTTGCAAATCAGAGGCTTCCTTTGAAGAATGCAGGTTGAGTGATTTTCCTTTTTCTTTCCCTTCCTCCTGGGTTCTGCCAGCTCTGGATTGGTTTCCTCCTGTTGTCTCATCTGCACTGTGTGAGCATTCTCTTTGTGAAGGAAATTATTTTGCCAAGTTCTCTTGATTTTCTGATGTGAATTTGCATTTTCTTTAAAGCAATATTTGTCACAGAATAATCTCCTCTTCCTCCTCCTTCTTTTCCAAGGTACTGGGGATCGAGCCTAAGACCTTCACGCTGAGCTACATCCCCAGCTCTTTTTTAAATTAATAATTAATTAATTTTGGTACTGGAAGTCAAACTTAGGGCCTCATGCTTGCCAGGCAGGTGCTGTGCCACTGAGCTGCATCCCCAGCCCAAATTTTATTTTATTTTGAGACAGAGTCTCCATAAGTCACTAAATTGCCCAGGCTGTGCTCAAACTTGCAGTCCTCCTGCCTGCCTCAGCCTCTCAGATTGCTGGGGTCACAGGTGTGCACTACCACACCTGGCTGACACTGACTCTTCTATACCAACTACCCATTTTTTCTTGTTTTGCTTTCCTCTTTCTTTGCCCTGTCAGAAATTCATACAGATGATCCATGTTTGGAGCAAGTAACTTTTTTCCCCACCTTCCTCCTTGACCTCTTTGATGTTTGAGGTGTCTTCTACTTTCAGTGAAAATGGAATTTATGTTTTTATTTCAGTTACTTTTTGCTCTTGAACTCTTTCCAGAAAAAGAAGAAAGAAGGGATTCCTCTTTTTTACACCATCTCCAAATCAGTTCTCAGATGAGGAAGATGGCATTGGAGGCAGCAAAGAGGGTGGGAGAGGAGAGAAGGCCGGGAGAGCAACCCTCAGTCTGCCCCCACCCTGGGGAGTCGGTGCTGGGGAAAGGAGAGCAGAGAGGGCCGCTCGGGGCATGGGCAGAGGTGAGCTGAGGGGTGCTGAGTGTGTGGCCGTCACACACGTGGCTGGGCAGGTCAGGAGGAAGTGGACCATCTCAGGGCTGCCCTCTGGGCACTGCCTGTGAGGGTTGTGCCAGCTAGGAAGGTAGAGGGGTCCCCGATGGCCTCCTATCCCTCCCTCAACAGCCGTGTGACACTCTGGAATCAAGGCAGGCAGAAGCAAATTCTTTGTTCTTCCAGAATTTCTGTCGTATTAACCAACTGTCCCTGATGAGACTGAAGACAGGATTCACAAGACCAGACCAGACCAAACCAAAGAGCCTGGTGACACAAGCTGGTCTGCAGAACAGTGGCTACACCAGCGGTTACTGCCATGTCCTGACTAACAAGCGTACATTCCTAGCGCCCTGCAGGAGGAGAGGGGACCTAACGAAGTCAGGTAGCCCACTGGGCTCCAGGAGGCATCTGGGGTCCCCCTGCAACTAAAATAAAATAAAATAAAAGTTTTTAAAAATTTAAGAAGTACAAACTGATTTTTTCTTTAATTATTTGCAATAAGTCCCAGGTCTTTGCTTTTGTTAAATCGTGGCCAGGGTTGAGAACTGGGGTTTACACAACATCAGGGAAGGTCAGAGTTCTGAGTGTGGAGTTTGTTCCAAGCTCGACCCCTCTGTGTGCTGGATTAATGTTTCCGGTTCTGCTGGCTGGGACAGACTCACAGCGGCACTAACTGTAACCCAGATACTTTTGCACCTGGCTGTATACTTTAGCCTTGGCTTTTTCTAGAATGTGCTTCTAGATTCCACTGACATGGGTATAGCCAAGCCTGCTCCAGTCTCCTCCACCCAGTTCTGGCATCTGACAGGACTATTTCCAAGCAGGTACCAGAGTGATGTCTCTGGCAAGTCCCCAGAAATTACTGAGTTGGCTTTGGAGCCCTTAAGGTTTGAGCAAGAGAAATATTGGCTCCCCTATTCTTTAGGGCTTTCTGCTCTAAAAAATTCCAGGAACCACAGCTGTTCTCTGCAATGGAATCATAGACTTTCATTTAATGTGGTGTTTGTAGAAAATCTAGTGTCTGGGGAGTTTTTAAAAACTTGGGGTAATGCTTACGGTATCGTGAGAAAAATACAAAATTGTGTCTTTTCCAACACATTAAAAGTGTGATTCAGCTGGGCGTGGTGGTGCACACCTGTAATCCCAGCACTCAGGAGGCTGAGACAGGAGGATCACTGTGAGTTCAAGACCAGCCTGGGCTATATAGTGAGTTCCAGGTCAGTCTCAACTACATAGTGAGACCTTGTCTTAGAAAACCAAAAGACCAAAACCAAAAACAACAAACAAACAAAACAAAAAAAGTATGATTCAGATACCTCTCTCCATGGCCCCACCCTGCCTCCCTCTATGACTCTATGTCCCCTCCAAACCATTAAAAGGCTCTTGGTAACTTGAATATGATTTACTTTGCTGTCAAGATAGTGCAGGGTGTCTTGTCATCTAACACTGCGACAGGGAAGAGGCAGAAGTTCTGGGCTCTGATCTTAGAGAGTGTTTGTTCACAGGAAACAGAATTATGAGCATCATTCCAAGAGAAATGTTCATTTCTTATGTGGGTCAAATATTATTTGTGCTTTTTCCCCAAAAGAAATTTGTTATTGCTTAGAGAGATTGGTTTGCTTTTACATGTAGGGACCTCAAGGCCCTACCTCCAGACCCCTCCTGCTTGTACCCTCCCCTTTGTAGAAGCTGGCGGTGGTGGCCATCAAGAGCCACAGCCTGGGACATACAGGGACATAAAGTTGAGAGTCCCTTTATAGTTTAGGAAGAAGGGTCATTCCCAGAGGGTAGTGAGCTGGGTTTCTGGGGAGAAAGAGTCATCTAGCCAGAGGGGGAATGGGAAGAGAGGAAGAGGGGAGAATATCTGCATAGGAGACCTTGAGAAGGTCCATGGGACACCAGGTGACAGCCCCACCAAACACAGGACTCTGATCCCTAAGACCCAGAGGCTCCCCTGATCTCATTCAGTAAAGAGTAGAAACCTTCCTTCAGGTCCCAGGAAAGTCTTTGCAACCTCCTCCCTGGTTGGGGAGCTGAAGCAGCCCCTTCATGGGAGGTACCTCTGGGGACAAACCACCTGCATATAGTAAGACCTCTCAGTGTCTCGCCCAGAAGGCTCCAGGAGGAACCGGTCCCAGGAGTTACAAATACACGTGAACAGAAAAAGACTAGAAAAAAACAGGCTACCATGTTAAGTACAGCACCCCGGATGGTGGACTTGGGGAATCGCATTTTTTTTTCTGCTCATTTGTACTTTCCTGAATGCTCAGCCTTTTTAGGAATAAGAGGCATTTGCTGTTTTCATAATTAAGAGGGGAAAAAAATTCTACAACCAACTGCTTAGGGAGTGTGTATGGCTGCGGCCTCACAGTAATGGAAAGGGTCACCCAGCCATCCTCCTGCCTTCTGAGATGAGGTGGGTGAACTGCACCTGGTGTCTGGAGCCCTGTGGAGGTCAGAGCTGCCCTTGCCTGAGCTGTGAGCCTCCTAGCAGAATTCCAAAAGTCGGTCAGCTTCACCGCCCTGCTGGCACCCGGGTTCTGCCAAAAAGAAAATAGGGCACTGATGGCTCAGGGGAAACTAGGAATGATCGTCCCAGAGTCTTTGCTGGGACACCTGCCTGTGAGCGGTGTCTTCTCGGAAGGCTTTGTCACCTACGGGTAGGGAGCTCAGCTAAGCCTGGAGTGGGGGCAGCTCAGGGGGAGCAGGGGCAAGAGATCCTACAGGGCTGTAGGAGGAGAGCTGGGGGCTGGCAAGAGCAGGGCCTCCTGATCCTCTTCCAATCTCTTCCCTCCCTTCCCTTCTTTTCTCTTTTCTTTCCTTCATTCCATCCCTCCCTCCTTCCTCCTCTGTCTGATCAGATGTGAGGAGCTCCGCAGGGCACTTTTCTTGAGTTACAATAACCACCACTGCCATGTTACGAGCTCTACCAGCTTTCGAGACTCTGGACTTTCTGAATTGTGTTACAACAAATCTGAGTTGTTTTAAACCATAAAGCCTGTCGCGACTGGATACAGCAGAAGAGGAAACCAATCTGTTCCCTTTCCCCTCCTGGGTCTCGCTGGAACTACATGCTATGGTTTACATACTGTTTGTGTGCCTCTGAGGTCCTTATGTTGGAAGCCTGGTCTTAAATGTGGGGCCTAGTGGGAGGTACTTAGATCGTGGGAGATCCACCTTAGAAGCGATGAACACAGACTTTTGGGACTAGATCATGACCCTAAGAGCACAATTTTACAAAGTGAGGCCACCTCATGTGTCTAACCTCTGCTGCACATGACCATTTCTTTTCCCACTTCTCTGCTGGGTTGTGACACAGCCAGGGAGGCCCACATCAAAGGCAAAACAGGTAGCCACCCAAGCTTAATCTTCCAGCCCCTAAACTGTAGGCTAAATAAACCCCCTTTCTTTCTAAAGTAAGCAGCCTCAGGGATTCTAGTATAGCAACACGAGACAGACTAATACACTACTTCTAAAAAATAACACAGTCACTTGAAATTACAGCAGTGAGAAGCTATGGGACTTAATATTTTCCCTGCCAGATTTTGGTCTTACTTTGGTCTGATAATTTTCTGATAAACTTCTGTATTTTGTGATAAATTTCTGTTAATTTTCTATCCCTTTCTTTCCATTTAGACTGGAAATGTTTACCCTGCACCATTGTGCCTTAGATCCATGTAACTTGCTTTTTGAATTTTACAGGGATTCATAGCTAAGTTCACCTTGCATCTCAGAGGAAACTTTGGACTTGGACTTTTGAGCAATGCTGGGATTTTTGAGAGCTTGGGAAGGGAATTAGTGCATTTTCAGTTGTATGCAGGACAGTTATACTGTTCAGGCAGAATTGTGACCTTACTATTGTCTCTATTTGGAAATTAAATATGGTATGAGTGGCATCTGGGTGTTAAGTGTTATTATTGGGTATATATTTGGGTGACAATAAAGTGATATAATATGATCTTGATTGTCAACTTGATTGGCTGGAGAGATGTCTAGGAGATTAGTAAAGCACATTTTGGGGGATGTCTGGGTGGATCACGGTATCTGGTCCCAGGCCCCTTCCTCTCTGACTTTCTTTACAACCCTCTCTTCTTCCTAGCCTCCATGAGGTGAGCGGTTTTCCTTCACCATGTCGTTCTGCCATGATGTTCCTCGCTTGGAGCCAGCTGCCTATGAACTGAACCCTCTGAAATGGTGAGTCAAAAATAAATCTTTCCTCCTTTAAGTTGTGCATTTCAGGTATTTTGTCCCAGAATAGAAGAATGACTAATATAGTGTTAAAGAAAAAAAGGTGAGTTGCTTTGTGCTAAAATGGGAAGATTCTCTCCAATGTGTTTGAGTGAAGAAGTGTGGGTTACGGGACACCTGGGGTTACATGACCCCCTTCATGTGAAAAAAATCTAGTCATATACATAGGATTATACTTGTTCCCTTTTGTTGAAAGAAATTGCAAGAAAATGTTAGCAAACACTGCCTTCAGGAGAGAAATGGTATGTAATTTTTAAAATTTTCTTGCTGTTTTAATTTTCTAACTCTATTTCTGGATTTTAAAAAATATCAATAAGGCTTCTGGCCAGGGATATTATGATTCATTTTTGGTTTTCTTCTTGGTACCTCTCTGTATTTTTTAAAAGTTCTAACTAGCATAAATAATACAAGGTGGAACACACAGGGAGAAATCTAGAAAGGCTTTTTCCCCCTCAGTTTTTAAAATGTTATGATTTAAAAAATTTTTTTAATTTTGTTTTATTTTGAGCAAGGTCTTGTTAAGTCGCTGCATTTCCCAGGCTGTGCTCAAATTTGCTGCTGTTCTGCAGTGTTCCAGAGTGTTAGGTTTACAGTCTGTCATGATATAGACAGATTAAACTTTGCAAATAAAAGATTGCAAATAAAAAGATTGGGCTGTTTTGCGAGGTTTATTATTCAGCTTCTCTTTGGAGGCTTAAGCCCTAAGAAGAGTGATCGATCCCAGGCCCCTACAATTCTGGAATCTCTCCCTAGAGTTTCCAAGGCCCTGGGATCTAAATGTGATTGTGTCTTCAGCCTGGTGCCACAAGGGCTTTGGGAAGAACAGATTTATATCGAGATCCCAGTTTGGTCACTCACCAACCATTTGATAGGGGACGTCTCTGGGCTTTTTTCTCTTCATCTGTGCGATTGGGGACTTGAGAATGTGTATCTCCAGGGGCACCATGAGGTGCCCAGCACAGCGAGAGTCCCAGGCGGGGAACACAGCAAAACTACAACTTCTTCTCCTTCTTGCTGTTTATTTTAAGCCTATGAAGGACTGAAGGAGGCTCTTTCTTAATGGGAGAACAGTAAGGGCTTGTCTTTGCCCATAAAAGTAGCATCATGGAATAGACCAAAACCATGGAGCCATGGAGCTGTTTCCACGTGTGTGCCTTTGTCAGTGTGTGTCTCTACCAGATTGCAGAGGGCTCATGCGGTTCATGCGCTCCTAAAGCTCATTTCAGACAGGCGCATCCCGCTCTCCTTGACACACTTAATGTCACTGCAGCTGCTGAAATTATAGGTGCCATTAACCCACATGCCTCCCACCCGTGGCAATGCTTTGTTCCCTTGGTCCCTGTTGTGATGTGCTTGTTTTCTGATGAATTTAAGCAGGAAATAGAACAATCCAACTTCTGGCTACTCTAGGTGGAAACTGGAGCTAAGTACACTTACGGGGCTTGAGGAAAAGCTGAATCCCAGAATGCAGAGCAGAAAGGTCTCGAAAAATCCTTCCTCCCCTAGGTAACTCCCCCTGCAGCCCTGGCGAATGGGCTTGGATAGACGGTGGCTCAGCCTCCACAGGGCCAGCCTGTGTGTCTGGGCCACCTCAGACCCTCCGGACTTCAGCAAGGTTGACCTCTTCCAGGAAGAACCCCCTGTGCTTTCTGTCTGTCACATGTCCACCAGTCTCATCTGAACATGCAGCGAAAGTCTACAAGCTCCAACGTTGTCCTGGGCTCTGGTTAGTGCAGCAGTGACCAGAGTGTGTCCTCTGCCCTCAGGGAGGCCCCTCTGGGGCCCAGGGGAGGAGGCCCCTGAGAAATGGAATCCATCACACAATTCTTCCTGCGCACCTATCAGGAGCTGGGTGGTGGGGATGCAAATAAGAGGATGGAGATAAGCTTGATGGCCTGGGGTGTGGTTAGAGTGGGGGGAGGATGAGGAAAGAAAGTGGTCCAGGAGGCTCGGATTCAGGAGTCACCGAGAAATAGGTGGTCAGGGAAGGCAGGAAGAGATCAGGATGGCACTGGAAGGACCCTGTACTCAGGGAGGGAGGAGAGGAGGAACCTTTAAGTCTACCGGGAGTGGTCCAGCCAGTGGAGGGAGCAGGGTTGCCATGGTTACCCTAGTCCACCTCCTTCCCTTAGGAAGCCTCCCTCCTCCTCCATCTGCCTTGCAGTTTGAGTGAGGAAGGGAGGGCCTTTGCCCCTTCGTGTTCCAGCATCCACCACCTTTCGTTGTGGGGAGGTTGGCTGGATGAACCCCAGGGCCAATGGGACACAGGTGGGAACCAAGGGAGGAAACAGAATTCTCCCCACTGGGAGAGCCCTCCCCCGACCGTGGAAAGAGGAAGGCAGAGATGTGAAGTCAGCCATGGGTGACTGCAGGAGAAAGCCTGGTGCTGGAGAGTCTCTGCCTGAATTATAGATGACAGGCAGAAAGAAACCAGGTCCCAGGAGCCACTGTTTGAGCCCTGGATCAAGCTTCATCTGAAGCCAGCCCTACCTCGAGGCTTTTCAGCCATGTAAGCCAGCATTTCCCTTGGTTGCAGAAGCTGTTTGAGCTGAAGTTGTGCCGTATTTGTTTGTTTCCCGACTTTCGATTTGAGATGTCCTTGTTCATGCACAAGCGAGGAAGACACCTCCTGGGGTCAGTGCAGAAGACACAGCGAAGGAGGGAGGTTTCAGGGTTTCAGAAACCACTCTTCTGCACCCCTGAATCACCCTCACCTACAGTCACATTTTCTATTATTTTGCAATCTCTTTTCAGCTTCTTTCCCCACCTCCCTGGCAATGAACATGCAGCTAAAGGCTGAAGCTGCTTTCTCGTGAAAAAGGAAGTGTTGTTAGAAAAATAGGTTAGACTTCCTTTCTCCTTTCTTTAAAAAATTAAAAAAAATTTTTTTTATTAAGAGACAGATCTCATTATTTTGTCTAGTCTGACTGTGAACTCCTGGGCTCAAGAGATCCTCCTGCCTCAGCCTGCTGAGTAGGTGGGACCACAGATGCATAATACTGAGCCCTGTTCCCTTTGACCTAGTGCTGTCTGCACAGCTGCTGAACTGCTGTCCTCCTAGTCAAAAGGACCAGTGGCATTAAGAGCACATCCTCAGATCTCTTTCCTCTCTGGTCCAATTTCCACACTAGGTCTCTTAAAATTGCGGTCTTGTTTAAAGTCAGCAATAGTGTCCACAGGCTGCAGGAAGAAATCTGCCCTGTCAGGGTGGTGTATGTGATTGCCTCCATGTCTGGGTCCTGGCTCAGCTGCCCTCCCAGGATCTGGGTCCTGCACCCTGGGGCCCTCAGTGCCTGTCACTCCTCTGCTGAAATAAGGAATTGGTACACAGATGAAGTGGACTGTGTGGGGCGAGTGAGCTCACGGGCTCTTCGGTGCACACGCATGTGTGACCTCCGGTGTACCTCCAGGCAGCAGTCCCTGGGGCTGCATGTCTGCGTGTGAAATGTATGTAGACACACGCTTGTTTCCACAGACACTGCAGACACCCAGTGGCCACAGCCCCAGTGCCCTCAGCCCCCACCTGGACCCCTGAATAGCGGCAGCATCTGGGTGGATTCTGCCCTCTTCTTGCCCACCCTTGACCAGCCACATGCAAGTGCTGGTGTGGGAGGCTGCAGAGCAGGTGAATCCAGCCGAGTCCCTCCCCTGGGTAAAGCTCCTCACCGTGCGGGTTGAGGTTGGATCTCCTGGCGTCCCCTGTAAGCCAGGCTCCCGCTCCCAACAGGGCTCAACCCCTGGCATGGTGCCCCCTGCACAGAACGGTCCCCAGGAGGAGGTGCCCTGCCCATGCCTGGTGCTTTGCAGGAGCTGAGCTTGCTGTGTGAAGCTCTCTCCTCCCTCCCTTTCTTTCCTCTGGGGAACTTCCTTCCACCCATCCGTCCTCAAGGCCCAGGGAGCCAAGCTCTCTCCTCTTCACTTGACATTCAAGGCCTTGACATTGCTTTCCCCAGGGTCGTGGTCACCTGTGTGTTATCAGCCTCCCCCTCTCACCCACAGCACGCCCAGCACGGAGCCCTGAGCATAGTGGATGCTCCACAGATTTCCAGTGGTGACTGCACCTGCAAATTAGTCTACAGGTAGGATCACCTGGGTGTGGCCCCTCCTAGCCTGGCCACCCCTGCCATGCACCACAGCTTCCCTGAGCTCAGTCTCACCGTCAGTAAAATGGGCAGGGCGGTGGCACGGACTGTGTGCAGAGAACCTAGCAGAGTGTCTGTCACAGCGGATGCTCCACAGGCATAGCCGGGCTTACTCTTTTCAATTTCTATTTTTATTTTCGCTGCAGTTCTTCCACTAATGCTCCTGGATCTCTAGCCTACTCATTGCTTTCCCGGTTCATTGGAGGTTTGTTGTGGGATTGATGGACTGAATGGCTTCTCGCAGCTCGTTCCTGGCCGAGGACTCAGCGCCGAGTGATGCTCTTCCTCCCCTCCAGCCTCCTGGGAGACTGGAAGCTCAGGGCCGCCTGGAGCCCTTCCACCTACTCCGCTGTCCAAGACTGAACAGCTGCTCTGTTTGGAGTTCTGTGAACCAAGCAGAGTAGAGACCGGGAGACTGGAACAGCTGAGGCTTTCTGCTCCAAAAGGCAGAGCCATTGCTGCGAGCCCCCAGCAGCTGCAGAGCCCCTCCCGGCACCCCAAGGATGCTGCACATGTGGCTGGGTTCCCATAGCAACCTCTGTGGGACAAGCTGTCCCTGTTTCACCTCATCACCTCCTGGGTGTTGCGAAAGGTTGGGAAGAGGAGAGGAGAAGGGACTGCAGGGCCTTGCAAATGCAAATACTTCCAGGCTTAGCACTCACAGTAGCTGGGGGGAATGTGCTAGTATTGTCTTCACTTTATTGACACAGGTGTGGAGGCTCCAAAACACATCAAGTTCACCCAGGTAGCCCAGGTTCACTCAGCTAATTCAAAAGACTACATCTGCCTCCTTCAGTTTACAATGATACAGTCAGAACGGTTGGTACCTGTCAGACATCTCGGGTGACAAGCAACAGAAACCAGCTCCCATAGCACAAAGAAAATCAGATTTATTAGAAGAATGGTGCAGACCAGAAGGAAAGGAAACATCAAAGACACTTTTTGGGAAAGGACCGGAAGTGGGTGCCCAGAAGGTCCAGGAGCCAGGAATGGATCATTTCATCTGAATGAATGAACTTCCATCTTCAAATCTGCTCTCATCTCTTTGTCTTGACATTTAGAATTCAGGTTTCAGGAAGAGGGCCCGGGGCTAGGTGGCTCGAAGAGGGTAGGCCACTGACGACTACCCTTCCAAGTCTGTGCCCACTTGGGTAGGGATTGGTCCCCAAAGAAGAATTAGGCCACTCTTTCCAGAAGAAAGGGAGATCAATCCCAGGCAGGCACCAAGCTTCACACCCACCGGGCTGCACTGGGATTCAATGGGTCAGCAGGCGAGACAGCCTGTCCGCCACGAGGAAGATGCACTCAGCTCAGGGTGGTGACACCCAGAAGACCTGGGCCACTCTGGAGGGGCAGTGGTCGGAAAGGGACAAGGGAAGGAGGCTGAACGTTGATGTCTTCATTTTCACGAGATCAAAGTGGCACCCATGTCTTAGTATTGTCCCCACTGTTGGCTAGACTTTCATATCCCAATCCTCTCCCAGCCCCCAGGGTCAGCACTGCTTGGTAAAAAGAGCACTAGTTACCATCTAACACTCACTGTTGTCCTCCTAGTGCCCAAGGGAGCACCTGACACATAGTAGGTGCCCAGTTCCTATTTGCTGAATGGAAGAGGAAGGGCTAATCTCTCCAGCCGGCGTTTGGGGAGACAAGAAACATCCTGACCTCGTGGAGCCTGCAGTCTAGGGAGAGCGAAACAACAAAGACACAGCAAAAGAGCAAAACTAAAGCAGCAAAACACTCTGATATCTCCTTTGAAGGAAGCAAACATTGTTTCAAAAATAAAAAGGCAGGAAACTTCTGACGATGTGGCCGTCACAGGTGAGCAGGCCTCTCCAAAGCTACATTTAAATGGAGACTTGAAGGATAAGAAGGGACCGGTCACGAGAAGGGTGAAGGTCAATTCTTTTAAGTAGATGATAGAGCAGGTGCAAAAGCCCCGGGCTTGGAAGAGCTCGGGCTGTTTAGGGAACTGGAATGAGAGGACCAGGTCGTTAGAGGTTTGTGAGCAAGGGCTAGAATACAGGTCCAGGATGGGCAGGTGCCAGGTCACTGGTGCCTGGTGGGTGATGCTGAGTAGCTTGACTTGCACTCAAGATTAATGGAGAAATTATTGAAGGGGTTGAACTCTAGTGCTTGACTACATTTGTGTTCCAGGCCTATTGACCCAGCTTCTGGGGAGGGAATACACCAAATCAGAGAGCAGGGGATCACTTAGCAGGCGAATGCAGTGATCAAGAATGGGACTGGCTGGGCACGGTGGTGCACATCTGTAACCTTAGCACTGGGAAGTCTGAGTCAGGAGGATTGCCACAAGTTCGAGGCCAGCCTGACCTACATAATGAGAAAAATATAGGGCTGTGCATAGGCAGCCAAGGCTCAGAGGACAGCAGGATACCTTCAGGCCACCTCTCGGTTCCATCAGGTTGGATGAGATCACCTTCTGGGGAACAGGAAGGCCCCTCTCCTCCCCAGTATGGTCCCAGCCTGCGGTGACAGAGAGATCCGCTGATGATCTGGCTGGGCCCTGTGCCCAAGTGACAGGTGATGGTGGGGGTTGGAAACAAATGCTCTGAGCCATGTGGCCCATGTACCGCTCCAAAGAGGACTTTGGAGCCAGGAGTTCATTTTAAAAAAGGAGAGGTGGAGGGGGGAGAGTTCGACATCACTTCCTCTACTGCTCAATTAGTGGAGAGGGCTTCAGGGAGCCAGGGTTTTAAAGATCCCCTTAATCATTTCTGTCTGCCTGGTAGTGTGTGGGAACAGGCCATTAACAGATGCAATTAAGGCACGGGGGCCTCCAGCACCCCTGTCTGCAATTAAACAGCAGACGAGGGGCTCCCGGGGTGGCCTCTGAGATGGATCACTTGGAGCGGAAACCTTGGGAGGCTGGAAGTCTGGACAGAGAGATGAGAGTTGATAACATCGGGCTGGGGCTTACAGGGACTCTTTCCGAATCTCAGCCTCTCCAGCTGGAGGCCCAGCCTGCAGTGGTATGGATGATCTCTGGGGTGACCGAGAATCAGTTCTGCCTTGTGTTCAGGAGAGTCAGTATCTGGAACTCACGGGCCACCTCTGGGGGCCGAGCGCCTGCTTTCTTCCAAAGACACCCTCACGAGCAGTGTGGAGGCAGGGACGTTCCCGGATCAGTAGTGTGAGGAGAAACGGCCGTCTGAGTGTGTTGGCAGGAGCGCGTGTTCCTGTCCTGTGGAGTGGGGCGGGATTTCCATTCTTGCGCACCTCCAGTGCACCAGGCCTGTGCCCACTCCTGCCCCAGGGGCCATTTCCTTACTTTGACACTGCATCCCACCAGCCTCACACGACAGCGAAGACTGCCTCTGCGCTGCAGATGAGGGAATGGGTGGCCCGGGCAGTTTAAGTATGTTGTGTTTGATCACAGAATCTGTAGGCGGTGTGGCTGGGATTTGAACCCGGGCCTGTGTAACTTCCAGTAGTTCACTTCCTGATGCTGAGAAGCCTCTCTGTAATTATGACTACCAAGATCTCCCCCGCTGTGTCCCTTGATGCCCCATGGGGGTGGACTTGGGGACATTTCAGTGTCACTCTAGCCTCCCCTCCCCGTGTCAGAATCTCTGAACTTTTGAAAAGCCCTCTGCATGGATCCTGGTGTGGTCTGGAGGCAGCAGATTGTGGTCTGGACCCAAGGTCCAGGCTCATCGGAGCTGAGGAAGAAACTCTCCCCCTCCATTTTTCCACCTCCATTCTGCCACCTGTGCCTCCTGGTGACGGCTGGTCCACCTCGCCAGGCAGCCTGCTCCTCCCTGGAGCCAAGTTAGCAGCCCTGCTGGCGCTGGGGGCTGAAGCGCCTGATGGAAAAGCTCCACGGGCCAAGCCTGGCAAAGAGCTTGGCCTGGCTGGCTGCACCTGAACATCGTCCCTGCTGCCGGGTGCGGCCCTTGGCCTAGGCCGCAGCCACTCCCTGGGAGAGCTGAAGTCGTTCTGATTTTGCCCCAGGGGAGCTCAGGAGTGATTTTTGTGTTTCCTAGTCCCCAATTCCCCAGCTCATTTCTCTGTCAATTTTGCTTTGGATTTTGCTTTTGTTTTTTTCTCTGTGGCATCAGTGGAAAGCTGGTTTCAGAGAGCCACGAAAGTTGGTGGGTTCAAATCTCGTTCATACGGGAGCCACCTGCCAGTCACGCCTTCCTGCAAGGCCTTCCTGAGCCACCCCAGGAAGCTGCCTGTGTGGCCCACATTCTTCCAGCATGGAGGACGCTCCTGGGGCTACCTCGTTTGTGCCTGCTTGCATAAAAGCCCTGTAAGATGGAAAGAGAAAAACAGGGAGCTGCAGCTCGCCCAGGTGCAAATCTGCTCTGAGCACTCAGGGGCCAAGTCGCCCACGGCGGACCGTGTCTTCTGAAACCCCCCAAACCCCCACGCTATTGCTGGCCTTTGAGGCATGGCTGTGGAGCCCTATCCCTTCCCTTCCCTCTGCTTCCCAAGCATTTACCCTACGTACTCTATACAGCTGGCCAAGTTCCAGGGGCTGTAGACCAGGCGATAAATAAGCCAGCCCCTGTCTCTTAGGAGAGGTGCTCCGGTAAGGAAGGCATAACCATCACTACAGCAGGAGACGTTTCCTCCATAAGGGCAGGGACAAGTGCCTCCCTCTGGGAGCAGGGAGAGGTGGCGCTGCACCGTGTCTCAGGATGGCATGGCAGGGCAAGCGCAGCTGCTTCTTAAATCTTCACTGTAGCCTCCCCTCCCTACACCTGAGGTTTATTGAGATCATCCTAGGATGCCCTTTCTTTCTGACAATAGCCAACCTGAAGCTTCTCAATTTTCTTTCCCAAGTGATTCTATCAAAGCCCATATTATACAATTGGTTCTTTCTGTCTGCTAGGCTGAAGCAGGAGGATCACAAATCTGAGTCCAATTTGTGCACCTTAGCAAATTAGCAAGACCCTGTCCCCAAATTAAAAAAAAAAAGAAAAAAGAAAGAAAAAGAAAAAGAAAGAAATGGGGATGTAGCTCAATTGGAAAGCCCTGGGTTCAATCCCCCAGTGCCACAAACAAAACAAACAGCTCTTTCTAACACCATCCCCTGGACAAAACACACCCCCAGGGTCCCCAGGGTGTACTTTGTTCCCTCTACAATGAATAAGGACCCCACTGCATTTCACTACAGATCTATTCTGCTGGCCTCTGACTAAAGGGCATAGGCAAAATTGGAGGTTCCACTGAGATTCAGCCGAGACCTTCACTGCTTTGACCTGGGACCCTTGCTCAACTCTGCATGCTTCCCTTGAGGGGTGGCAGAAAGTAGTGTTTTAAAGCTCCCTAAGTCATTTTAATGAGAAGTTTGGGGTGGGCATTCCTGGGTGACAAGTCACTTCAGGAGGCTGTCATGAGTGTTAGGCCTATAAGTCAACGAGACCGGGGCCTGCACTTAGTACCCAATCAAAATCAGCTTTCTAGCTGTCTGTCCACTTTTTGGTGACGAGGAGTTTTAGAGATTGAACCCAGGGACTTTACATGTCTAAGTCACTAAATTGCCCAGGCTGGCAATCCTGCCTCTGCCATCCAAAGTGTGGGGTTATAAGCCTGTACCACCACACCCTGCAAGCTCACCTCTCAGTGTCATTGGCTTCTGTGCCTTATTCATTGTGCTGTCCCTCTCTCTAAACATTTCATCTCACTAATGAGGTTGAATAGGTTTGTTGTTGTTGTTTGTTTGCAGTGCTGATTGAACCCAGGGCCTTGTGGAAGCTGGGCAAGCTTTCCACCACTGAATCACATTCCCAACCCTTGAATGAGCGGTGGTGCTGATGGGAGGCTGTGGATTGCATCTCTTGTAACAATCTCAGGCCACACCTCCATCTCTCCCCAGCCATCTTTCCCTCAGATTCTACCTTCTCCCGGCCACCAAGGCACGAGCTGGAGCTGGAAACTCACCCATGTCTAACATGGGGCCCATCTCCTTCTCCATGGAGCACAGCATGGCCGCTTCCTGTCTGGGCCCCTGTCCAACCCACCCTATGGTGGCTTGGGGTTCCCGGGTCTTCTCTATGAAGCGCTTTCCAGTCAGGACAGATCTCAGCCTTCCATGCCATGCCCCTGGCTCAGGTAGCTTCCATGGGTCCTCACTATCTCCTGATGGAGTCCACACCTTCACCACGACAGTCAAATCCTCCTGTGATCCAGCTGTGCCTTGTATCAGTGTCGTACTCGGAGTCCTGGTCACAAAACCATAGACTTCCTGCCTGCCTGCTGCAAATTGTTATCCGCTCTGCCGGCCCTGCTGCCTGGAAGGTGACCCCTATAAATCCTGCTTATCATGCAAATGCAGCTTTGGTGCTACTTCCTTTTGATAGTTGATTGATTTTTGTCAACTTGAGTAAATAACACCCAATTAAATTGGTTCAGCGTAGTTCTAGATGGGGAAAACCCACCCTAGGTTTATCACTAGAATGCTATAAGACAGAAACAAGAAGGAAGGACTGCTTCTGTCTTCCCGGGAGGAATTCAGTCTTTACTGTCATCTGGCTTCCAGCACAGATCTTTCAGCCTTCCAGTTCGGACTCTTCAGCCTTCTACCACAGACCCATCCGCCTCCCGATGTGAACTTGCTCAGGACACTACACGGAGCTCCAGGCCTTCTACTGGACCCTTCAGCTCCCCAGTGCACAGACAGACCTTTTGAACTCTTCCACCCTTGACTCTGTGAATGGCCACTGTAAGCCAGTTTGTGAATTCTTATATATTTGTATGTCTTGTACTATATCAGCTTCTCTAGTAAACACTGACTGATATAATCAATGCAACCAAGAGGGAACACTGTCCCTTTGTGATCATCTAAAACAACCCTTTTCTACACTCACTTGTGACCCTTTAGCATATACAGGTGTGAATTGTGGCTGTCTTTGTTACCCCTTGAACTCTGTAGAATGGGATCTATTCCAGACCAGTAGTTAAGAAGAAAAGCTTTGGGTTTTTTTTTTGTTGTTGTTGGTACCGGGGATTGAATTCAGGTCCTTGCACTTGGGAGGCAGGTGGCAGAACCACTGAGCTAAATTGCTGGCCCAAGAAGCAAAGCTTTGGAACTGGGAAGCCCTGGGGTTAGGATTCTGTTGTCTTCCTCTTACTCATTCAGTGACCCGGATCAAGTTTGTTAACCTCTCTGAACCTCAACTTCTTGTCCACGAAGAGACTCACACATGTTGGATTCCTCACTCAGAACCTGGCAGAAACACACTAGTCACGTAACAACCGTTCCTCTTCCTAGGTTCATACGTCCCAGGGCAAGGTACCTCAACTTCAGCGTCACCCAAATCACCTGTTGATCTGGTTAAAATCCAGTGTGATTCAATAAGTCTGGAATGGACTTGAGAATTTGTGTATTAATTTATTTAGAGTTAATTTGAGACACTGTGTAGTTTAGGCTGGCCTTGAATTCATGATGTAGCCCAGGCTGGCCTTAAAGGCATAGCGAGCTTCCTGCCTCAGCCTCCCAAGTGCTGTGATCACAGCAGTATCCTACCATGGCCGGCATAGAGTTTGCCTTTTTAACAAGGTCCCGGGGAGTGCTCCTAGTCCAAGGACCACACTTGAAATAGCAGGGGCTTATAGGACAGAGTTTGTGTCTTGGGCAGCGATACCTCTCTTGCAGACACTAAAATAGTTTCCTGCACGGAGTAGAAGTGTCATCATATTTTTAATGGCTACATCCTCATGGTGTTGGTAGAAATGAATTGCATGCAGCCTCCTTGACTCAGGAGAACACACACACACACACACACACACACACACACACACACCCCATGTACGCACCAGCTAATCTAACCTTGCACAGGCCTGAGATTTCCCAGGGGCCCGACTGCTGTGTTTCAGAAATCAGTGCTGTGAGCTGGAATCGGCTGTGCACTAACCTTATAGCCCTGATTAATTCCCTCCCTTTGTTTGCCTCATTATCGTGATTAGGTTCTGCCCGTAGCATAGCAACGGCTAATTGTAGGCTGGTTGCAGAGTGCATAATTCCTGCTATTAAAATTTTATCGAGGCTTAATTGTGTTCCTCTTTGCAGCAGCGAAGCTTCAAAGTTTCAAAGAAGAGGGGATGTGGTTAGGGGGAGCTGATGATTTTTTAATCTTAGCAATCTCTGGAAAGCCTGCTCCGCAGTATCATTGACCTTGAGCTGGTTTCCCGGGGCCAGAGAGAAGCCCATCACTTATTTATTAACCCTGCTGAAGGTCTGCAAACAGTCCCCCGCAGCCAGGCGGAAGGCGCTTTATGGGTCAAGTGCCATTACACAAAGCCCCAAAGGCCAGGCAGACCAAAGAGCTGGGCCGCGTGGGCCCTGGGACAGAGGAAGCTGGGGGAAGGGGTGTCGGGATGGGGGGCAGCTTGCGGACAGGTGCGTCAGCAGGCTCACAAACGGGTTTTCCCAGAAACACAGGTGCCAAATTGCCCGCCCTCTGCTCAGTGGGAGGCAGAAAGAAGTGCATACACACATTAGCAGATACTTGCTACTAATGCTGCCGGACCTGCTTGGTTACCGGCACCACCTGGGAGCTCGTTAGAGCTGAGCCAGTCCAGGCTCCCTCCTGGACCTGCTCACTGGGACTGGGGGAGGCCGGATTGCTCCTCAGGTGGTGCTGGTGATGGGCCACCTTGGGAATCACGAACCTGCGGACCTGAGAGACTTTGGAAGATGTAAAAGACACAGCAGAAGCAGCTGCCCCTGGGGAGATGTCCACTATCTCTGCTTAACTCAAACTGGAGCCACAGGACTCCTGGTGTGGGCTGGATCTGTGATGGTGGCTGTCAAACGGAAGTGTTTGGTCTGCCTGGACAGTGGTCAGCACACGGACTGTTGGGCCCACCACGACAGTGGCTCTCAGGTCGGGGTGGGGCCTGCATCTCTGCCTTGGGATCAAGTTTGTGGGGAGCTGCCCTAAAGGCCACATGTTGGAATCACTGCCTGGATGCATGCCCCAGGGTGGCCCAGACGTGTGCCTTTAGAGGGGCTCAGTGGCATAGCCGAGCCTCACACAGTAGAATATTGCTTCACGTGAAGACTCTGGGTCGTGGGCAGCTTCCTGTAATGCAGAAGCGGTGGCGTTTGGAATCAGGCTTTGACCTGAGGTATTAGGAAGGAGTAGAGTCCGAGCCCTGGATCTAAACCCACGGAAATGTGGGTAAATCTGCTACCATGCTACAGTTCTTGGGTCAAGTCAGGGTTTTTAAGAGGTGGATTTGAAGCACTGTGTAAACAAAGGGCCACATAGTATCTGATGAGGCTGGGACGGCTCTGGATATGACAGAACCAGGGACAGAGGAAAGAGGACAAAAAGTACATTGTATGGAAAGGCCATAGATGGCAAGTGAGGAGAAATAGTAAAAGGAAGAAAATTCAGAGAGAGGTCAAAACAGAAACTGCAACTCAAAAATCTTTCAAGGAAACAACCCGCACATCCATGAACAGATAAATGGTTAAGGAAAATGTACACAATGGAGTACTACTCTTATATAAACAAGAATACACTTTAGTTATTTGTGGGAAAATGCATGTACCTTGAGACAATCATGGTAAGTGAAACAAATCGGGCACATAAATTTAAATATTGCATAACATCTCATACGAGCACAAGGTATAATTTTTTTGTGTGTGTGTGTGCTTTTTTGAGACAGGGTCTCACTATGTAGTTGAGACTGACCTGGAACTCACTATGTAGCCCAGGCTGGTCTCCAACTCACAGCGATCCTCCTGCCTCAGCCTCCCAAATGCTGGGATTACAGGCATGCACCACCACACCCAGCCATTTTTAAAAACAAAATAAAGGATAGGCAACAAGAAACAGAGAGATATGGTAGGTCTTCTACAAATGGAAGGGGATCCAGAGAGGGAAGGAGAGAGGAGGGAGAAAGTGGAATTAAAAGAACTGAAATGTGATACCCTGCGTCCCTGAAAATAAGACCTAGCTGGAAAATAAGCAGCCTTGAAAACTAGAGATCGAAAGTGCCAGCCTCGATCAGCCCATCCTTGCCTCGCCTTCCATTATGATTATCTTGCTCAGTCAGTGTCTGCGCTTTAACACTAGTTTAAATGATTCTCAGCCAGGGATGTAGCTCAGTGGTGCCGCCACCTGCCTGGCAAGTGCAAGGTCCTGAGTTTGATCCCCGCTACAATAAATAAATAAATAAGATTCTCATTCATAGATCCTAATTTATTGTTATGCTTTTGTAGAACCTTCGAACAGACCAGAACTTTTTGTCCTTTCTTTTGGGGGAAGGGTAGTTATAGGGAGAGGAAAGAAGAGGACAGAGAAAGAAAATGAAATCATGAAGATGTTGTGAGAAAGATCTCAGTGTTTAGAGGAAGCTTGGGGCTTTTTACAGTCCTGCCCACCACAGAGAGCATACATCACACCACAGCATCCCTGTGGGTGATTAGTGGAGCATTCTCCTGAAGCTCCCTCCCCTGGGGCTGGGCTTGGTCATCAGCAAGCATGGGGCACGCGAAGGCTTGAGAAGGCTTGCACTTGGGCACAGGCTCTCCTGGAATAGAGACACTTAGTGAGAAGCTGGCCTGTGAATCAGACAGGATTCTGGTGGGCCAGGAGTAACGGAACATCTGATAAACCGTGACTTAAATAAGCGAAGGATTTATCCTTCTCATGTAACAAGAAGTCTGCCCTCGTTCCTTGGTCAGAACCAGCCGCAGAAAGGGGGACTGAGGAGGTCCGATTGGCCGGGTGCATTGACATCTGCCCCATGCAGGGATTTGGAAGAGGAGGGAGGTATAGGTGTATATTCTGCAATGTCTGCCTCCACCAGCTTCTGCTAGAAAAAGGACAAACTCACGCTCCTCTGACGATTTTCCTTCTCTATCAAATTTAGCCGTGAGACCACAAGTACAGCAGCCCGTCCAGCAAGCACATATTCACCCCACGTTTGAAAAAGAAGCCTCTGTCTCAGTGCAATGGTTCAGCGTTTCCCATTCGTCTGTCTGCTTCCGCCAGATTCACTTCATAAGAAGCTGATTGATCCTGAACTTAATTCGGCCCATTGATGTCATCGCTACCAATAAGAGGTCTCAGGGCGACCGGCCTTAAGTCTGCAGCAGTAGAGGGGACCAGACATTTTCAGACAAGCACATCTTCTGTAACGTTAGCAGACTTTAGGACATTTGGTACAAGAGGTGATAGAAGGAGCTAAAGATGAAGTCTGTCGTTCACATAGTTGGCCAGTGGCTGTTTCTGAGTTAGTGGTGCCTTGGCGGGAGTGGGAGAGAGGCGATAAAAGAAAATGAGATTGAAATTTACTCATTTTCTCTCTTTTCAGTAACTTCTTGGAGGGAGGAAATGGAGACGAATGAGACATAAAATTGCAGAACGTGGACTCGGCAATGCTCTTAGAGATAAACGACCCCACCTTTCACCCAGTTGCAAATAATTATAGCTGATAAACGTGGAGTGTTTACCGTGTGCCAAATATTATGCAAAATAATTTGTGCGCACTTTTTAATTTTACCCTCATCACATCTCTAAAAGGTAGCATGATTTTTTTTAGCGTGATTTTAATATCCTTTTCATGACACCGAGTTGAATAACTTGTTTGTGGCCACAGTAAACGGGGAAACACCAGAACTCCTAGCTAAGTGTAGCCCACTCCCTCAATATTTTTGTTTGTTTGCTTGTCTTTTGAGACATGGTCTTGCAATGTAATTTGGGCTTGAACTCACTATGTAGCCCAGGCTCACAATGCAAGTAACAGGGTTCATTTCTCCACTCTTCATAGTCACATGGATACAGAGAGGTTTTCCTGTTCCAATCCCATGACAAAAGGCAGCCAGCACTGGGTCCCCTCACCTGGTGACCCCAGGCAGTGGGGAGCACCGGGGTGACCTGCAGAGCTATTGCCTAATCATCTCAGGTCCTCCCAGGTGTTGCCACAAAAGCACCGTGAGATCATCTGAACTTTCTAAAAGCTGCTGGAAATCTCGGTTTTTATTTGAAAACTTTTGATTTGCACCAGATTTTTTTCGCCCTTTCAGTTTTTGGATTTCTCACATTCTGCAGGCCAAACAAAATGGGTCTGCAGGCAGATGGTGGCAAAGGCCATTGCTATTCCTCAGCTGGCCGAAACCCCCTGATGAGGTCTAAGGGCAGGGGATCCCTCACTCTGCTTGGCCCCCACGGCCCACCTCTAGGAATGCAGCTCAATCGGCAAAAGCGTTGCCAGCAGTGGTAATGTTTTATGCTGTGAGATAGCATGGAACTTGAGGCCAAGTGACCAACTTCAAGTCTTCATGGGAAATGAGGTCCAGCCTGACCGCTCAGGCCATCTTGTGCGATGATGATGGGACCCTAACAACGTGGCTTTGCATTCAGCCCTGCTGCTCCCTGTTCTGTCTCGGAGCGTCCAGGGCTATTTCTCTCCAACCCGCTGTTCTGCACAGCTTTGAACAGGACCTCTCCCATGAAATTACCTGCTGGACTCACAACACTAATGAAGTATGACCAGTCCTAAGGACATGAATAGAAATGCTGGCTCAGAAGCATGCAGTTCGAGGCACCCCACTATCACTAGTGCCCCAAGGAACACTGGAGCCGCAGCATGACGGGGAAAGTGGCCTGCAGTTAGCACCTGTGGTGAGCACGTCCATGCCCACGGCCCCCAGGGCCCACTCCCACCCCTCTTCCAGCCGGGAGCAAGGAAGCCCCAGGCTCCACCTCAGTGAAATCCTGCTCTCAGCTCTGGTCTAGCATCCCCGCCCTGATTCCTGCTTGGCCTGTAAGTTTGCCTCTGGATCGGCCTCACCCTCTGCGGCCCGGGGGACAGTGTGGCCCCTCCCTACTGCCTGTCTCAGGCAGCTGACCTGTGACCTGAGATCTGAGACTAAACTCCTGCTCGTCCAGGAGCACACACCCCGTCTAGGCACTGCCCCGTTATCCCAGTTAGTGATAGACCTCCCTCTGCCGGCCTACAAGTTTTAACGGAGCCTTTTGGATCACCAAAGAATTTCTGTTATTGATGCTTTTCCTGCCTCTCATTATTGCAATGGAGAGCAAGGCCCCATGCTGTGAGGCCGCTCACACAAGGCCAGCCGTACCTGCTCCTGCGGATCTTCTGTCCGTGAGCCGTTTTTGTACCTCGGTATTTCCATCCATAAATGGGGTTGTCATGAGGGGCCACTGCATAGAGCCGAAGTGTTTATGACAGAGTCAAGTGTGCCGTGGGCCCTCAGGCATGTTAACTGGAAACATCAGTTGCAAAACAGGGCCATGAACATCTCCTGGTCTAGCCTGCATGACCCAAAGAAGGGACACTTTCTACAACTGTCACCAATGCCTACCATCGACCAGCTCAGCGTGAGGACCTAGAGTTGTCTTGCTGACAAAGAGATCAGTTGCAACAGCGCCATGAACATCTCCTGGTCTAGCCTGCATGACCCAAAGAAGGGACACTTTCTACAACTGTCACCAATGCCTACCATCGACCAGCTCAGCGTGAGGACCTAGAGTTGTCTTGCTGACAAAGAGAAAGATTAGTGGAGCCATCCACAGGCCCCCATGGACTTTCAGGCATGCCGTCATCTGTCGTGTGCTTTTGAGCCAATGAAGTAACGAGGATGTGACCGCAGAACTCGCAGAATTGTGCTGGGGGTCAGGTGAGGTCGATCACATGACACTTAGCACCTTGTAGGCCCTGGATCTGGTGGTGACAACACTGAGGCCATCTGGGGAGCAAGAGCTGCTTTCCTTCCCGCCACCCCCCGCCCCGTCAAGTCTGCAAAACTGAAATTAAAAACTTCTTGTATGGCTGCTATTTTTAAAAAGGCAAACAAACACCAGACACGCATGCACACAGCTGAACGCAGCCATCTGCAAGCCAGCGAGACAGGCCTCGGAGAAACCAACCCTGCTGATCTTGAGCTTCTAATCCCCAGAACGGTGAGGAAATAAAATTAGGATGTTTAAATCACCCGGTGTGGGGTAGTTGCTATGGCAGCTTCAGCAAAGAAATACAGCCAGCCTTTCAGAGCACACACTATCCCACTTTATAGGTGATACCAAAAAATGTGTTTGTTGATAGACTTTCAGATTCTTTCCAGTTTTATGCTATTTCTGTGTCCTGTTGGAACTGCATCTGCAATGGACTCTGAATACGTATGTGAGGGAATTTATAGGGTCTTTCCCCACGATCGATGGCCAGATTGGAGGATACACATGTTCTGATGATGTAGGAGTCCGTCGTACCAATCAAAATTCCAATAACATACGCAGATCCCTGCTTCCCTGACACCCCCAAGGCATAGTTTGAAGGATTTATATTCTGCGGCCACTGACACATAACTGATGCTCTTGCTGACGCTCTTGACTGTTCCTGCCCATGCTGGGACCTTGGCCATGCGGCCACCTGCAGGTCCGCCCCATTGTTCTGAAAGGAGAAGCCTCTGACAGTCTCTTCATCATGAAGGCAAACGAGATGGGAACCAGTGGCCTTGCTCCAAACAGAAGCATTGGTCTTAATTTTTAAACAGTAGAAATAGCTTTGAGTCACACACTGTGTGCATTGGAGTTGGGGAGAAAATATTTCATGACAACCTGCCAATATGTTTGCTTTCTCATCTCTCAACAAATAGGAACAGGAACTGAAGGCTGCTGAAATGGACCGGGTTGGCAAGGCCACTCAGGGAGGCAGAGTTATCTTCATCAGTGTAGAGTTTCTCGCTGGCTGTTTGCAACAAAAACCAGAAATGGGAACCCTCTGCTGCAGTGGAGATGATGTCGGGGTGCTGTAGCCCAGGTACCTCCTGGAGACTGTAAGAGATTTCCCCAAGGGCAGCTGCAGTTGCCCCTGTCTATAACCTGTCTATAATCCCAGCACTTGGGACCCTGCCTCAATAAATAAATAAAATAAACAAAGGAGCCAGGTGTGGTGTTGCACACTTGTAGTCCGGGAGGCTGAGTCAGGAGGATTGCCATGAGTCCCAGGCCAGCCCTGACATAGTGAGTTCAAGGCCAGGCTTGACTACATAGTGAGATTCTGTCTAGCACAACAACAACAAAAACCCGATATCTAAGTGCTTCTGAAATATCATGAAATTTGAGAGCTTTAGGCTATATATGTATATTTATATTTTATATATTTCACATATATTTTTTATTTATATATATTTATGTTATATATTTTTAAACAATAGCTCTGTCCAGGCAGCAGCATTCCTCTGGCTTTATCTTGGGCTTCTCTTTACCCTTCCTCATACTCAAATCATGATTTCTCCAACATTAGCTTAATCCTGTAATCCAGCCAAACAGAATTTTTTTTGGTTTATAGACAGAGCCTCCCTATGTAGCCCAAACTGGCCTTGAACTCACAGCAATCCTCCTGCCTCAGCCTCTTGAGTGCTGGGCGTATAGGTCTGCACCACTATCTCTGGCCAAACAGATTTTTAGATCTCAAACCTCTAATATATAGAAAGGCATAGAGCAATATTATATTTCTGCTTTCTTTTTGCTTGAAAAAAATACACAGTGCTAGATGACCCATGAATGATGTGCATTAGTGGCCTGGTATCTTAAAGGCACAGGGACCCATCCAGCCCCCAGCTGTGAAGGACCCCAATAGCCAGAGTCACTCTGATCCTCTAAATCTGAGGCAAGTTCCGGGGACCCAAGCCAAGCAGGCAGTGAGAATGTTAGTAAACCACATTCATTAACGTCGTGATCACGCGTGACATTTTCCATCACCAGATGATCCTGAAACAGATATTATTCACTTAAATAATCAATCACTGTCAACAAATTGCAGGGTGCAGAGAATGAAATTAACGAAATGAACGATGGATGTAAAATCCACTTGCAATTCAGTTGACAACACTTAGCGTTCAATTAGTCTGCCCAGCTGTTTGAACATCTTCCTTTGTGCGCTGATTCTTTTTTAATAAAACATAAATGGAATTAACCTTTTTACCGTTCAGTTGCTGTTGAGGGCAACAATACCATTAGGCCATGGCCCCTGTTGTTGGGAAGTGAAATCATTAAATGGCAGCTGGATGTTTGCAGGCTGGCTCTGGGTGTCCCCCCTACCGAAGCAGGGGCAAGGAGGGTCCAGGAGGAGAGGATGGGAGGGTTTGGGCCCAGGCTCCCCGCGTGGGCATCTGATCTTGCCACCCTTGTTGCAAGAGCATTTCACGCACAGTGGTTTTCACCCTACATTTCCTGCCTCGACCCCTATGGTATTAAATCCCTGCCCGATTCTCTGATGCCTTTTTTCTGCCCCTAGTACTCGGGATTGAACCTAGGCCCTTTGCATTCAGCAGCATCCCCAGCCCTTTTTGCTTATTTTGAGACAGGGTCTCACTGAGTCTCTAAATTGCCCTGGTCAAGCTCAAACTTGCAATCCTCCTGCCTCAGCCTCCCAGAGTGCTGGGATTACAGGTGTGCACCACTGTGCCCAGCTCTCTGACACCTTTATCCAGTGGCTCAGCTGCAGGGCTAGAACCCCCTGGGGCTCCTCCCTCCCTTCTTCTCCGCATGGTCAGTGCTGCTCTCTCAAGACCCCTTCCAGTTGAACTCAGCCACTCTCTCCTCCTTCCTGTTCCAGGGCTGCTCATGGGTCTGGGTCTCCATTCCACTCATCACTGCACTGATACAGCCTACCTCTCCCCAAAATCCACCCTACACACTTCCGCCGTCCTGTAACAAGCCACTCCCATACTCTAGATCCTACCATGGCTCCCCACTGCCTAGGTGATGGGGCCTGAAGGCTCACATCCTGCTAGGCACAGCCTTGCCCACTTCTGCCAGTTCTAAATCACTTGTCTCCTCCCTGCCCCCAAATGTGCCCCGCACTCACTGCCCCCACACCTTTGCCCATGCCAGCCTCTTGCTTGGAAAGAAAACCCCTTCCATCAGTCTCTTAGGAAAATCCTTCTTTCTCAACACCCCACTTAAACCTCACATCTGCCTAGAAACTTCCCTGCTGCACCCCAGGCTCTGCCAATCTGCCAGCTTCAAACACTGGAGAGCTTCTTGTCCGGGACATTCCTTCTGATCCTTAATAACATGCTTCGTGATTTTCCCCTGCACTCTCAGCAGGCTCTTACATTCTTTGAAGGCAAGGACAGGCCTTGTGGCCCCTCTTTTTGCAGATGCTCTTGCTTCATGGGAGAAGCCATTTCTAAGCCTTCTCTGAGGAAGAATGACACCCATTTCTCTATCTCCTGTGCTCAGGGTGGTCTTGAGGTGGAATGTGTGGGACCCAGGAATCCTGTGCCTTGGAGAGGTGTGGCAGGTGGGCTGGTTCTGACCCACATCCCCAGTTCCCCGGAGCTGCCACCACAGCTGGGAGATGACAGGAGCAGGTGGCTGTGGCCCCAAAGGTCTGTGAATGGATGCAAATTCTCCTCTCTCCAGGAGGAGCCCACTTAGCCATCAGGAAACCTGGATCCTTCAGCGGCCTGGCGGCAGAACCCGCCATGAACGCTAGGCGACTGCCATGAGTTCAGGGCTTCTCCTCCAAGGGAAGTAAGTGCAGGGAAGTGGCCCCGATGTGAGCCATCTTGTGTCCAAGCCGAGGACAGGAAGACAGAGCCTGTGATCCCCAGCCTGAGCTCCCCAAAGCCAGCCCATCTGCCCACGCACAGCAGGCTAGCGTGTTGACTAGCAGCCACCGCAGGCGTGCAGGGAGCTGTGTCGAGTGTCTCCCCGTCTTACCTCATTTCTCTGTCACAGCAGCCCTTTGAGAAAGATGATCCTCATTTCAGAGACAGAACACAGGCTAGGGAAGTCAGGGGGCTCCGCCAAGAAACAGAGTAGGTTAAAACCCAAGTTGAGTCCAAAGCCGCTTTTTCCACAACCATACTGACCTGGCTTCTAGCCCAGCAGCTCTGAAATCCCGCTTCCTGGGCAGACCCGCCATGACTGCCCCAACTGACCTCCCTTGGTTCTCTCCAGCCTGCTCCCGACATGGGGCTAAGAAATGCATGGATTTTGGTGATCACCATGCCATGGTCCCACCTGCCAACCCTGTATTTAGGCCAGGCTGCCCACCTCCAAAGGTACCTAGCCAATTTGACTTTAAGGCACTGTTACAGTTCTTGTCTAGATGCCCCGTAAGAGCCTCAGGAGCTCCTAGGCTGGGCTTTTGGAAGGTGACAGATTATGGGGCTCATGGCTGACTTGCTGCTGGGATCTGGGCACTGGGGCATGGCCTGGAAGCGTTTACCTCCCTCCCTGCTCCTCCCTTCTCTGTGCTTCTGGAAGCCATGCCTTGAGGAGCTTTTCTCTGCCATTCTCTTCTTCCGTGCTGCCCCACCTTGCAGCCAGCTGACTATGGTCTGAAACCTTAGTTTCCTCCTTTGTCAGGTGCAGACATCCTTCTCTCCTATGTTTCTTGAGAAGCAAACAAGACAAAGTCTATGAAACAGCACAGCATTCTCAGATTGTGGGTTTCCACAAATGTCAGTTTCTTCCAAAGCTCAAAGGAATAACCCAGAGCGCAGCTGTGCTTGGGAGAGTGGAGGCCAAGCAACCACACCTTGGAGAGTGTCAACCAGTGACCCAGCCCAACCTGTGCCCCAGCCTTGCCAGCTCTGGTCGCCCCTGGGGAGTCTGAGAGAGAAACAAGGGAGGGAGCAAGAATGTGCCACATTTATGACACGGAGCCCCTCACCCAGGGACTCTCCCTCCCCTTGCTCCATCCTCCTGCACGAGTGTAGACAACTGCGGATCTCTGCAGATGAATGGGGCAGTGATTGTTGGGGGGAGTAGAGTCAAAGGAGAGCTTTTAAGAGGTGGGAAGGATGATTTTGCATGTGTACTGGTAGAAATGATCAAATAGAAAAATCGATGGACGAGAGAGAGAGACTTCATCCACTGGGTTTGGCTTGGCTGTCTTACCTGGCTGGCCTCCTTTCATGCTTCTTCAATTGTAAGTTGGCACATGCCTACAATGCCAGCATTTGGGAGGCTGAGACAGGAAGATTGCAAGTTCCAATGCACCCTGGGCAATTTAGCATGCCTCTGTCACTAAGTAAAGAAAAACAATTTAAGAAATAGCTAGAGATGTAACTCAGCACAAAGGACCTGAGTTCAATTCCCAGTATCAAAGGAGAAAAAACGTTCTCTGTCATTTCAGTCCTTCTACTGATACTATCTATGCTCAATGGAAACCACATAGTCCCTAGGGGAAGAGCTTTGGAGTACAGGTTCAAATCCTGGTTCTGCCAACTATTTGCTGAGATGTGAGTCCTTATTAGGGGCTGACCAATGAATCAGAGCCAGGAACAGCAGTACACCGTGGCTCCTACTGGCCAGGGAGCTGGGCCTAAGCCTGCCTGGTCCTGAAGTCCTCCTAACCCAACTCCTCTGGCACCTTCTGGGGTCCAGGTTTCCCACCTGCTGCAGGATCATGTCTTTGGGATCTGTGGGAAGGTGCTTCCCTGGGCCCTGGTCGGGTCAACTCCGAAAAGGTAGTCATTCTGCCTTTTAGCTCCTGATTGTTCTGTATTGCTTGCTGGGCATGTGGGGGCAGCTGCTATGCCTGGGCTGCATCTGCTGTGCCTCTCAGCCCCTGTCAGATGCAGCCCAAGGGCAAATAGGGCTCCAGCTAATGAGCAGCTCAGCAGGCACCCTAGGTCTGCTCAGCAGCTGCCATCCCCAGGTTTCCTCCCTGGTTTCTGTGCTTGGCTGGTTCACCCTCAAGACAAAGCCCTGTAAGACACACACACACACACACACACACACACACACACGCACGCGCGCGCAGATTCTTGAGCCCCAGCTGGATTTCTTGCACCAGCATCTTGGGGAAGCCATACCTGTATTTAACAAGCCCTGCAGGTGATCCAGTGCCTGAATGACAACAGGAAAGGGCAGGGAAGTTTAGCCAGGAGGGGACACTCACCAGAGTCACAGCTGACTTATATTCAGATTAAGGGACTGTGAGGGGTTGCAGTACAGGGATAGAGGGAGGGAGGTCTTGTGTCCTTCCCACATGGGGGCTGGGCTAATTCTTTGTTTCCATCGCCCCTAACCAGTGCTGATCTCTCTTGGTTACACAGGTTGCGGGTCTAAAGGCCTCTTCCAGGGAGGTGCACAGTGGGAACATGGAAGGGGCAGCTTTCCCCCAACTCCAGATCCATAGGGTTAAGAAGAGAGACACACTGATACAGAAGCCGCTCTGGAGACCGGCTCTTCCTCGGACTCTGCCAGGGTCTCCCATCCGACCAGCAGGCTGGCTGCTGATAGCATCCACCGAGAGGAAACCGAGCCCCCGGAGAAGTGTGTGCTCCACAACTCCCAGCCACACACTTCCCCTTCTCAAGCCTTCCCAAGGCACCTCCAGGCTTTGATGGGGGGGCATGCGGTGTAGCCCCGGGGGTGCGCTACCCCAATTTCCCTAGCTGCCTTTTGCCAGCAATTTCAGAGTCCGGGCACCATCATTAACCTCAGGGTTTAATTCCTGCTAGAATTCACATCTCTGTTGAGCTGTGCTCTGGGCTTGGGTTAGTCTGTCTGGATTCAAACCTCAGCTCTACCATTTGTAGTGGTTATGTCCCGGGTTAAATATTTAAACTCTTCAAGCCTCACTGTCTGCCTTTGTAAAATGGAAACTGTTTTATATGCACAAGCACTTGTGTATACTCATTATTATTTCAAGGATTAAACATGTGGTGCTTTTTGGGTTTCTTATGAATATATTTCTTTAAAGTTACCAAAAGAGTTGGGGAGCTAAGAGTCTTAGCTACAAGCTAAGGTGGGGTCATGGGGCCATGCAGAACAGCACGCTATCAGGGTCAGAAAGCGTTCTAAGACCGACTTAGATTATTTGTCTTTCTATCAGGGCAACTGCAATTGTAAAATATAATTTTTAATATTCTGTGATAGCAGATGGGACCCATGAAGGCAAAGGACTTCTTGGCAGACGGCGCGTGCATGAAAGAGCTATGCTCTCTGCTCCAAGGTGCTCCAAGGTCACGTGTGCAAACTCCATTTCCCATCTCTGTTCTGGCTGCTCCCTCCCTGCAGGCAAAAAGATGACCTACAGTGGAATTACAGAAGCCATTACCTGGGATCTTCAAAGGCCCCCACAAAAGGAGTTACTTAGCCTCTTAATTGAATGCAGTCTCCCAGAATCATTTTGGGACACTAGAGCTGTCCCCAGGCACAACACACATCCTCTTGATCATCCCAGGGGAGAGTCTTTCATGTGTCCTCATAAGGAAAGAGAAGAGGACTCTCTGTCACCACACCAGACGCGTGTTTATGAGCCAGAAAGATCTCAAGGCCAGTTTCATCAGGGTGGGATGGTAACTGGGGATCAAAGGGAGGCCTGAGACTGGGAGGAATCCGACACCCCAGGGGAACCTGAACTCCAACTTCCTGCAGCCTCCTGAGATCAATGGTAGTTTTTGTGTGTTCCCAGCTAGAGGGTATGAGGCTGGCAGGTGTTTTACATTATTAATCAGCTCCATCTTTTTCCCTCCTAATAATCTAGTCTCCATCTATTTCTGGGAAGCACTTGGACAAGCAGGTAGTGCTGTCTCTGTGAACGCTTGATGTCCACAGCAAGGCAGGGCCCCCAATTCTTTGAGCACAGCAGGCCCTGTGCTGGGGCCCATGGGACATTGAGGGGCCAGGAGGATATTTGCACTTGCTTTCTTTCAAAATAAGCAGGAATAAAACCATATAATAACAATGAATAAAGACCAATGAACACATCATAGATTATTTTTATTGGTAGCAAGGCAATCACAGAACTAAATGTTTAATATTTTGTTGCAGCAGAGGGGACTCACAAAGGCATTTGGTGCTTAGGGCTCAGGAGAACCATAATTCAGTCCTGAGCATGGAGCTGGAGGTTTGAATGGAGACCACCACAGAACCCACCACAGGCCCTGTGACCCAGAGCAAATCATTCACCCTAAGTTGCAGTTTTCTCTATGCTCCAGTGTCCTACAAGTGCAGGAGAATGTTGTGTGCCCCCCTTGCCTCTTTGGGAAACTGAAAACATTTAAGCACAGAAATGCATGTAAGACCTGACCTCCAGGTCAGAAACCTTGTGACCTGGAGGGAGAAGGAGATGTGTTCTGCAGGAGTTGTGAATGTTTCCAGGGTACCCAACACCCGCCACAGGTCTGATTCCTAAGTAAAAGAAGATCGGGAAAGCTGCTGAGTAAGCAGGGCCTGTGAGGGTTTGTGGGGGCTCCAGGGAACTGGAAGGTGTAGAGAACCACACAGCCCTAACCAGGGCGCTGTACCAGCTTCTAGATGGTGCCTTCTGGAGAGGGCATCTGAGAAGGGAGCAGCACCAGGCATGAAGGGCTAGGCCTACCTTCAGATCAAGTGGTGTGTCCTGCTCAGTAGGACCTCAGCCATGATGAAGAACTGAAGCCACCTGGAAATTGAAGGGTCTTTCCAAGAACAGGCTATGGGATCATCCCAGTATCTGGGAGGCTGAAGCAGGAGGATTGCTGTGAGTTCAAGACCAGACTTGGGCTACACAGTGACTTCAAGCCTGGACTGCATAGCAAGATCCTGTCTCAAAAACAAAACAAAACAAAAGACTATGGGAGAGATAGGAGAGGAGACATCATAAGTGCAATTTAGAATTGAACACACCAGAAGTGTGATTTTTTTTTTCCTTTCTTCTGTTTTTGGTTTTTGGAGACAGGGTCTCATTATGTAGCTCAGGTTGGTCTTGAAATCGAGGACATCCTCTTGCTTCAGTGGCCCCATTGCTGAGATTACAGTCCTGCGCCACCACACCCCATCTTCTCCAAGCTCAATTAGAGAGAGGACTCACCGGAAGTGCGATTTAGGAAAAGAAACACGGAAATACGATTTAGAAGAAACACCGGAAGTGCGATTTAGAAGAAACACCGGAAGTGCGATTTAGAAGAAACACCGCAAGTGCGATTAGGGTCTGCTACTGTGTGTGTGACGCAGCCTCTCCTGCTCCCCAAGAAGCCACCGTGACCTCACGTTCCTCATTCCTCAGACAGTGCTGGTGTTGACCTGTGTGCCTGAGGTTGTCGCTGTCAAACAAATCCAGTGTGTATTTCAACAACCTACTTGCCTCGGGGGTTTTCGTCTTTTTACTGTTTTCCCTCCTTTTCTCTCCTTTCGGTCTCCCCTTTTCTTCCCCTTCCAGCCTGTCCTCTTCCCCCTTTTTCCATTCTCTTCTATCACTCCCCTCTCCATCCCCCTTCCCCCTTCTGTCCCTCTCCTCCCCAAAGTGGAGGGAAGCGTGTGACTGTGGGGTCCTGAGTCGTAGGGTCAGGCAGCCTCCTCAGACCAGTGTCATTTTACTGTGAACAGGGCTTGAAAAGTTTTGCTCAGAGCATGAGGCTGCCCCAGCGCTTGTCCATAGCATTAGTCCCTTACACCCTTCTTTTCTTTTTCTCTGCACCTTGGCAGGATGTATGGAAAGTCAGGAAACTGAGGCCTGGCTCTTCCTCCAGCCTTGAGAAGAGGGGCCCTCCCAGCCAGCTTTGGAGAGGTCAGACAGATGGGCCTTACCCTGCCAGTGAGCAAGGCCAGCCGGCCAGGGACCTGAGAGTGCCTGCTCCTTAATGTGCAGGAGCAAACCAAGGACTCAGCCTGGTCTCAGGTAGGAAGCCCCTGACTGCCTCTGTGCCCACCCTGGGGTGGGGGATGGGGTGCTAAAGGAGAGGGAGCTTGGGTGTCCCCATGGCTGTGAAGTGGGGGTGCTGGGCTGTCTCACAGAATGGTTAATAGTTCTTTTTTTTTTTTTGGTACCGGCTATCAAACTTGGGTCCTTGCACTTACAAGGCAGATGGCGGAACCACTGAGCTAAATCCCTGGCCCTGTCTAGCAGAATGGGCAGGCAGAATTCTCTCCACCCAGGACCCCTCCCCATCCAGGGCCTCCAGTCCAACCTGCTATAATAAAAAATCAAAGAAACACAGATTCAGATAATCAAAGGCCATTTTTAAGCTTATCACATGGGCAAAATAGTAAATGTTTTTGAAGTACGCCTACTAAACAGGTGCTCTGAAATCCTAAGGGAAGAGTCCTACACACTTTCTGGAGACATGATTTGGGAATTTGCAACCCCAAATATATCCCTTGACCTAGCAGTTCCACTTCTAAGAATATATCCTAAGAAAATCATCCATGTCATAAAGCATCAACCACAACAATGACCATTACAATTTATAGTAGTGGAAAATTCAAGACTTAGGAAAGTGGTTAAGTAAATTGTGATACGTGTATTCGCTGAAATTCTGAATGTCTATTTAAAATGATGATATGCATGGGTGACATGAAAAATGAAAATGTGATATACTGTTTAAGTAAAAAGGTTGCTTTCTGAGCAGTATGTATATTACGATCCCATCTTTTAAAGAAAAATATGTTTTAGTTATCTGTGGCTGCGTAACAAATTATGCCAGCACGCTGCACCTGAAACATTTATTACCTCACAGTTTCTGGGATTCAGGAATTCAGAGCCGGTTTCTGGCTCACAATCCTTCATGAGGTTGTCACCCAAAGGTCAGCTGTGGCTGCAGGGATCTGAAGCTTTCTGGGTGAGGGCATCTGCCTATAGATCGCTTGCTAGAGGCTGTTGGCAGAGCCCTCAGCGTCTAACCATGCAGAGATCTCCACACAGCTGCTTGAGCACCCTCTTGACCTGGCCAGGTGACTTCCCCCAGAGCAAGTGACCCCAGAGGGTAAGACAAAGCTGGCAGCATCTTTCATGATGTAGGCTCAGAAGCTACTCCCTGTTACTCATGCAACATTCCATTCTGCCGAGGATACAGATCAGCCCAAGTCAGTGTGGAAGAGGACATACACCAGTGGTCTATCACAGTGGCTCACTCATTCGCTCTATGACGGGCTTTGGGGTTTTGAGTGTCTAATTAAATGCTAGAACCTGGTGGTACCACAGTGGAGACATACCCGTAAAGAGAAAGATGAGGTCCCCCTGCTGCCAGAGATCAGCTTCCAGAAAAGAAGGAGTAGAAAGACCCTAAGGAGTAAGAAAAGTCATTATGAACAGAATGTGTGAGGGAGCGTGGAGGAAGTGATGTCAGAGAAGTGAGCAGGAACAGAAAAGGACCTTGAAGGCCATTAGGGAGTGTAGGCTGTGTTCTGGGACAGCCACTAGAGGCTGGACTAAGTTATAGTTCTAAGTGATCACTTTGGACCAGGAACAGATGTGGAAGCAGTGAGGAATTCATAAAAGTGGTCTAGTGGTGGTATGGAGGATGGCACACAGTCCTGGTGGGTATGCACGAAGGGTGATTAAAATACACAGCGAGTTTATATTTTAAAGATTTATTACATAAAAGACACATTGTCATTAATACCCCACCCCAAATATTCCTCTTGCTTCAAATACACTTAATCCATTGTTTTGCTACTTTCTGAAGCAGTTCTGGGAGTCCTCTCTTGTGAGAGTCTTTATGAATTCTGATTAAAAAAATGTAGTGAGGGCTGGGGATTTAGCTCAGCGGTTCGGTGGCCTGCCTTGCAAGCACAAGGACCGGAGTTCAATCCCCAGTACCAAAAAATAAATATATATATAGTGAGTGCTGCTGAGTGTCATCCGATGGAAAGTGAGGCTCATCAAAACATCCCCGTGTGTCCCCACCCACCTTATTCACAGTGTCTAGCACCATGCAATCTCTGGCTCTTCCCCAAGCTTTTAATGATAATGAACGGTAAACATTTTCAATCAGTTCAGGACATCCAGGGCAGTGTAACTAAAGACACTCCAGAAAGAGGACTTCTAGAACAGCTTCAAAAAGTGGCAAGAATGACGGGATGAGTCTTCCGAGGAAGGGAAGTATTTTGAGGAGGATTGATGGCTATGTGTCTTTTACTCTGGTACTTTTTTTTTTTTACATTATTAAAATTTAAATATTCGCCATGTTTTTCAGTCACACCTTATGGATAATATGAACGTTGCTTTCTCTTTTTCTTGCCCAACCCTTTGGCCCAGCAGAGTGCTGGGCACATGGTACAGAGGGAAGAGGCCAAGTGGACAGAGTCACATCCCCTGGGTAATAACTGTCACTCCTATTCTGTGCCTCAGTTTCCTTATCAGTAAGATATGAGGAGTGAGTGGAATCGATGATTTGCTAGAACTTTCTTTAAGCAGTGGAGCTATTTTCCCCTATTAGAATCGGTGTCATAATGGACAAACCGGATGAGAGGAAATGCTGGGACTGGAACAGGGTGGGGCCTCAGCCAAGCCCCGCTGACCTTTACACCACTGGCGGAAGCCAGTGTCTTGACTTCTGCCAGGCCATTCCTGTGCCACATTGAAAGGCTCCGGTCTATGTCCCCTGCCTGATAGTGTCTGGACATTCCATTCCATCCCATTCTATTCCACTCTTTGAACACGAGGTGGCTGGCTGGGGGAGGGAGGCTGAGGAGTCTTCACTGGTATTTACCATCAGACTCGGGGCCCTGGGGAGGAGGAAGATGCTCTGAGATCTCCCTGGTAAGCTCTCTGATGAGTGGCTGCTTTTCCCCTAAGCTCCCAGGATAAAAACTGCCAGAAAGATTTCCTGGCTGAAATCCTTCACTCCCTCCATGGCTGTGGCCCAGGCGTGCTTTCCTTCCTAACCAGACTCCCTTCTTAGCCATGGACTCCAGGGAAATCTCCTCCTTACCCCACTGAGCCTCAGTGCCTCATCTATACCATGGGCTGCCAACACCTACTACCCATCCGGTGCCATCGGGGGACCTTTGGAGTCATTAGTGTTCAAATCCATCCATCATGGTTTGTGAAAAGCCTGCGCCCTAAGCCTGTGGATCTGTTTCACCCCAACCTCAGAGTGGGCTCAGATGTCCACAGATTGCAGCCTCAGGGTCCTGTCTGACCCAGCTCCAGTGCTCTGATGGGGGTCAGTTCTGGCAGGGAGAATCTGGGCCTCAATGTTGCTGATACTGTAGCACTGCCTTGGGTGATGCGGTGCAAGGTTCTGTACACGAGCCGTGCAGCCAATAGTTCTTGGGAGCCAGGGAAACAATGATTTGTATAATCCTCATGCTTCACGCAGTTGGGCTTCCCGAGTTCGTATCCCTCGGTCAAAATCCAGCTGCCTCATCCTCCTTCTCCCTGCACATCTCCTCTGCCAGGGGGTTTCCTCTATCAGGACCCGAGGCGTGAAGGTTACTGCTTTGTTCGTGTGGTGCTTTTGAAATGTGCTTGGGGTCACCGTGTGGTTTTATGTCTGTTTCCTTTGTGGGTTATTTCCAGATGAGATGAGATAAAAAGAGAGGGGAATCCACCCGGCAGAGGCGAGTGAGAGGAGCTGTTCTCAGATCTAGGTCTGCATTGGTGCCCGCCTCTGTGTACCCACCGGAGGCGGACCAGATTGGCCTCTTCATAACCCTACTGTGTGGGGACTGGGGATTTAGTGCAGGGGTTCCACTGCCTGCCTTGCAAGATCCCAAGTTTGATTTCTGGTACCAAAACAAACTAACTAACAAATAAACCTACTGTGTGGACTCAGAGCACCATGGCCAAGCACACACTTAGAAGGGAGCACTAAGATTTAGTGCCTATAGTGCCTGACTGGCCCCCTCTCCAAAGAAAAAAATAAAAGATACATCCACATCCTAACCCTCAAAACTTGTGAATGTGACCTTACTTGGGTCTGTGTGGATGTTATTAAGGTTAGGGCCTCAAGATGAGGTCATCGTGGATTATTCTGTCCCTCAATCCAAGAACCACTGCGCTTCTCAGAGACAGAGGAGAGGCCATAGAGACTGGGACGATGCAGCCACGAAAATGCCAATGGCCACCAGGAGTGGGGAGAGGCCAGAAAAGATTCTTCCTGAGAGCCTCCAGAGGGAACGCTGCTCTGCCAATGCCCGGAGCCCACTTCTGACTCTGGAAATGGGAGAGATTCGACTTCTGTTCCTTCACCAAGTCACCAAGATTACAACAATTTGCTAAGGCAACCTTGGAAAACCACTGCACAATGAAAGAGGGCCTCTGGCTCAGGCACAGTGAACAAATGTGAGTTAGGATGCAGGACCAGTGACAGTTTAAAGGAAATTAATGTTTATTTCTGTCTCACACCACAGGCTGAGCTTAAACAGTGAGGGCTGAGAGGGTGGTTTTCTGGGTGTCAGGACCTGAGGTTCCACGATTACCTAGAATGATGATCTTGTTCATAGGGTGACTGATTTAATACTGCAGACTGCCCCTCCCTTACCACTGTGCTTTCTATGTTCACTTTGCTGTTCCTAACTCTTTTTCTTTTTCCCCCCCAAAGCACATCCCTTAACATACTATATGTTGTGGCTTCTATCTCGATGTCCCCCCAAAGCTTCACATCTCCATCGGTGGGGCTTTTAGAAGGTGACTGGTTTATGGGACACTATAGCTGACTTGCTCTTAGGAGGTTGGATCTGGTGAGAAGAGGCAGTCCCTGGGGGTGTGACCTGAAAGGATTTATCTCTTCCTATCTCCTCCCTCGACTTCCTTTGCTTCCTGTCTGCCCTGATATGCAGCTTTCTGCCCCACCATTCTGCCTTGGAGCTGGCCAATTATGTACTGAAATGTGAGCCAAAATAATCCTCTCCTCCCTTCATTTGTTGGTGTTGGGTATTTTGTCTCAACAACAAGAACAATGATTGAAATAGTATATATGTATTTATCATGTTTATTGTTTATATCATATGACTCGGCCCGTTCGCTATAAACCCTATTGGGACAGGGATTTTATCCCAAATGCCTAGAATGGTGCTAGACACACACAGATGTTCAACAACTTTTTTTTTTTTTTTTTTTTTTTGTTGAA
>NW_022900937.1:19822627-19852055 GCF_012274545.1 Fukomys damarensis
TTTTTTTTTTTTTTTTTTGATTGAGTGAATTTGCTCGCTAATTTTTCCCCTGGCAGAAAGGAGAAAAAGCATAAGGTACAGTGTTGAATATACTGTTTTCTTGTAAGATTATAAACTGTAAGTTGAAAATTTAAATATCGTATCCATTTACATCCCAGTAGCTAGAATTCCTCAGATGGTCATGTCTGCTTGCAAAGGCTGCCGGGACAGGGAATCTTTGTTCTGGATGCTATGAGACCAGCTGGACTACTAAAGGCAAAAGGGGAGAATAATCTTTGGAAGAAAAACCATTGCTGTCTGTTCAAAATGATGACTGAGTAAAGACAATGCATTTCTAACAAGCTCCTGGGTGACCCCAGCACAGGAGGGACAGGGACCCTAAAAAAACAAAGCAATTTCACCACCTATTTAAAATCAAAATTCAAAGTTAAAGTATTCAAATTAATTTCATAGGTAAAAAAAGCTGAGCATTCGATAGGTCAAGTGACTTGTCCAGGGGCACCTACCAAGTGACAAGCCCAGCTTGCCCCTGACCTTCAGGGAAATCTTCTCATCTCGGTCTCCATTTCTCCAGAAAGGAGGAGCCAGTGAGAAGGGCAATAGTTTTGTCAGGCTTTTCTCCTTGTGGAGATTTGCGGCAGCATGTTATCTGTAAACCTGGAAGGATGCACCTTCTCAGGCTCCACCCAAAATAGAGTGGGACAGCCATCTGTGTTTAACCTGCATGTAGGAAATTGTGATGCAGGCTAAAGTCTGTTTTAAGCAAAAGAATGAATTGATCTCAAATGGGAAATTTTTAGAATACAGGACAGTTGTGTAGATGTGTTCGCTGGGGCTTCTCAAATAGCCTGTTCTGCTCCAAGATACAATTCAGGGGCCACTAAAAGAAGCTGAACTGAAGCCCCACATAGGGACCTTCAGCTGGTAGAGTCGATTTTGGGGACCCAGGGAGGCCCCTGACTCAGGCCTGAAACACTACATTTTGGCCAGGGACATAGTCTCATCTCCTTGACAACCCAGATGTAAACCCTGTCTGACCACAGTGGACGCCTGTGGCTCGTGTCAGTGTGGTTTTTCTTCCAGTATCTACAGAGCAGCTCCTTTCCTCTCCAGATGGAGTCTGAAAAGTCTTGCTGCTCCTTCTGCTCTGGTTTCTCTTCCCTTTTGCCTTTAACAAATGTATCCAAAATAAAGGGGAAACCACTATCCTCAACTTCAGATGTTAGCAAAGTAGACCTTAGAGATTAGGAGAGGAAGATGGCTTGAGTATGGGGGCACCTTTGAGATTCTCGTCATTGGGGTTTTCTCTACCTTCCAGCCGAAGACAGCCCTGAACCCCATATAATTCTGCTCCGGGCTCTGGGAAACTCAGTCTCCTTTTGCTCTGTTGTCGACCCATTGCACAACCTTAGACCAGTCGCCTAATCCTGCTAACAACCCTCAGCCCCTCATCTATTAATCAAGAGTCAGTTGTCACTATGTTTCTTAGCACTGACCGTGGAGACCCCAGACATTTGGACAGGAAGAGCCTGGGAGAGCCAGCACACAGGCATCAGCAAGGAAACCTCAGAACAAAACAAAACAACCCAAAACAGCATTGTTAGAAAGAGTTCTCACCAACATTTAATTTGTCTGTCTCCTGATGACCTTAGGAAGCGAGATGAAAAAGTCCTTACAAGGGTCAGGCTCAAGTGCCGCGCGCTCAGTTTGCTGTGGCCCCACCCCCACCGCCGGCCCAACCTCTTCTTCCCAGGATTATCTGGGGCGGATACAAGAAGTCTCACAGCTCTTGCTTTGCTACTGTGGGAAACAATACTTTCCACAGCCATGAGAGAAGAGGCAGAGGAGAGGGCAGAAAAGCTGAAACAACTGGCAAGTTGCTAAGAGGAGGAAAAAGAAAATACAGTCCTGTCCAGCAAAGGTCCATTTATTAAGCACACAACCCTTGCTATTTTCCTTTGGCTCTGTTCTCAGAAGGCCTCTGCTGAGCAGTATCGATTGGAGAACTGGGCTGCGGGTCCTCTGCCAGGAAGAATCCATCAAGGCTGCGCCAGCGCTACCGGAGACAGGTTTCCGCCCTGCTGGAGCTGGATCCCAGTGGGCTCCTGGCAGGAGACAGTTTGGACCTAAACATGCCCCACAGAGAGAGGCAATTTAGATAGAGCTAAGGAACTGAGGGGGGGCTCCAAGTAGTTAGGCTTCCTTTGGCCGCTGCAGCCCTGGTGCCAGGCCCACTGCCCTGGAAGCTGGCCCAGGATCCCTGCATCAGTCCCCTGGAAGGGCTGTCGATCAGCCAGTCAATCAACTGACCGACGAATCTATCTTATCGAGCACTTTGTAAGGTGCCCAGGGGAGATGCTTCAAGTGTTCAACAGTGCCCTACAGACATTTGCAGGGAGGAAATGTCATCCTGCCATTTAAAAAGAACCACTCTTTTTAGCGGGTTTGTGTCTGTGACCGTAAACACTAAAGGAAGGAAAGAGGAACAGGGTGTTGATGTCCGCCATGAGGGACCTTAATGGGCGAGCTTGTCCCCTAGTAGGAATCTGAATCTATCAACTAGCCCAAGGTCACCCAGAAGTAAGTGATACAACTGAAATGTGACCCACCCAGCAGCTTGGCTCACTGACCCTGCATCCTGGGCCACTCTGCCACCCTGTCTCCATTGGCACAGTGAGGACAGGGACCCTGGGCATAAAGAAGATGACGCTTCCGGTTGGAACTTGTTGCTTTGAGCTGGAAACATCCCCCAGGAATCAATGATGCTTCCTGGCACCCTTGTGAGCGAGGGCCACCGGCAGAGAAGGGCACTTGACAAGCCCTTCTGTGCTGTCTGTTCACTCTTTGCCCTTCAGGAAGAGAGAGCACCGAAAGTGGGCTGTTTCATTTCTAGGGAGAAAGTTATATATACACAGTCAGCAGCACATCATCTCCTCTCTTGGCTAATACAAAGGAGAAGGCTTTCTGGCAAGCTGATCAATGATCAGTCCGAACACTCTTTTCATCCACAACAAAGAAAAATCAATTAGTCAGTCTGAACCGACAAAGAGGAGGAGCAGGATGGTCTAGCTGATGGATCCCACTTCTGGGAAAGCTCAGACAGTGTAGTTATTCATTTAACCTTCAACACAGCCCCATAAGCTAGGTGCTACGGTTACAGGATTTTTATACATGGACACATCCCCTGTGGGCAAAGCATTTTAAGCAAGGTATGTGTTTGTTAGTGGAAAGAGGCCTGGGATGAAAACCAGGACATGTGGCTTAAAGCTCCTGCTTTAAGCCATGTGTGATGGTCTTAGTCTTCTCACCTGGAAAATGGGAGCTAAAGTTCCTTTCTGCGAGGCTCCGGAATTCTGTTTTTGTCCCCAGGGCCTTCTGTTTTTATTGCCTGCTTGGGCCTAGGCTGGCTCCGCTCCTGCTCCCACTGCCCCTGTCTAGCAGGCACAGGCCGTGGCTTCCACCCAAAGCTGTGTCACCCCGGTTCTTCCATGAGCTTCTGCTATCACTTTCTGCTTCTTGGCAGGAACCTGGGGGGAGCAGGAGATGGTATCCTGCAGTGCCTGGCCAGAAGGCCAGACTTCCCTCGTCTGGCTGGGAGCAAGAAGGAGCGTGGCAGATGGTGAATAGAGCTGCCACGGCCCCAGAACCCGGGTGGCTGTCACCTGCCACCTTCACTCTGGCTGCCGCCTTGCTCAGCTGGCAGCAGCCACTTGCAGCTCCCCAGTCAGCCAAGTGGCCTTTAGAGTGCAGGACGTCGAGACGCGCTTCTTTGGTTCTCCTTGCTTCTGCTTTGCAAGTTAGTATTTTCTGTTGGTTGGATGAGCAAGTTGAGATCCTCTTCTGCTTCCATTGTTCTTTGGAACGAGTTCAGGAACCAAAGAGGCTTCCTGGCCATCTGCCCTACTTGCTCTCGCTGGGTCAGAAGGCACCGGGGAACAGCCCTGGCCCGGGGAGGAGACTTACATACCACAAAACAGGTACTGAGAGAATCACAGGCTGGATTCCTGTTCTGCCTCTTCCTGTCTTCAGAGACCCAATGTGAACTAGAGGTGCGACAGAGTAAGTGACTTCTGGGGCTCTTTCCCGCTCTCAAACCCATTTCTCTACATCGGGCTTGACACAATCACAGCCCACAGGCTAAATCCTACCAGCTTCTTGTTTTTTATAAATAAAGTTTTATTGGAGTGCAGCCAGGCCCATTGGTTGTAGCTGCCTGTGTGTAGCAGAATTGAACCATTACAACAGAGGCCATGTGTGGCCCACAAAGCTAAAATATTTACTATCTGGGCCTTTTCGGAAAATCCTGGTCTGGAGAGCTATGCTCCCAGTCATGCCTTTTAGCTGAGGTTTCTTGGGGAGAGTGTGTTTCAGAGTTCAGAACTGTTTGGAGTTCATTTTATGTGCACAGCATGAGTGGTATATTACCTGTCACCCCTGCTGGGGTCTGGGACAGCAGGCCATGAGCCAATACATTAATTTTTCTATAATGAAATATGTAACCATTCCTACTTTATTGGACAAATAAAACCATAAATAGATTCCCATCGATTCAGGCCAGCTCCTGCCACTAAACACACTCACGTCAAGCCCAATGTGGATGCAAAATGAGTTACAGAGGCCGCTGTTGGTAACCACAAAGGACGGTGCTTCAAGAGGTGACCCAGGTATCCTGCTTGATAGATGAGAAGGCTGAGACCGAGAGAAGGTGCAGGAGCAAGCTTAGCAAAGAGCAGGACCCAGATTTCTCTCCAAATTCAAGCCCTCTCCCCTCTGCCATCTCTCATGAGCCCTTCCCTGAGAGCCCAAGTCTATGTCTACCTCTGACCTTTCCAATATTTTGTCTTTTTTCACCTTAAAATCATTATGTCTCAGTGATCTTTTAGGCTCTTCAAGGACAGATCCTGCTGGTGCCGTTCTCCCTATCTTTCCATCCAGAGCCAAGGGCTATGTATATGGATGGTGATCTGTTGTTGATTGGAGAAAGGGCCTAAGTGATTGGACTTTGTGATTCCACTTTTCCCAGCAAGGTGTGGAATAAAGGAAGAAGCTGTCATTTGTGTGTGTGTGTGTGTGTGTGTGTGTGTGTGTGTGTGGTAGGGAAGACACAAGGACATGGCCTATTTGCCCAGTGGAAACTTGACACTCCTCCTCTAGAGGAGGGCAATTTGGGGTGTGGCACATGGAACTGAAGCGAGGTGTCCGATTTTGCCAGGCTGGAGATGGCTTCAGGAATGTGGTTGGTCTGCACACATTCTCCACGGTCAAGGACAACCAGTGGTTGGAGGTGGCAGCCCTCTGTGGTTGGTATCAGCATGGATGACAAAGCCAGGGCATACATTTAGGAAAAGCATTTAAGGGAAGCTCCTGCTGACTGCTCCTGTGGGGCCTGGGTAATGCTGATGAATATGTCTGTTTTGAGAAGGTCCAGAGTATTCCGATAGTCTATCTCATGCAAATATGCCTCTGGGAGCAACTAACCCCTTCTCTGCTGCTGTGACAGCCAATCCCTTATGAGGCAAGGAGCTTGGCCATGCCACCACAAGATTTATCATCATTATCAGCCATTGCCGTTGCTAGGGATGGACTAAAAAGCTGCTTCTGCATTGTGCTTGAGTGAAGCTCTGTCTAAGGATGGCCTCATCACTGCCCTTCACTGTCTTCTGGTCCAGCCCTTTCCAGAAAACACACTAAGACAGCACAGGACAATGGATGAAGCATGCCTGGGGCATCTGGTAAACTAAGTTGAGCCCTAACTGCATAGTAGTTGTCAGTCCTTAAGCAAATCACCTATGTTCTCTGAGCACCAGATTTCATCTGTCACAGGGATTGTCCATGCCACATCTTTCCAAAAGCAGCCATAAGATCAATGTTAAATATTTGTAAATATCTGTAAATCTGAAATCTCTTCCCTTCCTGCCCACTTTGTCTTCAAAAGCAACTTGGTAACCTAGTCTCAGGGGGCATGGATGTGGCACGAATGCTACCCCTCTTTCTTCTAGTGCATGTGGCAGGCATCAGTAATCAATCACTGCACACTGTCCTGCTAAGCTTCCACAAGCCCCAGACAGTGTTTCAGGCTCCACAAAAGATTAGGACCTAGACCAGGGTCTGTACAACTCAACCAACTCGTCTGTAGGTAGCAGGGAGATTTAAGAATGTTTGACAGCTTATGGAGACAGCCTCTCCAGGAATTATTTAGATGAGGAGCAAAGGAACCTTCTGGAAAAGAACACATCCTAAGGAAGAGTCATAAGAGTTAGATTCAAGGAGAGTGATGCATGATGCAGGGCATTGGGGGTGCAGGTTCTGCCACTCAGGGCGACCTCTGCCCAGCCCATGGGACTGATGCCTGGTCCTCCCCCCCCCCCTTTTTTTTTTTTGCAGGAAGGGCTACAAAAATTATATAAAAAAGAAAAGAGTATAAAAATCAGTTTCACAATGGTGGCCATAGATGGTAATGGTCCAAGAAACGTCTACCACCGTGGGAGAGGAAACTGAACCTCTGGCCTAGGTCCCCTTGCCAGGTGCTGGACATGGAGAAGCATGGGCATGGGTAGGGCAGGTGTGTGCAGGGCAGCTTCAGCAAAAGCCCTAATCATCATCATCATCATCAGCAGCAGCAGCAGCAGCAGCAGCAGCAGGGCCCGTGGAGACTCCCCATGTACCTAGCTTTCCCAAGCACTCTCTGTGATTGTTGCTTGGCCCTTTGGTGGTGACTCAAGCAAGCACAGTAAGGCAGAGCAGGTGAGTGGGGTGTCATCAGGTGTCCTGAGACCCCCATCAACAATGAGGCACCCACTGGGGATCCCAGAACTGCCTGGGAGGAAATTTGAGGTGCATATGTGAGGACAGAAGGCAGTCAGAGAAATGCTTTTAAAATAGGATTCCTGGAGCTCCCTGGCAAGTCCAGCTCCTGGTGGCCTTAGAAGTCACCGACTTAGTGCATGACTATGAGCTGCCGTACAACTTGTACTATGTTTTGTGAAGTTTTATGGTATTATAAAATATATACTTCGTCTTCTCCATTTCCTGACTGGTGGCTGGCAGCCCCTCGTAGCTTCAGGATGAGGCTGGCTACAGGAAAGACCAGGTGTAATGAGAAACCTCTCATTACTTTCAGCCCCAGCCCCTCACCACTGCGGAGGGAGAAGGGCTGGAGGTCAAGCTGATCACCAATGACCAATAGTTTAATTGTTCATACCTATACAAAGAAGCTCCCCTAAACCTCCTTCCCCGAAAAGCCTCCCTGGGTCCTGCAAGCTTCCTGATAGCTGAATTCATGACTGCCCATGGAGAGTGGTGTGCCCCTTGCATCTCTTCCATCTGGCCACTCATCTGTATCCTTCATAAGATCCTTTATAATAAATGGGTAAGTGTAGGTATAGTGTTTCCCAGCGTTCTCTGCAAGCTACTTTAGCAAATGAATGCAACTCCAGGAAGAGGTCAGAGGAGCCCAAATGTATAGCTGGCTATCAGAAGTACAGCCCACAACGTGTGCTTACGGACGGGCATCTGAAGGTGGAAGGCAGTCTTGCGGGACTGAGGCCTAACTTGCGGCATCCAACGCTATCTCCAGGCAGATCAGAGCCAGAATTGAATTGAACCAAAGAATAGCTGTTGGGTGTGTGCTACAGAATTGATGGCTTGGTGTGTGGGAAAATAGCCCCACATATCTGGGGTCTCAGATGTATTCTGTTGTGTGTTGTGGTGAGTAGGGAATAGGAGAAACACACTTTGGCTTTTCTGTATCTAAAAGGTATAGACCCAATAAAGCTCTGCCTCAGTGTGTTTTGCATGGTCCTCTGTATAAGCTGATGTGATGGCAGTCCTTCCAAAAAGGATGGTAGAGGGATGAATTCATGGAAACAAGGATAGGCGGGTGGATGGAGGGATGCATGTGTGGATGAGCACCGTTCTCGGAAGCCGAAGCCAGTATGACCGAACTTCTGTTCTCTTCCTTCTCCCCTCTGCCCCTTCCCTTTCTCTCCCCCGGCCTTTCTCTCCCTCTCCCTGGCCCTCTCCCTCTCTCGCTCCTTCCTTCCCTCCCTCCCCTTCTCCCTTTTGTTTCTGTTTTCCCAGTTCTAGGGATTGAACCCAGGGAACACTGAGCCACATCTTCAACCCTTCTTGTTTTATTTTGAGACAGGGTCTCCCTAAATTGCCTCGGCTGGCCTTGAACTTTGGGTCTTCCTTCCTCGGCCTCCCAAGTAGCGGGGATTACAGATGTGCACCACCACACCCAGCCTGATGTTTTCTCTCACTGATTACCATTTATATTTGGTTTTTCTCCCCATCCTTCTCTTTTCCTTCCTTCCACACATTTCTTGCGTCCTTTTTTTTCATCACTCCTTTTTCTCCACTATGAGCTTCTTTTCTCATAGCTTCCCTTCTCTGAGTTCAGAATGAAAGTCGGGGTCAATTTCCCATTAATTAATTCATTCATTCATTGAGCCAATAACCGTTTATTGAGCTCCACCTGTTCCTTGGTCCATTCATGCCGTTGCTCGTCAAGATGTCTCTTGAGCACTGCTGGGGTGTCTGATGTGGTGCCAGGAGCGGAGGGGAAGCTGGAGGGTCTGAACAAGACCTCTGCTGTCCAGGTTCTAACAGTCTAACAGATGAGGCAGACAGAAGCCAGCAATCACTGCACTCTACTGACCCCTGGTTCCTGCCCTGATCGGTTGCCTGACTTTTGGGTCCCAGACTCCCCATTGTTCTGCCTCCTGCCCTCTGTCAATTGGCCTAGTGCCCTGGCTGAAGAGATCACGCCACCAACATGGCATTTGCCGAGGTCGCAAGGCCTTCTCTCCTCACTGCCTCCCCGACCTGCTCCTTCCTGTTCTGGGCTCTTTCATTAAGGAGAGATCCTGGAGGGCGTGGCTTGCCCACACCCAAAGCCCCATCCACAGCCTCCCCAATGCTGGCCCCTCTGCGGCAGCCCCCACCTGCTCTCTCAGCCTCATGCACCTCCCCTCCTGGTTCCACTGGGGCCGATTCACAAGTTGAGCTCAAGTCAACCCATTTAGTCCAACCTGTAAAAATTAGAGCTCAGGATGATCTCAACTAGCAGCCCTTCAGATATTAGCATTATAGCCACTGCCTTCTTTTTCAGGATTTTCTTCCTGATGATAAATATTTCCAACACCTCAACTTTTACAAATTCTAATATGACCTCTCAAAATCCTGAAGAGCTATCCCTAGGCAGACTCTAATTTTCCTAAACACTCTTCACAATGTGCCCTGACCTCGTAATGAACTACAAAGAAGGCGGCAAAGCAATTGAGGTCAGCCGAGCTCATGTCTGGTTTTAAGTATTTTCTTCCTCTTGGTTTACCCTAAGTTTGCACTAACTACTATTTACATACTCTTGGCTCTTATTGAACTGATAGCCAATAAAACTACCAGTTCTCCTTGACATGAATAAATCAAAGAGGCCTATGTTAGATAAAAGCAGACCATGAGCATTATCTACTAGTCCGATTCCCTAAATTTATTGGACAAGAAACCGAGGTCCAGATGGGCAAAGCTCATAGCTTATGCAGCCAGGGGCGGAATGGGGAGTCCTAAGTCCAGACCCGGGCTCCTTCTGCTCTCTCCCACTGCCTCTGGTTGATGGCTATTTCAGGGAGGGAGTGGAACATATTTTCTACTTTCAAGTCACTTTTTCTTGTTCAACATTTTGTGCTGTTGGGGTTGTTTGTTTGTTTGTGTGTGTGTGTCTCATTTGATTTTGCTTTGTTGCACTAGGGATAGAATTCAAGGCCTTTGCACTGAGCTACATCCCCAGCCCTTAAAAAAAAAAAAAAGTCTCTCTCTCTCTTTTTTTTCTTTACAAACAGGATCACACTAAGTGGCTCTCTTGCCTAGGCTGGCAATTTTTAACTCTCCTGCCTCAGCCTTCCAGAGTGCTGGGATTACAGGCTTGCACTATGATGCCCAGCTTGTTGTGGGTTTTTTTGTTTTGTTTGGCTCTGCAGTGCTAGGAATGGAACCTAGGGCATGGCACTTTCTAGGCAAGTGCTGTGCCAGCAAGCTACATCCCTATTTCAGAGAAAAGAAAAAACTGATGTCAGAGAAGTTAATTTGCCAAGGATTATCCAGCTGGTAAATGGCAGAGTTTCTTTTCCCTCTGCCCTTCCTTGTTGAGTTATTGTAAAAACCAAATAAATCAGTAATGAATGTGAAGCTGCTTTGAAAAGTATAAAGCACTCTGCAAATATAAGGGAGAATTATTAAAAAGACTGACATTCCTCACTTATTCCCTCTCTTTCTCCTTTTCTGTCACCTCTCTAAAATATGAGCAGCTGCCTTTGGTCCAGACCTATCAAAGAAATGTCATAAAGCCATTTTTCAAAATGTCAAATGCCCATGTACTTTAGCCCAAAGTAATTAAGCTCTTTTATTTTCTCCAAGTCACAATGCAGAACCCTGGGAGCCTCCAGAATTGTGCCCTTTCTCCTCTCTCCTGAACTAATGGAAATCAAGGCTGAAGGCTGCGCTTGCCACAGAATCCACAGGAGCCCTTCGGTGTCACCGAGGCCTGGCCTGACTTTGGCAGGGCTCCAGTGGTGACTGCGGAGTACTAAATAATAGCAGGATTATGTTGTTTGTCCAGGAACCAAGGATTCGGGATGGCATGGTCCACGTCTAGCCTTCAAGGGCTGGCGTCCCAGGTGCATGGGTGCCAGAGGGGGGAATACAATCCTTGTCCCCGTCGCGTGTCCTGCCATCTCCCCCAAGCCTCCAGAATCATTCCACTTGCACACAGGAGGCTCAGCCTGGAGGGTGACTGACATTTCCACGACATTATTGGATGTTTATACTGAGCTAGGTCCTTATGCATATATTTCCCCATTCCATCTCCACACCAACCTTATTTGCCTGATAAGGAAATTGAGGCTTAGGCACTGGGTGACTCAACTAGCAAAGGACAGAGCTGGAAGGAGAGCCCTGAGTCTGATATTTCTAGAATACCATGTGGGCTTTCTCTTAGAATTCTTCTTCCCCGACAATTATTTTTAAACGCATAATCCAGAAACTTTAGATGATGCCAAGAACAATCTTAAGGAGAAATGGAGTCTCAGCATGGTGTTTGCAGTGGTCAGTGATCTGGTTCTGTTCTAGCTTCTTATTGCACAGCGTGTTCCATCCTGAGGATCACCTGGAATAATTTGTTCTGAAATGATCTAAACAAAGTCAAAGATGCCATCCCTGTTTCTGGTATTCCCAACATTGATGCTTGGGCTCAGGAACTGGTATTTTTAAGCCTCCTATGTTATTGTGGCAATTGGCCAGTTTGGAAAACATCAACTCAGGCAAGCTTTCTCTTTAGTCCCTTTCCAAATCACTGTCTCAACTTCTGTGTCTGTGACTCTGCCCAGTTCCATGAAATTCACTAAGCCTAGCTTTCCTCTTCTTCTGTCTAGCACTCCTTTGTAAGATGGAGCTCACACTTGGTCACCTCTACAGGGATCTTGACCACCATAGCTGGCAGGAAAACATGGCACATATTATTGTTAGGATGTTAGTTTAGAATCTGCAAGACCCAAAGTAACAGTTTTGTCTCATTTAGCTCCTAGAAATACATTTCTGTCTTCTCTAACAGTGGAGGAATAATCAGTCCAATGGTAGCTGCAGGGCTTCCCAGACTCCTCTACCTCTATAGGGCAGTATGTTTGTTTACATGGTCCAAGGCAGCTCATCTGCATGCCCACCTTCCAGCCAGGGAGAAAGGAAAATGAGGTATGGGAGAGGAATGAATGATCACACCAGGGATCACACAGAACAGTTGCAATCACACCCCACATCCAGACCTTGATCACGTGGCCCGACAGAGCTGCAACCAAGCTTGGGAGATCTAATTTTATCCTCCCCCAAAAGAAAGTCTCTTAACTGTACCAGTGGAAGGGGAGAATGGTTATTGGGGAACAACCCAGCAAGTTCAACTTCTACTTTGATTTGTGACTTCTTGCTTGTGTCTATGCTCCTGGCTAGATGTGCCTGGGCCCCTGACTTTACCTGTTTGTGATCCTCCATGGTGTCTAACATGTGGGAGGAGGCAGATGAGTACCACTGGTGGGAAAGAGAGACTGGAGTACTGGCAAAGCTCTAGAATGTGTCCAACTTTTAGCTTAGCTCTTGTTTCCCACAATTTAGGGCAAGTTTCTTAACCTGTCTGGGTTTCATTTCACAGAAACATAAAATTTAGTCAGAAGGCATCTTAGATACTCTCAACCCTCTCACTTTGTAAACGAATCTGGAAGACAGAAAAGGTAACTTGCGCAGGACACAAAGCTTTGTAATAGAGCCCAGGCCTCCTAGCAGCCAACCCATGCACAGCACGTAGACATTGCCCTGTATCTCAAAAGTGGATTCAAGGTACAAGGTGAACCTGAGCTTCCTTCCAACCCAGAAACTGTGGTGCACATCCACAGTGTTTCCACCTCACAAGCAAATGAAATACAGAGTTGGAATCGTTTCCAAGCCTGGGCCAATTATTGCATCTGCCGGGTCTTGCTCTGTGTGTCCACAGCTCAGACAGTCAAGCAAGAGATCAAGGTCAAAGCTTTGAGTTTTAGGGTCAACTCAAAAGCAAAACAATGGGAAGGTGAAAGAAAGGGACACCGATGAGCCTACTAACTGGCCATAAGCAGGAATATTCCCTGTGAGCTCCTCCAAGGACGCCACTGTTCTAGGTGCCACGGTGCCCTCGGCAACTTGGAATCCAGGCCACACACAGTTAAATAGCAATGGAGAGGGGAGTGGGTAGCAGTAAACAGAGAAAATGTCACAAGGTAAACTGGCCTTCTAAGTAACAACAGCTCCCATCTATTGGTCTGCTGCAGTATGTGCCCCACACTGTGATAGGTATTTATTTTATGGGCTTGATCTCATTAAATTCTAGAAAATGTCACAAGGTAAACTGGCCTTCTAAGTAACAACAGCTCCCATCTATTGGTCCGCTGCAGTATGTGCCCCACACTGTGATAGGTATTTATTTTATGGGCTTGATCTCATTAAATTCTCAAGACAAGCTTCTGGAATTACTGAAGGTCATACAGCTGGTAAATGGTGATTAATTGTCAGAAGAGTGGTGCGAAGAACTGAAATTATGGAGCAGTTGGGAAGAAAAAAGCCTGGGGATGGAGGGGTCTGGGAAGGCTCTGTGGGGGAGGAGAGCCAGACCCTGAGGCTAGGTAGGATTTGTGGAAGTGGGGAGAGGAAAAGAGAGTGTAGATGGCAAAGATCAGTCACACACAGGGAGCCTGAGCAAACGCATTCCCAGATAAAGCATGGACATAGTTAACGCCAAGGGCAGGCATGAACTGTGGGACCAGGGAGTGGTGAAGGGGAGGGACACACCCAGTCATCTCTCTTGAGGAGAGACGAAGTCAGTGGACATGCCTCAGCTCACACATGGCCTTGTGCCAAAGAGAAAAGAAAACGACTGGAGACCTCCTAAAGCCATTTGTGTCGAGTGCCTTACAAAGACGCATGCAGCCTTTCATCTAGGAATCTCACTTCTAGGATTTAACCCAAAGGAAGTTTCAGAGACAGAGTGAAAACTGGCAAGGACAGAAAGTCTAATAATAGGGAGACCGCTGAATACATTATGGCACAAATGCATGACTAAATGTTGTGTAGCTTTTCAGAAGATACTTTTGAAGAATGTGTAATGATAGCACATAATGTCAAATAGAGAAGCAGAATGTAAAACTGTAGTACAGACTTAATCTTAAATTTATATACACACACATATATAATAAAATTATATGTGAGTGCATAAACGCAGAAAAAAGATCAAAATAAAAAACACTCAGCTCATTTACTGAGGTTAATAACATGGGGTAGGACCAAACCATTTAATTTTTTGGTTTTGTTTGGAGACAGAGTTTCACTACGTAGCTCAGACTGGTTTTGAACTTACTTTGTAGCCAAGGCTGGCCTCACACTTGTGATCCTCTGGCCTCAGCCTCCAGAGTACTGGGATTACAGGTGTGCACCATCACCGCACTCAGCTGGTCATTTAATTTTTTTCTTAGACTTTTCAAGATTTACCAAGTTTTGTTCAGTGAGTACACACTTTTATAGTAACAGAAAGTGCTTGTTTTTACTCTTTCTAAAATGTAAAATCCCCATGCTCAGTCATGAAGCGCTATTATAAACATCTTGCTTTGTCTTGAAAGACAGATCATTATCTCCTCCTCCAGTACGCAGACACCATCGCTGTCTCCATAGGGATTTTGGAAGTTCGTAGAAACCTGGTTTTCTGGGTGTTCATTTAAAGCTTCCGGCTACATGGCTCCCACTGGATTAGAAACACTGAAATCTCCCATTAATGTTCTCTGTTGCCATTTAGATAAATTGTCTTCCTCAAAGCCATAAATCCTAAATGAACGACACCTTTATTTCAGGGGACAGGCACTAAAGCCTCTTTCAAACTCATTGATGTATGGATCAGTGGTCTTCAGGATGCCAGGGGCCCTGCATCAACATCTGCTGGGCCTTCTTGGGTACAGGTGTGCACCATGGCTGCTAGGAAGACATCGATGTACTGGGTCAATGGTTTTCACCTTTCTCCTTCCTGCTAGGTTTGGTTTAGGGCTTTATTTTTCTTCCTTCCACTGAAATAGCTGGAATATGAGCAGGGTATAGGAGGCAGTACATTAAATCGAATTTGACCCGGCCCCAGCCTGCCTGTGACCTGACTGTTAAAGTGGCAACATAAAGGTTAATAACCAAGACAGGCCCCCATGCTCTTAACCACAATGCCGCACCCCATCACCAGGGGACAATGAGGACCCCTCTGTGAATGCCAGTGTCCATCTGGTGATCAAACTGAGCTTTGCCCAAACCAGGCAGACCTGCTCGTTAGCTTGGGTCTCCATCCATCAAGGCTGACAGCTGCTGAACTCGAGGTGGATTGCATGGTGCAGTCTTTCTGTTTTCCCGAGTGAAATGATCTAGCCATTAGGAATTGGGGGAGAGGAGCAGGGGAGGAACCAGGGAAATGAAACGGGCTTGGGCAACAGTTCCAAGGCTCTGTCTGAGACTTGAAGACAGAGATTGCACAATGATCTTGCTTGTTCCTGCATGCAGCTCTCTGGCTCTTGTTTCCTAGAAAATGAAAGCCAGCACCTAGCCGGGTGTGTGACCCTGAACAAGTTGCTGGAGCCTGAATGTTCTCATCCACGGAATGAAGAGGTTGAAGGAGAGCAGTAGTTTCCCCGGGGGCTCCTCAGGACTTCAAATTCCATCCATAAGCCTTGGACCCTGCAAGGGCAGGGCTGGGAGACTAGTAAACGCCAGCATAGCTCCTCTATGGAAATGCTGCTCCCTGAACTTTATTGTAAACTACCTGAAAGTGTGCAGGGGCTGAGCATGCCGGCGCATGCCAGTGATCCCAGGTATTTGAGAGCCTGAGGCAGGAGGATGGCAAGTTCAAGGCCAGCGTGGGAAAATGAGCAAGGTCCTGTCTCAAAGAGTGAAAAGGGCTGAGGATAGTCAGAGATAGAAGTCTCGCTTAGTGCACGCACCCACACCCCTCCACACATGAAGAACATGGTCTCTTACCTACAAATCTCATTTGATCCTCATAACACACCTCTGTGAGGTAATAAGGACCGATGTAGCCATCTGTTCCATCTACTATTGCAGTGTAACAAAGCACCCCAAAATTCAATGGCTAAGACATCATTACTTTGAGTTCTAGTGTTTCTTTGGACAAGGATTCAGAGAGACACAACATGAAGTGCTTTGCTTTGCTCCATGATGTCTGAGAACTTAGCTGTGAGTGAAATCATAGGCTAGGGTGGCACAGTAGCCAAGCTAGATTCACTCAAATGTATCGTCACACCCATAGCTGCTGGCTGGGGCCTCAGACCAGCTGCTCATTGCAGGACCTACAGAGGGCCTTGCTCTGTAGACTCACTGTTTTTTCACACGATGGCAGCTGAATTCCAAGCTGTATTTCATGTGCAGGGCGGAATTGCCCTGAATATTTGTGATCTGACTCAGAAGTTGCACAGCATTGCTTCTGCTGTATCCCGTTGTCCCAATGCCCCATGCAGAATTAATGGAGAGGATGACGAGGGACAAGAATCAGGGTCATGGTGCATGAAGAGCCTGTGGAGTGGGAGACAATGTTGTGGCCTTTTTCAGAAAACACAATCTGCCAAGCTCTCTTGATTTGAAAGAGGAGGAAACAGATGGAGGAGAATTACTACACATCTACTAGGAGCAGAGCTGAGACGCCAAATAATTCCTTCAGATCTGAGCTCCTTCTCTACCATGCTGCTTTGGGCTTTTCACTTTGTCTTTCTGCGTTAACTCATTAACTTAGTAAATAGATTGATTCAAATATGAATCCTTATCATGGCAGCACATGATCCCAGAGAACAGTATCTTCTAGTGGATGGAACATTTTAATCTCATCTGTCCTCAGAAGACTGGAGTGGAAAATGTATATAACTTCCATTAAAACTAACAGAGAGACAAGGCTATACATTTAGTGTCTCTCTAACCTCCAGCCTCGCATCAGGAGCATAATGAGTACTTTGGAGTGGAAGTGTGTATTTGGTTGGAGTTTGGTCTTTGTTTGTTTTCGGAAACAACATTCCATTTTAAATGTTTTTCAGAGTCAAAGCCATATAAGTCATTTTTGAGGTTGCCTTGATGCTTGGTTGATTCCTACACAGAATCTACTTTTATCTCCATTCCCACAACACCCGAGTGTACTGATCTCCATTTTGCCAACCAGAAATATGGGGGTTGAGAGGTGGACAGTGAAGGATACAGCATGGGTTTTGGAGGAAGAAAGTGACAATGCTTGGACCTATGTTCAGCACAGAATCCACAGGTGAGGTAACCACAGCCTCTGCCATTGAAGGCCTCCATCCAGAGGGTGATACACCATATAAACAGGACTGGAAATGCCCTCGCAGGGCACTGAGGAAGCAGCAGTGTGCATCCTGGGAGTTGGATGGCTTCACAGAGGAGAAGGCATTGGACCTGGACCTGAAGGAGAGACAAGAACCACACAGGCAGAGAGAGAGAAAAGGTACACATCTGGTCAGCGTGGGGTGGCTAAGTGTGAAGGGTTGGCAGGTAGACAAGCAGGGGCAGAGGCTGGAAAAGTTGAGGTCTGATTGAAGGAGTGTCACAGCATCCTTAGCTGCCTCCTTCCTGTGACCTTTACCTTCCTGTTAGACCCCGTTACCTTCACTTCGGAGACTCTACTTCCCACCTCTTCACAATTAAGATCTGCTCTGGGAAGTGCATGGTATGAGGCACTTACACCATAGCATAAATGAGATTATATAGCCTACAAGCTAATGTGTTCTTTCTTAGAGGGCATTTTTGATCGGAAATTTTACTTTAACTCACAAAACAAAAGCCCTTAGCTCTCTTATTTGAAAGTATATTGTGTAGATTCTTCCTATAATTGATGAAATCTCAGTCCATAAGGAGAGCCTTGGAGGGGAGAATTTACCCAAATCCTGGACTTAACCATTTTGTCCAATACCATATGCCTGTAGCATCCCTGATCTCTGATGAGAGGTTAATTATCCCAAGAGCTGCTAACTACTTCTCCCAATAAAATACAGTACATCCTGTAACGATCAACCTGCAGAACTCTTGGCCTTCTCACACAGCAAGCCAGACTCCTAGGCATGGGGGCAGAATGTAAATGTTAACAACCTCATAGCTCATAGCCTGTAAAAACTCTTTTATGGGCGCCTCAATAGCAGGCAACTGTCCAGTGCCTACAGCTACAATGAAAATTCCAGCTCCTACTGGCTGAGTGGGAAGACAGAAGTTACAGTGATGTTCAGGGAAAGCGAGGCCTTACTGAGACATGCTTCATTCACAAGGCTGCCAGGGCGGCAGGAGGATGGAGGACCTTTCCTTGGTGACTGATGCCAGGCATTGCCTGACCTTAAGACTCATCAGAGCCATTCTTGTCTCCCCTCATTGCCATCCTTGAGGTCCCCCTGGCTGGTAATAGAGGGCAGCACACTGACCATCAAAACACCCTTGATGGCTCTTCCTCTCTTGTTGATTCTCACTGTAAAATCTTACCCCAGGCCTCTCACCTGACTCACAGATGGCCTCCAGGCTCAACTCCTTCCTGAGCTCTAGTTTCCCCAGCTTCACAGTGCTGACTGACTTTGCTCCTGGTCTTGCTGTCTTTCAACTATCATTGCCAAGGCCATTTTGCAACTCCTCATATGTGCCATAAACCAGCCCTTCCTTGAGTACTATTACCCCAGAGAATTGACACAGAGTCCCATGCTGTGCCTGCTACTTCTGTTCTCTGACACAGTCCTTGGGCCAAGGAAGAGGTCTTTGTCTTATTCTGCTGTGGCCAAACCTCTGACTGGGCCATAGGCCAAGTCATCAGGCCCATGTCTGATCATTTTGCTTGAACTCCTGCCCTTCCCAATTCCTTGCCACATGTTTCAGTTGTTTCCTCCAGAATAGAGGCCCAGTCTTCACCTTCAGTGCAGACTGTACTCCCAGGCAGGTGGAGTCCAGTGAGAACTCCAGTTCTGAGACCTCAAGACTCTCTATTGTCATTCTTAGCTGACATCGGGCTAAAGATGCTGCAATCACCTTAGAAACCCTGACTTCCTGTTTGGTTCTGACCCCTTACCTGTCCATCTCTCCTCTGATCATTGTACTTTGTTTTCTTGCATGGACTTCCTGTTGCCATCTATTGCGGGGTCTACCCAGAAAGCTGGCATAGCTTACTGATTGATGCCAGGGAAGTCAGCTGCTGTGACAATCCCAAATCTCTGTAACCTAGCATAACGCTGGGTTTGTGTCTCAGTTGCACCAGTTTGTGTCCAGCAATCTACTATCTGGTGACTCGGGGACATATTCCTCCCATACAGTGACTTCTCCATCTTCTAGGACCTCAGAAGCCTTAATTAGTTCCTCTGGCTCTAGCCAATCAGTAGATGAGGGGGCAATGAGTAGATAAAGTAGCAAAAGATGTCTCAGGAGGTTTTAGAGCCAGGCCAAGAAGTGCCAGCCATTGCTTCTGCTGTCATCATCACTGGCTAGAACTTGTGCCTGGCCTTCAAGAGAAAGCATGATCTTTCCAAATGCCAGGAGAAAAGGAAATGCTCTAGGGTCCAAGTAACAGTCTTTGCTTCGAGGTGGCATTTTGTTGTTTTGCTTTGAGACAGGATCTTGCTATGTATTCCAGTCTGGTCTTGAACTCTATATGTAGCCCAGGCTGGCCTCAAACTAATGGCAATCCTCCTGCCTTAGCTTCCTAAGTGCTGGCAGTAAGGTGGGAGCCACCGTGCCCAGTGACACATCTCCTCAAGTTCAGTCTACTTCACCCACTCCAGCTTTATTCTCTCCAGTCTAGAAAGATTTAGACCCCTGAGGTGACATCCTAGAAGTGGCAGACATTGTGGACTTGGGCTGTTGTCTTCCCACTGCCTGGATCCCAGGGGGAGGCCTTCTGGGGAGAACCTCCAGCGCTTCATGCTCTAGCAAATTGGGGTTTTTCTGACAAGTGACAGCATTTCATTTCTTGCAAGAAATCTTTTTCCCCTCCTGGGGACTTTTTCAGAGAAGAGAAACCCAAGTGATAGGTGCTTTGAAAATACCTAGATGGAGGAGAAAGAAGAGAAAAGAAAAGAAAAGAAAATACCATAAGGGAAAATTTCGACAAAACAATGTAGATCACCATGGAAACAATCTTTCTGAACACACCAGGGAAAAGGAATCATTGTCAACATGGTTCATATTTTGCAGAGCTATCCAATCACTGAATTCAATTTTAGATCATTCAATCACAAGCTCTTCACAATGCTGGGGTTGATACTGCCACAGAGCACCTGCTGATTTTAGGGGAGCCCTTCTCTTTTCCATCTAATAGTCTCTAATGAAGATAATGCTTTAATTAAGGCAACTTACTGTTTCCCTGTTGGTAATTTGAAATCAGTGAAAGGTCAAGTTACAATTAACACAGCACATTTACTCAGTGATTCCAGAAGTATTTTTATTCTGACAGCAGAGGCTTATAAGAATATGGCAAAGATACATATTTAGTTGAAATGTGCACAAGGAAAACAGGAGGCTTGTCTTTTGTATGGCATGGACAGAAAAAAGAAGAACTATTCTTTGCTATACAAAAGCAGTTTTTCTTGGGCTTTTCTGCCCTAACTTACGTGAAAATGTCTACAGGTATGGGTGACTCTTGGTCAATAATAATGATTCCATTTGGCTGCTCAAACAGAACCTCTGGAGGTTGCTAATGAAGAGTTTGTTCCAGGGTCTTTTAAAGAAATGTCAGAAGATGCTGGGCCTCAACCCTGGAAGCATAAAAATGTAGTGTCTTCCCATAGTTCCCTGCCCACTGGCCTCCCAAGACTCCAGCAATGTCTCCAGCTTCCCAAGCTTCCTGGCGAAAAGTTTACCAATTTCCTTATTGGAAGGCAAAGCTGTAATCTTGTCTTATAGCTCCAGGGTCACAAGTTATGAAATAGGCACCCTGAAGATTTCTAGGAAGGACATCTGTGCTCTGTTCCCCGCTTTCCTTGGCCTTAGTCGTCCTAATGTGGTTGCCACGGTTTATGTGTAGATGTCCCCACAAAGCCACATTGCTCAAACGTAGGGCTTTTGAAAGGCATTGGATTACGGGGGCTTAGAAGTGTCTTGGGGTTAGGAGGTGGGATCTGGTTAGAAGAGGTGAGTCACTGGGAGGTGTGGTTCAGAAAGGTTTATCTCCCTCCATGCGTCCTCTCTGCTCCCTTCCCACCATGCCATGAGCAGCTTCTCCTCCACTGTGCCCCTCTGTCACGCCTCCCTGCCCTGGCACCAGGGGACTACGGACTGAAACCTCTACAGACCGTGAGCCAAAATAAACCACTACCTCTCTGAGTTGTGGATGTCAGTTCTTGTGTCCTGGTGATGAGAAAATGACTAAACCAGTGGTAATTTTTCAGTATCCATGGGAAATTATTTCTGGGAGCCGCCGTGGATACCAAAATCCATGGATGCTCAAGCCCCTTCTATAAAATGTCACAGTGGTTGCACATGACCTCTGCCAGTGATGGCAAATCTTTTAGAGTTTACAGTAATGACACGAACAGCCTACTATCCCGTGGATACCAAAATCCATGGATGCTCAAGCCCCTTCTATAAAATGTCACAGTGGTTGCGCGTGACCTCTGCCAGTGATGGCAAATCTTTTAGAGTTTACAGTAATGACACGAACAGCCTACTATGGCAGGTATGCCATCAGTTAGTCACCATGGACCTCAGCATGACCTTCCATATACTTTAAATCATCGCTAGATTACTTATAATATGTAATACAGTATAAAAGGGATCAACAGTCACTGTGGTGCATTGTTTAACAAGAAAAAATTAGTCTCTACGTATTCAAGACAGATGCAATCTCTTTTTTCCATAAATGTTCCATCTGAGGGTGGTTGAATCCATGGATGGTGAACATGAGGATACAGAGGGCCATCTACACATTATATGTGTGGGCTTAGGGAGAAAAGAGCCAAACTGCCTACCTAAAATAGAAGCCAAGCCTTGATAAATTTATGAGATTTCTTTTTTTTCTTTCTTCCCACCAGTATCTGTCAAGCATATAGTATGCACTAGGTAGCCTCTTATGGGCCAATTACCCCTCTCTGTGACTTTTCTTCCTGCTCCCCAACTCTCTGGGACCTCAAAACCTGTTTTCAGCAAGTTCAGCTACCAATTGTTAGTGTATCTGTGCAAATGTATGTTGCTGTGTTCCTTTTCCTAGAAGAATTAGCATTTGACATTTGAGTCTCCTTGTTGTATGACATGATTCTCTACTCAAAAATTTTTAGACATCAATTTGCAAGCAGAAGGGATATTTTCAAAGCAAAAGACCTCCTTTAAAACCTTACAGTCTCACCATCTGTTGACCAGCCACTTGGAATATGCACGACGTTGGCCCCTTTTTGTGATGAAAATAGAGGAAGGAATTGATCAACCTCAGAATAACATGCTAACATCACTCTTAGGATAAGAGTACAAGCTGTCATGGTGCACCCCAGTAATCCCAGCTCTCAGGAGGCTGAGCCAGGAGGATTGTGATTTCAAAGCCCGCCAGGGTTATATGGTGAGCTTGAAGTGAACGCGGAATACATAGGGAAGCCTTTAAAAAAAACACCACCACCAACAACAAAAAAGATAAGGACACATAGAAGCCTGCATATCCTGTCTCCTACACAACTCTCTGGGCTCCACATCACTGGAGGAAAGCCACCTTGAAATTTTTTTGGCTCTTTGATCAAATTACCATCTAATTTTAGCATGCTCCCACTTCGATTGCTACTCCTCAACCCCCTCCATCACGTTAACTTCTACTCCTGCTTCAGGACTCATGGTAGATATTACTTCTTCAGGAAAGCCTTCCTGACTGTCAGGGACCTCGTAGGAATGCCGTGGGCCCCCTGATACATGGTCTCACTGCACCATCATTTTCTTATTACTCACTATGATTATGCTTCATCACAGGTTTTGTGGACGTACACCTGATTGACTTCAGTCTTCATAGCAGTCGTATCTACTGTCCAGTTTCCGGCATCTATCAGTGCTGGGCTCATAGTAAAGATCTGTGGAATATGTACATGACCAATCTTACATACCATATTTCTTTCCCTTTCTTTTTTGAGACAGGGTCTCTCTGTGTAGTCCAGGCTGGCCTTGAACTCACTGTACAGCCCAACTGGCCTTGAACTTGCAGCAATCCTCCTGCCTCTGCCTCTCAAGTGCTGGTTTTACAGGTGTGCACCACCTAGTCCAGCTTAAGTACTATATTCCTGAATCAAAACTTCATCAAGAATTCCCTTGCTTTTTGGTAATCAAACATGAATTAGCTCTGGCCTTGCTGAGTGATCACTGAGTGGTGCTGTTGAGGTCACTCATCTTGGGCCGAATCTGTTCTTGGGTTTTTCCCTGTCTTGTGCCTGAGCTGTCCCCACTTCAACTTGGGAAGTCATTCTGGATTAATCTTCCCCCAACAACAGCCGAATCACTTCTGAGTTGGCTACAGAACAAAGTCCAGGCCCTCCTGGCCTTTAAGCCCCCCTGTAATCAGATTCTGGCCTATAAATTTGTGTTCACTGACTCTGCAGCAAGTTGCTTTTGCTGCCAGATGTTTTTACTCATGGACCTTAAGCTTTTGTTCATATGTTTGGCTCCATCCAGAAGCACCCTGTGCTCTTCTGTTTATCAGATTCTGACCCATTCTGAGAGTATGGCTTGTATCTCACTCTCTCTGTATGACAGTCACTGGCCATGGGTGTTAGAATTCTTCCAGATCCAAGGCTGATCCAGAGTGGGTTAAGTAAAAATGATTTACTACATGCAAGGTATTGCATTTTTCTGATTCTCACCGAGTCTATATAGCTTTGATGGCTCATCTAATTCATCCGGGGCATGACTAATCCCTAACTACTTCTGGTAACAGTGGCTCAGTTGTCCTCTTGGGAATCACACAACTCATGGTCCTTTTGCAACCAGCTCTCTCCCTCTCTGCGTTCTGTTTTGAGACAGCACAGAAGGACAAGACAGAACAGCAGGCAGAGGGGAGTGACTGGGTGTGTGCTTTATTAGAACAAAGAAAAGGCCTCACTAGGTGAGGAGGGCAAGAAGATACCAAGGAAGCACCTGGATCTAAAAGCTTACACACAGGGCCAGGGATTTAGCTCAGTGGTTCTGTTACCTGCTTTGCAAGCCCAAGGACCTGAGTTCAAACCCTAGAGCCTAAATAAATAAATAAAAGCTTATACACAGCTCTTTGGGGCAGAGAATGTGTAAAAACGCAGGTTTGCCTCTGGCTGCTGCTTTGGCCAGCTTCTTTGGATTTTATCAGTTCTTTGGCTTTTGCAGCTCTAATTTCCCTCAAGGCTTATCTCTACCTGGCTCTCAGTTTACTTAGTTTATTTTCTTTAGGCCTTTGCCCTTGTCCTTTTATTTTCTGGTCTCCTTTTCATGCAGTTCTGGGGAGCTGACCTCACCAAGGGTTTCAGGGTTGGAAGTTTTTCCATCTGGGAAATGTTTTTCCTCTGTCTCTTTCTGCCTGCTCTGTTTTTTTCTCCTGCTTCTGAAAGGAGCTACTGTTTATACTTGCATTCTTCACAATACCTGACACTTATCAGCCATCCAATAGCTCTTTGTTGATTATATTTGTTGGTAGAGATTGAGGGAAAGGTGGTGAACTGAGGTATTCTCTTGGAATTGTGGTTTAAAAACTTAAAATTTGCCCTCACTGCTGAATGAAGTATAATATCTACAACATATCCATGTTATGGTGATTTGAGCCACAGAGATGCAAATATATATGGTAAATGTATTTTCTTAGCTGTAAGTTATCTCTTGTAAATTATTTGCCTCTGTATGTATGACTCGTTTATATGGCTCTTAATGAAATTAGACATACAATGCACCTAGCTTGGCAGGCTTCCTTTTTATGTGGATTTCGTTAGTTTTAGTATAATAGGGAAATTGCTCTCTTGCTGAATATTAATTCGTACTGTTAAGATTGTGGAAATTTAGTATCATACTCAGGAAGAACTGCCATCTTCTTGCTGTCAAATACACCCTGCTCTCCTATGGGCACTTTATGCTGTCAGGATCTCAATTTTATTTTGACAAGGTCCCTATAGATGGAGTTTTCAACTTTGTATTCTCAGCGAATATGGATAGGTAAGAGGATGTTTTTCCCCCCTGCTTTCACAAAATCATATACTTTCTCTCCAGATTGGCTGAAAGTAGCATGTTTGTGAAGCACTCTAAGCCTCGGGGAAGAAAAGGTTCTGCAGCTCCAGACCTACTATTAACTGCCTCTAAATGGCTCCACAGATGTTCTTATCTCCAATTGCCGTAATGCTCCTAAGCACCAGAATTTTCAAGCACTGGGGTCTTTTGTTTTCCACCAAGAAATGACTTCTTACACTTTCTTTTGGTGCTGCTTTTCTTGCATTTTATACATAGACAGTTATGGCTACTCATCAGTTGTCCTTTGCTCTTTACGTAATATTAATGCGTGATGGTGATTAGGATGTGTGTTTGTTTGTTTGTTTTTTTTCCAGGTGTTGGAGATGGAACTACTCTCAATATTCTTGTATTAGCTTTTTTTTTTTTTTTTTTTTTTTTTTTTTTTTGGTATCGGGGATCGAACTCGGGTCCTTGCGCTTGCAAGGCAGGTGGCAGAACCACTGAGTTAAATCCCTGGCCCCTGTATTAGCTACTGATTGCTGTATAACAAATGACCCCCAAATAAAGTGCCTTGTGCAGTCTTAGAGAGGCTTGGCTGGATGGTTCTGGCTCAGGGTCTCTCAGGAGGCTTTGCCAAAGTATTGTCCTGGGCCATAGTCATTTGAAGGCTCCACTGGGGCTGGATTTGAGAGTCCCAAATAGGGTTGGCTGGAGGCCTAGTTCTTCCCATGTGGAACTCTGTTTGAACAGCCTTATGTAAGACAGCTGGTTCCTCCAGAGGGGGTGATCAAAGAGAGACCATGAAAGAAACTGCACTGTCTCTTTAACTCAGTCTCAGAAGTTACACACTGTCATTTCTACCATAAGTCATTTGCTGTTAGTGAGTCATTAGGTATAGCCAGACACAGGGGGATAGGAATTTAGCTTGAGTTCTTGGGAGGAAGCGTATCAAATAATGTCTGGACACATTGTAAAGCCATCATGATTTCTATTGACTTCTTCCCCTTATGGCTAGCTGCAAAAAACAAACCAAAGTCGAGAGTTTAGTTAGAGGTCAGCAGGTGGACTGATGACTTCTGCTCCCCCAATGTTGGAGTAATTCACATAGAATTTCAAACTAATAAAATAGGTATTCCCCAAAACTCTAAAAGGATGCTGTGTAAGTCGGGTCTGACAGAGCCAGATATCTTCTTCCAGCTTTGCAAACAATAATATCTTCATTGGGCCATGTGAATATGCAGTGGCCAGGAAATAGCTGTTCCCAAGGTATGCCCAGAAAGGGGGCCACTGCTGAGGCTTCTAAACAGGGATAGAACTATTTGACTGTGCTCACCTAGAATAGGGCAGGATACAGGCAGCAGATGCTAAGACCTGAGTATGAAGCAGGCTGGTTCTGTTCTGCTGTTGGTTGGCACAGACCAGCCCCAGATGGCGACAGTGAGGCTGTGGGTAGCCCTGGGTGCTTGGATCAAACAGGCAACAAAGCCTCACACTAAAATCATTTGCAGCACCACCAAGAAATGTGCAGGACCTATGAGTGGAATGCCAGCTCAAATCGCCACAACAGAGGCCCAAGCGGCTCTGGCTCCTCGGCGCAGCATATGAGGAAGGGAGCACTCAGTAGCAGATGGAGAGGTTGCAGGAACAGAGTGTGACTGTCAGGCCACAGAATAGCGTGTCATGCCACAGTGACAGGTGGTGAGAAGGGTGCCTGTGTGTGTGGTGGCATCCTGCTTTTTCAGACTCACACTGCTGGTGTGTCCACTATGTGGGGCCACTTTGAGAGCCCCTACTTCCAAAGCATTATGATTTAGAAATCAAATTGAGTGTCCCAAGCCTTAGTCTAAGCTGAGAGCATTTTGTGGCTTTTCTGTTTTCTCACATTTAGAGATACCTAGATTTGTGATACCCTAATTAATAAGAGATTCATGGAAATGATCTAATTTATGAAACTGAGCATTGGAAAGAAGATTCCACATGCCTAAAAAATAAATAAAAGAAGATGCCACACCAGGATACAGAGTCAAGAATAGGGGTTTCCTTCCAGTACATTCCTGCCACTAAGACACCAGTGTCAGAGCCAAATAGGTAGGAAGCAAAAGAAACTCATCGGATTTTTACTTCAAGATAGATCAACTCGTCATCACTAAGAAATGCACCGGCTCTGCTAGCACCATCTTCAGTGGCAGGCAGGAGAGGGTGCCTTTGAAAGGCTCTGCCCTGGCTCTTCTGCCACACTCCTATATACCGAAGAGGAGTCCACTGAGCCAAGGAATGTGTACCCACAGAGCCAACCTCAGCAGACTTTGCCACTTCAGAGCTGGCGCCTGGGTACAAAATCCCTCCCGGAAAGGCTCTGAGCCCACTTCCAGGACCTGTGTGGGGTTCTCCCTGGATTCTAGGATGTGTATCCCTGAACCCAAGGTGAGGGAAATGGGAACGGAGCCTGATGCGTGTGGGCTGGAGTATCTGTCCCCAGACTGGGGTCACCTTGAAGCTTCTGGCTATAGGATGTCATGGGGGAGAAGCTGCTGTGTGCAGGGAGTGGTGCTGTGGTGTGGGGGGGCAGGTCTTCCTGACTTGCTTTCTCCCAGCAGGGAACTCTCAAGTGGTCCCATCCCAGAATTCTAAATCCTAATCTGGTTTTACAAGTTATCAAAGCATATTTTCCAAGGCAAAAGGATATACATTTCAGTTTGTTTTATAACTTTTACATATTTAGGCATTTGATAGGTGGATCTCCCTGTGTAGCCTCCTCACAGACACTACAATGTTAGGATTGGCCCCGGCTCACCACTTAATACAAAGTTACACTGAACCAGCTTGGCCTGGTATTTAAGGCCTTTTACTATTTGGTTCCTTTCTGATCTTACTCCCAGCTACTCTTCTACTGGAATCTATCTACCAAACTGCCCAACTCAAAGCCAGGTTCAGCCCATGAGTCTTTCTCTGTGCTCAGGTTATTTTTCTCTGAAAGGCCTCTGTTTCTGCCCTGCATTTATATGGGCAATCTACTGTTACCACCCAGCTCAAACCTTACAGCCACATCTCCTCCCTCTGGACTCTTCTAACAGCATTTATCTGAACCAATTATTGGCACTCAAAATGTGCAACCATGTGTGGATATATTTCTTATTATGCACAAGGTGTGGCTATAAGATAAGGACATCAATATGCAACCGTTTTCAAACCAGGAAAGGAGACGGAAAAGTCAGAAGAACAGCTGGGGAAGTGGAGTTAGGCAGGTACTAAAGGAGGGGACAGGTAACACTGTCAATAGGCCGCAGAGAGGTCACTGGGGAAAACAACCTGAAATGCACTATTTGCCCATTAGGAAAGAGGTCTTTTGTAATCACCAAAAGAGCTGCAGATTGTGTGGGCAAAGGGACATTGTAGTAGGGGAACGGGGAGTAAGAGATGAGAAAGTGGAGACAGAAAATACACGCTAATGTTTCTCAAGCAACGTGATTCTCAGAAGAAGAGACAGAGCAGCCTGGGTGGGTGGAAGAGGCAGCATGGTTTTGTTCTGTTCCTAGATGGGGGAAGAGAGTGTGTTTGCGAAAAGAAACTGATAATGTGTCAGGCTGACTAAACTAAATCCGGGCAAGGCAGCGATCCAGTCAGTGCACAGGTGCAGGGGCTAACCTTGGTGAGAAGAAAGGGCACTTTTTGCTGTGGATAAGGAGAGGAAGGGAAGATGAATGAAGGCTACAGGATAAGCATAATAATGAAGAGACTCAGCTTGAGTGTACAGGGATTGGCTGCCATGCAGGAAGAGCTAGGAAAGCCTAGATTTCATATATTTAAACACACAGTCTCCATTCATTTCTTTCCCATTTATGCAGTGCCCTGCGTGTGCTGAACACCACTCGACGCTGCGTCCACAAAGATACGCCTTTTCGAGACATTTTGGTATTTGCTATATTGGTGAATCAAGCGCGATTCACTTTTTATTCTTCTAGAAGGCTTGCACGAATCAGAAGTCTTTTGTCGGACCAGATGTCCTGGGTTGGGGCTTGGAACACATGGGCATCTTAACAATGTCGCCCTGTTTGAAGCGCAAAGGGAAGAGAAGCCGAAAGAGGGGGGAAGAGGGCATCTACATTAAAAAGAGGTGTAGACGCGGGTAACCCGAGGCGAATGCACTTTTAACCCGGAAGATGGGAGCTCCTAGTGAACTACGTACAGGTAGTACTGTAATTAAAGGTAAGAGAGCCTCAGTTGACACCAGCGTTAAGGCCGACTTCTTCCCCAAACCTGGTGTACCTACGGCGGCCGAGCAGGACTAAACACCAGCCAAACCCCGTCGCTCAAACTACCTTGCCATGAACGTCCAACGCCTCTGACACCCGCAGGTCACTACTACTCTGCTCGTAGTATATTGATGAAAGGCGGGGCTAAGCATCGTTCCTCTTTTGCAAGTGGTCACCGTGAGCTCCGAATCCCGCCTCCTCCACCGTCTCCGATAGGTCGCCGGGCTGTCAGTCGAGGAGCCGCCAAACCCCGTCGCTCAAACTACCTTGCCATGAACGTCCAACGCCTCTGACACCCGCAGGTCACTACTACTCTGCTCGTAGTATATTGATGAAAGGCGGGGCTAAGCATCGTTCCTCTTTTGCAAGTGGTCACCGTGAGCTCCGAATCCCGCCTCCTCCACCGTCTCCGATAGGTCGCCGGGCTGTCAGTCGAGGAGCCGCGC
>NW_022900937.1:19852183-19861227 GCF_012274545.1 Fukomys damarensis
AGGTTCGGGGGGCGCGGCGGCGTGCAGGGTCCAGAAGCTTTGCGGGCTTTGGGTAGGGGGTGCGTGGCCACAGAGGGGGCCCCAGGGCTTCTGGGTCGAGGTGGGATGTGGGGTTCCGGAACCAGGGGACCTCAACCCAGGGTCCGGGCTGCTGCGGGGCAGAGGAACAGGTGAACAACGTCCTAGGTGCCTGGGGCTAGAGCCTTAGGGTCTTAGGGTTCCTCTGAGTAGGGATGGACGGCCGTTCCACAAGTCTGGGATAAAGCCGCTCAGTGTGGGGTTCCAGGGACAGGGGTCTTTTTGGGGGGTCTCGGGGTCTTAGAACCGTGTGTCTGTCCTGGAGGGGCGGGGGCTGTCTTGGGGGGGTCGTTGGGCGGGAGTACGGGGAGTCCAGCGTCTGTGCTGGGGTTTCTGCTTTGCCCAGAGAGAAGCAGTAGCCGGCCATGGTCCCCAGTCGTTTTGGGGGCGACAGGGCGAGTTCGGGTCGCCCCTACTCCGTGATCTGGCGGTGTGGGCGCGCGGCTCGGCGGACTCGGGTCTCCTGGCGGCGCTAGGGGGCTGTTAGCGTCTTTCCGAGCCAGCCCGGTGAACTCTAGTTGTCCAGCACCGCTTTGACTCTGGTCTCCCTACTCTGTTAGATGCGATTGGCTCGGTGTTTATTTGGGGAATTGATCCGTGTTGCTGCCTAGTTGGAGAAATAGTGGTTTTGTTTGGCTGTTTTCGTTCCTCCGCCCCAGGATCCCGTGGGGGCGCGCCGGTATCCGGAGCGCCGGGAGCGTGGGCGTGTGGGCTGTAGGTCCTCGTGGAGGCCAGTGTCCGAGTGTCCGCGGCAACTAGTGGCTGCCAGGCTGGGGAAGTCTCTCTGGGTTGGGTTTCTTCTCGTAGGCGGTCTGCTTTGCTGATTTCGCGTTACTAGGTCTGCCCTGAAGTCTGTTCTGAGTGTTAGGCTGTCTAGTAGGGCTGGAAAGTGTTCTCGCCCCTCTCTCCTTTGAAAAGCTTTTGTGGAGAAGGATAACTTCCAGTTTAGCTTCTAAAAATGTATTGCATCTGGAAGCCCCAGAGCTAATCTCTGCAAAAGCGTCATTTGCAAACTGTTAAATATGGCTAATAGATTTGGAAGGCTGAGGGAAGAGGATCGAAAATTCCAGCCCATCATGGGCAATTTATCGAGACCCTTTTTCTAAATAAACTTTTAAAAGAGGGTTGGGATACAGCTGAGTTCAACGGCCTTGGGTTCAGTCTCCTGGGGAAACGACGGTGGCTAATGTTAGAGGTGTTTTAGAAAAATCTTGCTAATCAGTTTGGGTGTCTGCCCGAATTTAAGTGGAATTTAAATAAAATGACCTGTATGTATATGTGTTGTTTTTTAAAATGTCTAAGTCAGAACGCCTGTGTGCTTGCCTAACAGTGCTCTAGGTTAGGAAGCTCAGTGTGACAAGCATTGGGGCCTGTGTTTTATAATAGTTCTGTAAATCTATAATCTGGGGAAAACAAACAAATTTGAGTACACTGAAGCAAAGAATTGTGCCTGCCTCAGTCTTTTCATATTGACAGGAATTACTTTTGATCACAAGGTTGGGATAATATACTGCATTTTAAAATTTTGCAATCGTTTTTACAAACGAGAATTCGGTGTAGATCTAGGAATGTGTTACTCTTTAGGGGGCTTAAAGTAGTTTTTTGTAGTGGTTCCATCTAAAATATATGGTTGCCTTTTTTTTTTTGTACTGTAGATTGAACCCAGGGTCTTGGGCATACTAGGCAAACACTGTACCACTGTGCTGCATCCCTCAGCTTTTTAACTTTTATTTTGAGTTGGAGCCTCACCAGATTGCCCAAGGCTGGCTTAGAACTTTTAACCTCCTATCTCAGCCTTCGGAGTAGCTGGGATTATAGACTGCACTACCATCCTCTGCCTGATTGGCTTTCATGTTCATGAAAACCAGTCAGTTGAGCAGGTATTTGAAACGAGACCAAAAAACGAACTGGACCTTTTTTCTTCCCTATTTTGGATAGACAAATGATACATTATGTGGATTTCAGAAATTTCTATTAAAGACCTTTCAAGATTTCTAAGTAAGCATGGATTGATCAGTGTACAAATACATAATTATCTGCTGAGTGTTGAAACACTCAGTACAGTGATTGCAGCAGTCATGTAACCTACATCAAGAGAGAGCAGAAAACAATAAATAATTAAAATAAACAAATTGTATGAAGATGCGGTTTTTCTATAAAATGGAGTACTACTCAGCCATACAGAATGAGAAACTAGAAACATAGCTAACTGGATGCACATTGAGGCTATACTCAAGTGAAATAAATAGGACACACTTGAGTAAATACCTAATAGTTTCTCTGGTGTGAAAAACTAAAAGTGTAAATAAGATTCAGATGGTATAATTGTAGGGCTGGGAATTTAGCTCAATGGTTCCGGTTGCCTGCCTGGCAAATGTAAGGATCCAAGTTCGATCCCCGGTACCGAAGCAAAAAACTATAAATGGTATAATTGGGAGTGTGATGTAGGAAGAAAATGGCTAATGGGGACGTGGGAAGGGGGAGGGGAAAGGAAATAAGGGAAAAGAAAAAATGTGAAAAAATGGAAATAAAATCTTTGTAAATCCCTATTTACAAAGGTGAAGGGAGGGCAGGGGTATGGGGAAAAACAAGAACCAAGATATAAGGTCCCAATGATAAATGTAACTGTATTGTTTGCTTTAAATGTACCTATAAACTTAATGGAAAAATATAAATTGTGATGCTGCTAACGAAGAAATACAAAAAGTACTTGGGATTTGGCTCTTTTTATAACTCCTGAATGATAATGTATTTGACATGTTTTGTGATAACCAGGAACCAAGCATGCTCATGCTCTACTGTCTGATTATTAATGAATATTAAATAATAATCAGTAAAGTTTGGCTGTTGGTATGTTGACTCTTTGATGATGCTTCTGTTATATAAACAACAAGTCCTAGAGAATGCACATCAGACTTATCCATGTGTGGGGGATGCTTTAGGAGGGAGTTGCAGAGTTGGTAGAGAGCTGTTTAATTTATATTTTTATGCTACTTAAATCAATTTCAGTGAGTGGACATGACAAGTGCAAAGTAGGAAAGTCCGAAAATTAAAATATTTTCAGCACTGCAAAATTTGTGACGTACAGATATTTGTAAGGCTTTTTGTCAATATTACCACTCCCAACTGTAGTAATGAAGCAAAAAGTAAGGGCAAGTTGGGAACACAACAAAATAAGAAAAAATGTGAGATGAAGGAAATGGTTAAAACATGTTAAAGATGTTGAGTATGTGGTTATATAAACATAAATTAACCTTAGCTTTTGCTTCATATTTGTTTTCTGAATTTGAGAAAAGAAGATTTAAGACCCTGGAGAAGTTTGTGGGTCTTTTTGTTATCGGGCAGTATGTGTCCTTATTGTGGCAAGACTTTAGTTAGAGTTTTTTTTGTTTTGTTTTTGGTTTTTTTTTTTGGTCAAACATATACACATCTAATAGACAACATTTTTCTTGTGAGTCATAGAAACCAGAAAAATAATTTTATAGTTTTATTTTTATATAGTCAATAATGACAGAATAAAAATGTCTTTGAATGGTTTGTGGCTTTATTGTTTGTTTGTTTGTTTGTTTTTTGAGACCAGGTCTCACTGTGTCATTCAGGCTGGCCTTGAACTCACTGCTATCCTCCTGCCTCAGCCTCCCAAATGCTGGGGCTACAGGTGTGCACCACCATGCCCAGCTCTAAAATGTCTTTTGAATTATTATTCAGAATTCTACATTCATAATTGTGATTCATTTAAACAATTTCTAGAAAAGAAATCATGACATGAATTCCAGTCTTCGCTGTTCTCTTTAACAGTGTGACTTTGGATAATTCCTTGGTCTCTTACACTACTGCCAAGGTAATTTTTCTGAGGTGTAAATGTTCATTGTTTTGTTTACATATTAGGGATTGAACCCAGGGTTTTTCACACTGAGCTAATCTTCAGCCCTTTTTTTAGTGTTTTTTTTGGTGTGTGTGTGTGTGTGTGTGTGTGTGTGTGTGTGTGTACTGGGAATTGAACTCGAGGCAGGTGGTGGAACCACTGAGCTAAGTCCCCAGCCCTACTTCTTATTTTGAGAGACAGGGTCTTGCTAAACTTGTGATCTTCCTCCTTCAGCCTTCCAGAGTACTAGGGTTATTCACTGCTTCTTTCTGAAACCCATACTTCTTTACCTGCAGAATTTAGTCTTGTTATCTTCCCCAGGCCTGTCATCATCTAGCTTGTCTGTATTTCCCCCACCATAAATCTCGAGCTCCAGTTTTACTAATAGCAGTTCACTGAATGAACCATACTGTTTCCTGACTCAGCCTTTGTTGTGTTCTCCCCACTGCTTAACATTCCTTTTCTTCTCTTGTCTTGCTGTAAAATCAACTGATTTTTCAAGACTCAACACTCTTGCTTTTTAGGACTCTTGTGTCCTCGAGGCCACTTTGTTTCCACCTCATTGAGTTACACAGTCCAGGTATCATCTTGTTGGCTCAGTGTCTTTTGTTCCTTAATAATTATGTCTCCCTGAATGCAAAGGCAGGTTCTTATTTGTCTTACTACTTTTTCAATCCCCCATTTGTTTGGTTTTTTGCACATGGTTGTTTCATTACATGTTTGAACTGTATACCAAAATTAATATCTTCGTGACTTTGGAGATAATCTCAGTTTTGCCCCATTTTCTGAAAACTTTGAGGTTTCTAAATTATTCTCTTGACCCATGACCACGAACTGTAGTTCTTAGCCTCATATAAAGGAAATTCTCCTCACAATAGAAGTTAAACCTGCAGAAGAGTCTTGTAGTAATTTGGTAGATATTTTACCTTGGCTGCTTTTTACTTGGAAAATGATAGTATAGTATTTGTAGAGTTTTGGGCGATGAGGGGTGGGTACTGGGGACTAAACCCAGGGCCTTAGCACTAAGCTGTATCCCTAGTACTTTTTAAATGTTTTGTTTTGTTTGGTTTGGTTTTTTGAGGCAAGGTGTCCCTTCATAGTTCAGGCTGCCCCTGAACTCGTAGCCCAGGTTGGCCTTGAACTCATAGTAATCCTCCTGCCTCAACCTCCCAAGTGCTGGGATTACAGGTGTGCCACCACACCTGGCTAATTTTTTAAATTTTTGAGGCAAGATCTCTCTAATTTGGTCAGAGCGGGCTCAAACTTGCTACCTTCCTGCCTCAGGCTCTCAGAGGGGGGGTTGTAAGGTCCATACATTTATTTCTTACCCAGAAAGTGTACAATGAAGAATTTGAGATTGATTGGACTTTGGAGACCATTTAACCCTCCACCTTCCTGAGGAAACTGAGAGTGACTATAGTCTGCTCCGGATCACAGAGTTAGTTCATCTGTAAGATTTTCTTTGTTAAACTGGTTGCAAACCCCATATTGTTAAACTTATTTGAAAGGAGTATTACATGCTGTGTTTTCCCCCCCACCAAAAGAAAAGAATTTTAGGAGTTTCTGTCCCTCCCTCACACTTGCACTCTCTCTGGCACGCGCTCTCCCCCCCCTCTCTTTTCCTCCCCTTCCTTCTTTCCTTCCTTCCCTCCCTCCCTCCTCTTTCTCTTCCTTCTCCTCCTCCTCTTCTTCCTCCTCCTCCTTGTTCTTGTTCTTCTTTTGAAAAGTGATGTTGAAGATCTTAGAGTCTTAAGAACAAAGTTCACAGAAAATCCTGACTTTGGCTCCTCAGTGCCTTTGCTCATGTAGTTCTGTACTTTTTTTTTTTTTAAACTATCCACAGTTTACTGGTTAGAGTCAGCCTTGCCAGAAATCATTTAAGTACCAACTAATAGGAATACAAAAATGCATAAAATCTTGTCACTTCCCTGAAGGAGCTTGAGGTGTGCTGTGTATGTATTTAAATGCAGTTTAATACTAGTTATTAGCCAAGAAACAAATTCATACGCCCAACTTAATGAATATTCACATATGTAAACATATAACCAACAGGATCAAGGTATAAACATTCCTAGGACTTTGGAAAACTCCCTCATATTCTCTCCTAGTTGGTACTTCCTAAAGATAACTACTTTTCTGATTGCCATTGCTCTTAATTAGTGCTTGTTCCTGAACTTTATATAAATGAAATCAGGTAATTGTTTCATGTTTCCTTTGACATGTTGTCTATGGTATTCATCCATGTTTTGTTAGCAATAGCTTATTTTTCATGCTTTATATTCCATTATATGAGTATATATTTATTTGTTCTACTGTTGATAGATATTTGAGCTGTTACCAGTTTTTAGTTCTTAGGAATAAATCTGCTCTAAACAGTTTTGTATGTGTGTTTTGGTGGGGACAAGAATTCACTTCTTGGGGCCGGGGATTTAGCTCAGCGGTTCGTTCGGTGGCCTGCGTTGCAAGCGCAAGGACCCGAGTTCAATCCCTGGTACCAAAAAAAAAAAAAAAAATTCACTTCTTGGATAATAACTAGGAGTTCACATATGTCTGTCCCATACACACATGTAGTTATCTCCGTACTTTACTCTCATACAGTACAAACATGCACAAGAACCTGAGCTGCAGGGTTATTGGGGTAGCCCTTGCTTTGAGCAGGTGTCCCTGAGTGCCACCAGCAGGGTCTCCTGTGACGTTCAGATGGTATCCATGTAGAGAAATGTATCTTCCTTCAGGCTTTTGCTGCTTCTATCCCAGCCTCTCACTCCTGGTTTAGGGAAAAATGGTCCTCACCTCACTAGAGCTCTGTAGAAAGATGCCAGTAATGAGTGTTGGTTTTTTTGTTTTGTTTTGTTTTTGGTACCAGGGATCAAACTCCAGACCTTGCGCTTGCAAGGCAGGCGCGGATCCACTGAGCTAAATCCTCCGCCTTGAGCATCAGTTTTTACAACCTTTTCTCATTTGATAAGCAGAAGGTCATTCTTTAATTTGTATTTCTTTGATTGTAAATGAAGATGAGCATTGTGAAATGTTTTATTTGCAGTACTGAGGATTGAAACCAGGGTCTTGTGCCTACTAGACAAGTACTCTAGCACTAAGCTGCATTCGCAGCCCTGTTTGATTTTGAGACAGGGTCCTAAGTTACCCTAGCTGGCCTTGAACTTGGGATCCTCCTGCCTTAGGCTCCTGAGTTGCTTGGATTATAGGTGTCATTGTGCCTGTCTTATGAATTGTTTTATAAGCACTTAGATGTTAAAATATTTATAAAGAAATTCTTAAAAAGAACATTTCATGCATCGTGTCATAAGGTAGAAGATATTTTAACTAGAGTTAATACTGTATTATTGTAGTTTTTCCTTTTAATAGGTTTTTATTTTTTGTACCAGGTATTGTACTTGGGTCCTTGTGCTTGAGAGGCAGGCGGTAACATTTTTTAATGGTTATTACAAAAACATTCAGAATTCAAAGACCTAAACAGTTATCCTAGATCAAACACTGTTAACAGTTTCTTATGTTTACTTCTAAAGACATTATAGATCCTATGTATAATTTTGAATAAAATAGATTGCTTCTGGACCTTCCACAGATACCAAACTCTATGAATAGGCAAGTCCCTAATAGAAAATGGTATAGTATTTGTATACAACTGATGGCACATCCTCCTAGATGCTTCAGTATTATTTATAATATGTAATACAACTAAAGCTAAGTAAATAGTTGTTATACTCTGTTGTTTAGGGAAAATGATTAGAAAAAAGTCTACCTGTTCAGTACAGACGTAAATCTTTTTTTCCCCAAATATATTCAGGCCTCCTTTAGTTGAATCCAGAGATGTGAATAATAATGGAGGGCTGGCTGTCGAGTATGCATGTGTAAATTTGTGTATATATAATGTGTGTGTGTGCAGGGTGTGTTAACATATGCAACATGCAGAACATTAGATGCACTTTGGAGAACAATCACTGAAATACTGTCTTGTTTAGATGAGGTGTTGTGTACTCTACTAAAAATTAGAAAGATTCTGAAAATGGTTAATATCTGGCTACTGGCCCAGAGCAAGGAAAACGGTCTGGCAGCATTTGGGAGTAATTTTCTATAAGACAAGTGGCCTTAGCTCTTTTTATTATTGGATCAATTCTTTGACAATAGTGCTTCTGTTTATAGTACTGATTCGGTAGTAATGTTTTAAGAAGCAAAGCCAAGTTTTTGAAAATTAGAAAGTTGTTTCCTGAAAGAAATTCTTTAAAGTATAAAAGCTATGGAGATATTTAGATGAAAGGTACTATATTCTTAGGCATTTTAGTATTTCTGTTTGACAAAATTCTAGCAGAATTCTCATGACTTTGTTGCTTAACAGTGAAAGTTTAAGCTTGAAGAATTGCAAATAAAATTCATCATTTTCCTAAACTCTTATTTGCCTAATTTAAAAACTAATCAGCCTAGATATAAACATATTTTAAAGTGTATATATTTTAAAGATTTTCATACTAATAGTAATTTGTGTCATACATTAAAGATCTTTTTGAGCTTGACTTGAATGTGACTGCTGAGTAAATGGTTTGAGCAATAAGAGCCAGAGATTTTAATTGGATTCTATAGCGTTTTTAATGGTTTAGGGAAAATATATTTGCTTCTGGGATAGATTTTTTTTTTTTAAAGGCCATTATTTCCAAAAATAAGATTTGGGGGTGACTGTGTTTACCAAAGGCTAACTGGTTGTGTGACCCAGATGAGGAGGGGCCCATTGACTGGAATTCATGTCTCTTTTCGAGACTAATTACAAGGCTGTTGGGCCACTGAAAGAATTTATACTTAATAGTGGTTGATGATATCTTGGAGAGGGGAGGGTTAAGAAAGAATCTGTCGGAGGTGGAAAGAGATCATCTTGATTTAAACAAAATTATGTATTTATAGGAAAATTATAAAATAATACAGAGAAGCCCCAAGTTCCATATACCCTTCACTTAGCTTTCTCTAGTGTTAATGTTTTATATAACCAGTACGTTTATTGAAACTAGGAAATCCATTCTGATTTTTTAAAAAAGGAATTCAAACCTTTCTCTCTCTCTCTTTTTTTTTTTTTTTTTTTTTTTTCCTTTTT
>NW_022900937.1:19861351-19892404 GCF_012274545.1 Fukomys damarensis
AAAAAAAAAAAAAAAAAAAAAGAACATTAGGTGTTGAAGTATGTGCGAAGTTGGAGAACAAGTAAAGATTGCAGTTAACAGTAATAAACAGGAAAACTTAGTGTCATTCCTTTAACAAGTTCTCAGAATATTGAACGTATATGTTGTGGGTATATTTACAAAAGAAGGCACCACCTATCAGTATGAGTTGGCACAAGTTCAAGAGCAGGTCATGTCACCCAGCCTCACTTTTCTTACAGGGTGAGTAAACTGGTAGATAACATCAGGAAATACTCTGGCCAAGGTATATCTACACTTATAGTTATATTTTTTTGGGTTTTTGATGGAGAAAAGAGCCCTTAAGGTCATACACATAGCATTTGAGAACTCTTTAAGCTGTCTTTGTAGATAAGAGAGAAATATTGTCTAAAAAATTACATAGGTAGGTGGCTTGATAACTGATTAAAAGTCCATATCTGAAGCTTTGCTAATGGGCTGTTAAAATCAAACTGCAATACATTCCTAATGGTGCGCCTGAAGATGCATTCTCCATGTACCATTTAAGATTTCTATCAGTTTGTCCTCAAATTGTAAGGGGTGCTAGTGTACATAAGGAGCTGTGAGCCTTACCTACCCTTATCCCTTTCTTTTAAATTATTAGAGTGGCAGGCTGTATTTAAATTTGTTTAACAGTATGTTTGTTCATAACAATGTTACGAATGTTTTATATTTGATGTATAGATAATTGGTAGGGACAAACAAAGCCCTGTAATTGAAGATTTTTTTTAAAAAATCTGCACAAATGCACAGTGAGAGATGTGGAGGGCTAACAGCAATAGACACTTATTTTTTTGTTGTTTTTTTAAGCAGAGGTGGTGTCTCCTTGCCTGGGCAGGCTCCTTATTTGTCTGAAGTTGATGTGTCAGTGATTTAACATCCCCTAAAGCTAAAACCTACTTAATCCACACTGTTTTGAAGCATGTTGTCCAAGACACAGTACATTGTTCTTCCCTACTGTATATCTTAGTTTTTTTAATTCTGTTTGCCACATTTTTAAGGAGGGCATTGATAAATAATGTATTCGGAGGAGAGTAATGAATGAAGTGGCTTCTTGAAACAGGTATTTGTGAAGTAATCAAAACATTTCATGTTGTTCAGCTTGGAAGAAAGAAGACTTTAATGGGGTATATGATAGTCCTTTTCAAACTGGGTACTTGGATGATCCTTAATGTACGTCCTGACTCAAGTCTGTGCTTCTGTGAAAAACATGAAGGAAGCGCACACAGAAGTAGGTCTAAACATGTTCTGCGTCCCAGGGGACGGAACTGGGAACAATGAGGGAATGTTAGAGGAGGGGGAAGTATTGGCTTGTAATGAAGAAAGCCTTTCTAACAACTCAAATGAAAGTGGAAATTGTCCTCTTGAAGCATTAAGGAAGGCATATATGGAGTAGGGTTTAACCAAACTGTCATCTAAGGACTTTTCCAACCTTTTAAAAATCTCATTAGTTATTATTCCAGTTGGCAGACTTGCTCTTGGGCACTTATTCTCACTTCTTAACACTTATAGCTTCAGATATAGTATCCGATATTCATAGGGAAATTGACACTTTATCAACCTCTGAAATTAAATAAAAAAGCGTATTTATAATTCAAAAGGAAACAAGATTTTAGTCTTTTAGAAATGCCACAAACTTTGAAGTTCATTTTTTGAAATGTGATGGCATAAATGTTAAGTTCAAACACATTTTATCTCTTCAGCATTTCTGCATGTTAGTGTCAAAAATTGAAATCAAAGGTTATTCACTTCTAAATGACTCAGTTTTTAAAAATCCAGAGTGAATCAAAAAGCTGTTTTATTCCCTGTTCCTGTAACAAACCTGAGCCTTTTAAAATCCTTTTCTTTAAACCCATGTAAAGTCCTGTCTTCAGGATTTCCCCATCTGTGCCCCAGAGTCTCCTTAGGTTCCTATATCTAACTATCTAACATGTTTACTAATTATTTTATAATATGAAAGTTTTTTTCTTTAAAAAAATTTAAACCGACAAGATTATAAGCCCTTGGAGGACTCCTTTACTGGGACTTGAAAACTATTTAATAAAATTAATAGTAGATATAGCATTACCCTCCAAAAAAGAAAAAAATGGAGATTCATTGATTGAATTTTTTTCCCTTTTCTTTTTCTAGTACTGGGGCTTGAACTTAGGACCTTGTACTTGTGAGGCAGGTGCCGTGCCACTTAGCTAAATTTCCGGCCCAGTCAGTGATTGAATTTTAGTATCAAAACAGTTGTGTAAAATAAGTCTATATAGAACTTCCATATTTTTAATTTCTTGTGTATTTTTACATTTATCTTTATCCAATATATTATAAATCTACATTTGTAATTATACATTTTATAATTTATAATAGTAATATGTCCATCTGAATACTGAAAAATCACAAAAGAGAAGCAATTTTTATTCACCCTAACATTTTTACTACCAAATTTTGGAGCTTCCTTGGTTTTTCTAAATACGCCAATTTCTTTGTAACTGGCCCTCAAAAAATTGCACTTTTAAAGTATTATTTCAAAATGAAATTTCTCATAAGAAATACAGCAAAATTAGAAGCTACATACCAGCTGGGCATGGTGGCACGTGCCTGTAATCCCAGCACTTGGGAGGCTGAGGCAGGAGGATCACTATGAGTTCGAGACTAGCCTGGGCTACATAGTGAATTGCAGGTCAGTCTCAACTACGTAGTGAGACCCTGTCTGAAAAAAAAAAAGAAGAAGAAGAAGCTACATACCATAAATGTATTTCACCAGTTGTATACTTTTTACTTTGTAATATTCTCCATACAAAATCTTTGTCATACCCAGTGGGTGTTCCGGCCTTAGCATGCTTTAGAATCAAGCCAGCATTGTCTTGTGTTTTGATTGGCTTTCCCTCAGGAGAAGTAGCCTGCCCATATCACATCTTTTTGCCTTTTTCACTTGAACTGTGACTTCCATTATGATGATAGGCTTTCATTACTTCATGTGGGGACCTCTCTACAATGTAAATTGCTACTTTCCTGTTCGTATTTTAAAAAATAAAATTTCTGAAGATAATCAGGAAATGTGTGAATTTACTGAACATAACCTAAAACCCTTGAACAGAAAAGCATCAGTTGATGACTTAGAAATGGATTTACTGGCTAAGAATTCTTACATTGCACTAAGTCATGTAATACTGTGTTCATTTGCTCATTTAGAAGCTGAATGTCCATTATATACTAATGCTATAGCTCTCAAATAATTATACAAATGGAAACAGGACAATTCAAAGTCACTGTGGCATGGGCATGATGCCATTTGCATTACTATGTGTGGTATTACAGTGAAAGGGAATTTAATAGTGAGAGGCAATAGTTTTCAAGGGATTATTTTTTTCAGACACAGATGGCACTGCAGCTTAGAATACAAATGAAAAATAACATTTTTTATAATTTTAAGTACACATTTATAACTTACAAAGTCAATACATTGAGGATGGATACTTAAATTGTCCTTGTTGTCACAAAATTCTGTTGCTCACGGTTTATTCTCAGCATTTACCAGTGCTTGCTACATTGCAGAGTCCAGATGTATTTTAGTAAGTGAATGAATGACTGAAGACATTTCAGTGTACCCAAGAATTTGAAAGTTGAATAGTGGTTTATGATTGTAGTCTGAAAGTCTCTGCTTTAAATTTATATCTGTTTTGTCTTGATTGTACAATGTCTTTTACAAATGGAAAGTCGTTTTGATTGGTTTCTGAGACTCAGATTAGAATCAGGATACTCATTGGTCAAGTTGAACTTCAACCTTGCAAGGGAAGTCTAAACTGTTTCCAGAATAACTCCGTATTTCATACTTGCTTGTGTTCCTTATGACAAAGTCAAACAGGAAGCACCACTGGTATTTCTAAAATAATAGCACAATACATTATGAATCTACTTTTTATTTTTTATTTTTTTATATGATGAATCGGTTTTACTCCAGCTCTTTACGCTTTACATCTCATCCTAATATATTTATGAATTTACTTTTTAAAAACAGCTTTATTGAGGTACAATTAAAATATAAACTACATATATTTGAAGTATACAATTTAATAAATTTTAACGTGGTATCTCTGAAGTCATTAATACATTCAAGATAGTAAACACATCCATCATCTCCAGAAGCTACTTCCTGGCCCTTTGTAATCTTTTCTTCATCACACCCATATCCAGCCTCCTCAGAGGGACCACTGATCTGCTTTCTCTCACTATGGCTCGCTTTGCATTTTCTTTTCTTTTTTTGGTTTTTGGAGACAGGGTCTCACTGTGTAGTTTAAACTGACCTGGAACTCACTATGTATCCCAGGCTGGTCTCGAACTCACAGCGATCCTCCTGCCTCTGCCTCCCGAGTTATGGGATTACAGGTGTGCGCTACCACGCCTGGCTCGCTTTGCATTTTCTATGAATGAGATTCTTTTCTGTATATATCAATATTTCCTTTCTTTTTAATTGGTGAGTAGTAGTATTCCTTTATCACATTATATCAAAATATGTTAATTTGTTGGTGCGCATTTTAAGCTATTTGCAATTTTATTTACAAATAAAGTTGCTGTAAACATTAGTCTGGTATATAAGCCTTGTATAGACATATTTTTATTTGTCTTAGGTACTTAGTAGAGTGATTAGATCACATGGTAAGTGTATGTTTTAACTTTTGGGGGGAGTTACATATTCACTATAAAGGGCCAGATTTCCTAATACATAAACAAACCCTATAAATCAGTAGGACTAACATCAAAAACCTAGCAGAAAAATGGGCAGAGGATGTAAGGGTGAAGCTCATACTAAAAGAAATACAAATGGCCTTAAACATAAGGTTCCTGGAAAGCTAAAAAACAAACAAACAAAACAAAAACATAGCATATTGTTTAAAGTTTAGGCTTCTAGATCCATACTGCTTGGGTTCATATATTTTCTCACACATAATGTGATCTTACCTATCAAGTTACTTAACTGCTCTGTGCTTCAATTTTCTCATCAGTAAAATTGGAATAATTACTCCCACCTCAAATGGGTATAAGAATTAGATGAATGAATATACATGAAATTCTCAGAACAGTGCTCGACACAGTTTTACTATGTTCTGTGAATGTTAGTTTTTGTCATCAAAATGCAAATTTAAACAAAACAGCATTTTCCCTTGTCAGATTGACAAAGATTTAAAAGTTTAATAATAATAATAATAATAATAATAGCAAAGACTTGTTGAATCACTCCTCTGTACTGTAGATAGAAGAGTACATTTGTACAATTATTTGGAAGACAATTTAACTTATTAAAATGATAAATCTTCATACTATTGATTCATTTTAAGGAATTTATCTTTGCTAATTATAGCATTAACTATTTTACCAAAAGCCCTGAGTAACTCTTCATATAGGTCTGGTTAAGTAAATGATACCACAGCCTCACACTGGGAAATCAGACAGTTGTAAAAAGAAGAAAAAAAGAGCGCTGAAGCATAAGCTTGTCTCTCAGACACCTTATTGAGTTGAAAAAAAAAAGTTGCGGAAGTGTTTATGGTGTGCTGAGATTACTATAGGAAAGTAAGATTTTATATGGGGTATAAATATACATATGCACACAGTAACAAGCATTGATGCCTCAATATGTATGGAAGGGTATACAGGAAAGGGAAAGGTAGTTGCTTCTGGAGAGGTCCTGAGAAAAAGGAGTAAGGAATTGAAGTCAGATCTCAGGTTTTGGTTTGGTGTGTACACTTTATATTGCTTCATGGGTGCAGAATATATTACTGAAATTTTTCAATTTTGAGTAATTATAGAATCTAAAGTTACAGATTTAATTCATAGAGGTCCCACATACCCTTAATCTACTTCCTCACAGTGGTGACATTTTATAGAACGAGTACAGCATCAAAACTGTGAAATGGCATTGGTTTTACATGTACTCGCTGTATGTTTATAATTCTTTGCAGTTTTATCAATACATAGATTCATGTAGGCATGATGAAGCAAAATGATATTAGGAAGTCTGGAAGAACATGTTCAAGTGGGAAGGGGGACGGGAGGGGAGGAGAAGGAAGGGAAAGGGGATTTTCAAAAAAGAGGAAGGGAAGGGAAAAAATGGAAACACAGCTTTTGAAAATGGGGAGGAGAAGAAGAGTTGAAGGAAGGGAAAGGGAATGGGAAAAAAGAACTAAGACATATATCCAGGCACAAATTCCATATGATAAATGTGATCATTATGTATAGCAAATCTATACAAATAAAAATAAATACATTTTTAAAAAGATACTACAAAACATTTCTGTTACCACAAACAAATCTGCTGTCCCTTTATATTCAGAGCCATCCCTGTAACCTTTGGCAGCCTAACTCTGACCTATAAAGCATATAGTCTTAGAGGAGATAATAGAGATACATAAACAGTCCTCTACGAAGTGAATTTTGCATTGTGTCCGTTTTATGTTGCTATGACAATATATGAGATTGAATAGTTTGTAAGGAATGGAGATTTATTTCTTTCAGCTCTGGAGGCTGAGAAGGCCAAAGTTGAAGGACCTAACCCTGGCAAAGTCTTTCCTGCTGTGTCATGCTACGGTGGAAGGTTAGGAGCACAGGGGCAGGGGACAGCAAACCCATCATTTTATCAGGGACCCACTCCAGCAATCAAGGCATTAATCAGTCAGTTAATAACCACTTGAAGATACAGTGGACCCTTAACTTAATAACTCAATTTGCTCTTGAGGGCTGGTTATAACTCAGGTTGGCAGTTGAAGGCTCAGGTTCCTAGATACTCAGCCTCCAAAGTCTCCTGTATCCAGGCAGATCTCAGTGTCCTTAGAGAGGCATTGGCCCAGGATTTCTCAGTTAACCCCACACCAGAAAGGATGTTGTGATGTGCCTTCTAGAACTCTTTAAGGGTTAAATCTGCCTGAGACCATCTGGAAGCACAAGTGGCCAGCATTCAGGTCATAACTCAAGACTTTGTTTTTAAGTTAAAACTGAAATTCCAGATATAACCCAGATTTTTCATATGTCAGGCCACTCATAACTTGAGGGTCCACTGTAAATTACCATTTGAAGATCCCATCTCCTGTCACTGTTGTGTTGGTGATTAAGTTTCTAACACTTACAGACTTTAGAGGACACGTCCAAACCATGGCACAAATCAGGCCAGAATGTCAGAATGATTTTACTGCTCTGAGAATTTTAAATGATCAGATATTAGAAAGGAAGCATCAGAAAAGTCTTTATAAAAGAGCATTAGTGTAGTTATTAGCTCTAATTCTGATCCTGCATTCACTAACTAGATGTGTAAAATAAAAATTTTTATTGGTACCTTCTGATATAATGTTGGGTCTGAATTTCATATCATCTTTGAAGGGAGTCTGTGACTTCATTTATTTATCAAGCATTTGTATGGCTGTTTTCTGCGAGTCACTGCTCTAGGCTTTGGAACTGCATAAGTGAACGCAAGAGACAAAAATCTCTATCCTCATAAAACTTAAGTTTTAGGTAGGATGTTTAAAAAGGTAAGTAAATAAATATACAGCGTGTTCGATGATGAGTAATGAAAGAGGAAATATGAAGCAGAGTAGGTATAGGAAGAGTTGCACTTCTTTAGAAAGTAGCCGGGCAAAATTCACTGAGAAAGTAGACTTTTAAATAACACAAAAGCAGTGAGTGAGTGAGATGTGCAGACACATGAAGCATCATAGGCCCAGGGAATAGCATTCGCCAAAGCCCTGGGGCTGGCGCTGTCCTGAGGCGATTACTTTTGAACAACCTTGTCATTGGAGTGGAGTAAAGGACAGTGTAATGGAGGAGGAAGTCAGGAAGATAATAGTGGTGATGGGGGAGCTAGTTAGGTTGATCAGGCTGTTATGGAGGTCATTTTAAGGACCTTGGCATTTGGGCTAAGTGTTATGTGATGCAGAAAGACTTGAATGAATTATGTGATTGGACTTACTTTTACAGATTAATTCTAGCAACTGTGTGGAGAACATACGTAGAAAGAGAACAAGGACAGAAACAGGAAATCACTCAGGAGGCTGTTGCTCTAATCCAGATGAGAGAGAGGTGATGACTTGAGCCAAGTAGAAGTAGTAACTACCTGGTCTTTGGAAGGCTCACAGAATTTGTTGGCAGAGGAGTGAAGGAAAGAGAAAGGTTAAAGAGGCTGCAGAATTTTGGGCCTTAGTGCTAAGAAGGGTAGAGTTACCCATTTGCTGCAATAAGTAGAACGGAAGGAAAATATTTTAGAAGATAGAAGTTTTGACAAAGTGACTTTGAGACAAATACTAGGTATCTAAGTGAAAAGACTTCTAAATGTCTGAATTTAGAGTTCAAAGAAAAGGAACGGGCTAGAGATTTAAATTTGGGAATTATGTATAGATGGCATTTAAGGACTTCAAAGATTTAAGATGCTTTAGAGGCCAAAGAAAGTGTTTTCACTGGGGAGTAGTGAACCTCTGTCAAATGCTGCTAATAGTTGAACTAAGAAGAGGACTGATAATCAATCGCTGTATTTGGCAAGCTGCAGTTCATTAGTGATTGTGACAAGAGCAGGTTGACGGAATGCTGAGGGAAAAGCCTGATTGGAATGAATTCTAGAAAGGGAAGCTGGAGATAGGAAGAAAGAATCGTTTTGAGGAATTTTGCTAAAGAAGGAAGAAAAATGGGTTAATAGCATGCAAGCGATGTTCAAGAAGGGCTTTGGTTTTTATTTTTCTAAGTGGTAAAATTGACATTTGTAGGAGACTGAGAAAAGGGAAAATTTGGTGGAGGAATGGGCAAGAGGTTGGTGGGGTTGATGGAAGTGAGGGCACAAGTAGAAGAACGGGCTTTGTATGAAGCAAAAATAGCTCATACTGATGATGAAAGAAAGCTCTGAATATTTGGGCACAGCTGTGGTTAGTAGATGTGTTTCTGAAAGCTGTGGAAGTTTGTGTTGGTTCTATTTTCCCAGTAAGATAGGAAACAAGGTCATCAGGGGAAAACAAGAACAGGAGGGAAGGTGATAGAAGATTGAGGAGGGAAAAGTATGGAATAGTCATGTATGAGAGGGGCAGAGTGAATGAATCAGGAAAATAGAGACATTGAGGACTCATTCAAGGTTCCTGGCCTTGGGTTTAAGGAGAAACTGGTTATCAGACAGTAGGTGTTTCTGTGCCTCTCCCTCCAGCCGTGTTCAGCTGTGGAGGTGCTAACATGGAATAGGCAGAAAATTAGATCAGTACCAGTTTAACCAAGCAAGATTGCCAAAGTCTGAAAGACAACTAGTTAAGAGTTTGTGCAAGAGATGGGGTGATTAGATGGATTAAATGTGGATTTAATTTGGGTGGGAAAGGGATTAAGAAAGGCATGGGAAGGTGAAGGGAAGTGAAAAGGTTGTGAGATTTGTGAGCTGTAGCTCCGTTGGGTTGAAGGAGTGTTAGAGTTAGGAGTAGCAGCTAGTCAAGAGTGTGATGCTTGAAAATACATTTTTAGAGGAGTTGCATGTATTAAAATTAAGAAGATCTACAGTTTGACCTGAGAGTGAGGGTTGGGGTGGGATAACTGGAAGAGAGGGTGTCGAGGAGCTGATGAGCAGGGATTTGGGTGGACTCTGCCATGCTGAGATTTCCAAGCTTCATGACAACGATAGCGTTGGAGATGCTGTAATGAGCATGCAGCTAAAATCTTCAAGAGATGAAGTGGGGAGTTAGATAGCTGTGGTGGAGGAGGTGAGTGGTTAACGGTCTGATGACAGTAGATTCCATCGTGGGTGTTTTTAAGGAAGAGAGAGGAAGAACAGTCTGAGGTAGGTCTGGAGGAGCAAGGAGGAAGCCATCCCTGCGTCCAGTCCCTGTAGTATGAAGAGTTGGGAGAGAAAAAAATGTAGCATGTGAGGAAGCTCCAGGGAAGTGATGGGAAGGGAGAACTAAATTGTAGTTAGAACAAATGCCATAAAAGAGGCATAGAACATAATGGTTGGTGTTTGAGCATAGCAAACACTGTAGTGCAGTTTGGATTTAGGGATCATCCCTCTCTGATGTCTTTGTAGCTTTATCCCTTTTAATATCACTTAGAATTTATAAGCATTCTCTGCATTTGAGCACCCCAAATTTTTCCTAAAAATAAATGTCAGCCCCAAGACTGAGATTAGTGGACCATGGCTTACTATTTCTTTTCTAGGGCTGATCCTGGACAATTAATAATAATTTTTGTTAGAGTTCCTCACTTCAGTTGTTGCTGTGGGCCTGCAGTACAGGATAATGATGCCTCTCCTCCCTCCTGAGTCACGCCTCTCTGCAGGTCTTTCAGGGATGTACAAATCAGAAAAATAGACAAGTAAGCTTAGAGTTGGCCCATTTCTTTCCTAAAGTTTGTTCTGTAATTTATTTAACTTACTTTACATTGTTAGATTTAAATATTTACTAATGTAAACGGTTCTTAAATTTTTCAAAAACCCAAGAGAGCATTTTGGTGATAGGCACCTTTTGTATCCACCAGCTAGATAGGTAATCTCAACATCAGCTTCAGTTAGGCTTGTTTCAGTATCAAAAAGCCCAATTCAAACAGTCTTACACAATAAGGAAGTTTATAAACTGAACATTACTGAAAGTTGAGAGGGACAGTAGGCTTCTTGATTAGTCAGTACCTTAATGAAGACACCAAGACTGGATTCTGTCATTGTTCCACTCTGTTTTGCATAGTGCTGGCTTTATTCCAAGGCAGGATTCTCTTTGTAATTGAATAATGGTTGCCAGGAAGAAACTGTTATGTTCTATAAGGATGAAAAAGTCTGGTTTCCTTCTAACAGAAAGGACAAGCTTAAAATCTCTTCTCATATCTCTTTGGTCCCTCCTCGTTTCCAAATCAAGATCTAGCAGTGAAGTTAGGCCTACCCTAGAACTAAGTAAGTTGCTGCCCCTCAGAGTTATGGTCTGGATAATTAAACAATATGAATACAGTGCTGCTGCAGTTGCCTGCCTTGGTTGTACTTGAGTGCTGGGTGGGTTTTTACTTTTTGTGTTACCGTGTTGCCTAGGCTAGCCAGATCTTGCCTCACCCTCTGAGGTGCTGGTATTACAGGCCCATGTCACCGCACTGGCTTGCTCTGGAGTTTTTAATACATATTTTAATGAGTCACAATATACTTGCTCATACTTTGTTTTATTGCTATGTTCAGAGTTTTCTGTCATGTAAAACAGTACAGCCAGCAATTATTAAGCATTTCTTCCTGGAAAAAAAAAGAAGAAATGTTGAAGTAGTGAGAATTCTGGAGGTTAATGAACAAATCTCAATTGGTATCTCCTTGTAACCAGTAATTCTTAACTCTTTTACCTGCAGATAATTGCCTTGCCTATCATTTATATAGAGGCCATAGTGGTTTGATTTCTATCTCCTTTCTCTGTCAAAAGTTGCCTGAAGCACTGTGGTAAAGTAGAAAGCAAACTGCATTATGATTAGCGTTCTAATTAAGTCTAACTGTGCTGCTTTCCAGTTTGCTTGTGATCAAAGGTGAGTCACTTAGTCTCTCAGACCTGCTTTTACCTCTCTTTAAGCTGGAGAGAACTACCTACCTGCCACCAAGTTGTTTTTTATTGGAGTTAAGTAAGCTAATGTCAAAAAACTTGCAAAATATAAAATAGCGCACAATTTAAAATTGCTTTAATTATTAACACTAATCAAAGAATAGGCAGTTAAAAGATGGAAACCTGAATATATTGATTCTAAAAAATAAAAGAATTAATTTTGATTCTGAGTATCTAAGATATATTAGTAAGAGAATGTGAGTTTTTTTTTGAAGTCAGATGCTTAAGGAATGAAAGAAATTTTATCATAGTCGCACTATTTGAATACTTAATTCTAACTAGTGTATTCTAGTAGTCACTTAAGTATTTCTCAGAATTTTTTTGACTTGTAAGTTTTACCTTGCCTTATTTTGGTTTTGATTATGGTTAAAGCTGTTTTTTGAAGGAGCCAACCGTGAATTAGATTGTAAGCATAGTATTTTTGTGGCTTACAGAGTGTGATAGATACATTTTTTTTTAGTTTTTGAGTTTTTTTTGTTTTTGTTTCTGTTTTTTGATGTAGTGCCCACCAACCTGGGTTTAGTTCTTAGGACCAAAAAAAATTTTAAAGACAAAAAAAAAAACCAACAAGCAAAAAAACCCCAATTAATACGTACATGTATGTTCTAGGTCAATGTTTGTGTTGATCTGAATATATTAAATATATTAATAAAGTAAGAGTATTAAATATAGTTTCACTGTTGGTGAAATGAGGCAAGTATATTTCTTAAATTGATATCATTTGGAGGGTTAGAACCCCCGCCAGCCCTCGTACTGGGGATTGAACCCAAAGCCTTCACATTGAACTGCATCCTCAGCCTCTTTTAATTTTGAAACAAGGTCTACTGTGTTCCCAGGCTTGGCTCAAACTTAGTTTAACTCTTGCCTCAGCCTCCCAGAGTGCTATCATTACAGGCATTTGCTACTATACCTGCACCTTATTTTCTTTTTATTGTCTATTATTTCATCTCTCCTCTGTAATGTTGGGCAACGTGTGTTTTACTCACTTTCCCATTGCTGAGACATGATACTAACCTACAACCTAAAGAAAAAAAAAGGTTTATTTTGGCTCGCAGTTTCAGATCTTAGTGTGTATACACGCTTGACTGGCTCCAGGGTAGGAAGGGCACATTGGAGGAAGGCTTCACATCATGGCGGCCAGGAAGTAGAGTGTAAAGGGAAGTTCTAGGGAGTAAGATGCTCCCTTATAGTCACACCTCCAGGAACCCACCTACAAACTGCAAGTCATCTATAGACTCCTACAATCCAGTCACGTTCCCAGAGGCCCCCACCTCTGAACACAGGAGACTTTGGGGGACACTCTGGATCTAAACCATTCAGTATATCTTTTCTCTACTTTCCTGCTTAGTCTGGCTGCTTGTATATCAGTTTCACTGTTCTCAGAAACTAGCTTCTGTTTTCATTGACTTAAAAAAATTCTAAGTAGATTTATTGGAACAGTTTTAGGTTCACAGTAAAACTTGAGTGGGAAGACACAGAGTTCCCTTAAGTCCCTTGCCCCTCCCTGCAGCTTCCCTGACTGCACACTCAGCACCAGAGTGACTATTTGTTAGTTAGTGAACCTACATTGACACATCATTCTCACTGAAAGTCTGTAGTTGACATTAGGGCAACTTTTGATGTCCATTCTCTGGGTTTAGGATAGTCTAGTGATGTGTATCTACTGTTACGTATCATATAGAATTATTTTATAGCCCCCAAAACCCTCCTTCCTTTCAACTTCTTGCAGCCACTGATCTTTTCGTTGTTTCATGGTTTGCCCCAACATCACAGATTTTTGAATCATACAGAATGTGGCTTTTCAGGTGTACCTCTGTGACTTGATGATACTCGTTTAAGGCTCCTCCATGTATTTTCATGGCACAATAGCTCACTTCTGTAACACTGAGCCATCTCCATCACCTATTGGTGGACATCTTGGCTGCTTCCAAGTACTGACGATTAGAAATGTATGTTTGCCCTACATAATACATTCTTCTTGGGGAATTAATACATGTGCATATGGAATCTCAAGTCTGAACCTTTACTGATTTTCTTTGTACTTAATCTGTCAATTATGGAGAAAGAATTGTAGTGTATGTTTGCCCTACATAATAAGTACATTCTTCTTGGGGAATTAATACATGTGCATATGGAACCTCAAGTCTGAACCTTTACTGATTTTCTTTGTACTTAATCTGTCAATTATGGAGAAAGAATTGTTGCAATCTCTGACAATAATGACAATTATCTGTTCTTACAATTCTGTTTTTGCCTCCTATATTTTGAAGCTGTTACTAGTGTAGGATGTTATATATATGTACTCTTGATGAATTGCTTCCTTTATCATTATGAAATGACTGTCCTTGGTAATATTATTTGCTATACTTTATATGGTATTAATAGAGCTACCATAGGTCTTTTTTGATTTGTCAGCCTAGTATTTTTATAATCCTTTAATACTTTAAAATTTAAAATGGTTCCTTGTAGGGCCAGGGGTTTAGCTTAGTGGTGCTGCCGCCTACCTCAAAGGTGCAAGGTCCTGAGTTAAATCTCTGGTACCAAATAAATGAATAAAATGGTTGCTTGTAGATGGTTGGTAATTGGGTCTTGCATTGCACACACACACACAATCTGACAGTCTATTTTAATAAGGCTATACCATTTGCGTTGTGATCACTGTTGTGATTGGAATTGTGTCTACCATCTAGCTGTCTTTGTTGGTCCCATCTGTTCTTGTTTTTTTTTTTTTTAACCTGTTTTCCTATATTCTTTTACATTAACTTTTTGTATTCTGAAAGCTTTGCCTGTTTCATTTCTTTTTTGGTGGGCGCTCTATGGTAATATTCATCTTTCAGTTATCTCAGTGTTCTTACAAATAATGTGCTACTTTACATAAAATGTGTGATTAATCATCATATACTTTCATTTCTTTCATCCCATTCTTTGTGTAAATATTGCTAGACATTTTACTTCTACATTTGTTCTAAACCCCATGATAGACTGTTGAGGCTTGCTTTAAACAGTTACCTTTTAAAGTCTTTTTTTAAAAAAAGAATGAAAATATCTTTTATATTTATACACATTTATTTATTTCTGTGCTTTTCATTCCATGTTTTTGTCTGGTATCACTTTTTTTCTTCCACAAATGTGTTGCTCAACATTTTTTATTCTGCAAGTCTACTGGTGACAAATTCTCTCTGATTTTATTTTTCTGAAAAGATATTTCATAAACATTTGGAACAAGATTTTTACTGAGTAGTAAACTTTAGTGTTGTCAGAAGTCTCCATTACCATCTCTGGATTTGACTGAGAGGACTTACAGCACTCAGCAGATAGCCGAGCTCATGACTATTACAGTAAAAACATAGAAAACCAGATTAGCAAAGGGAAGTCTGAAAGTGCTATGGTTTATATCCAGATGTCCCCCTAAAGCCTCCTGTGCTCCCAGGATGGACCTTTGGAAAGGGGTTGAGTTGTAGGGGTGTGATAGCTGACTTCTTTCTCATGGGAAGTGAGGCCTGGTGAAAAGAGGTGGGTCACTGTAGGTGTGACCTGGAGATTTTATCTCCCTTCGCAAGTCCTCTTTCAACTCTGCTTCAAGGATGTCATGAAATGAATGGCTTTTCCTCTATCATGCCACTCTGCCATGCCATCCTGTGTTGCAGCCAGTGGATTATGGACTGAACCCTGTATAAACTGTGAACCAAAATAAACCTCTCTTCCTTTAATATGTGGGTGTCAAGTATGATTTCTCGAAAAGGAGAAAATAATTAAGACAAAAACAAACCAGTTTCTAAGAGTCTTTTTTCCAATGGAATAGTCAGTGTTTTTGACTTGTCCATCATTTTGAATTTTATGTCTTGCTGGATTTTATTGTTTACTTTTTAAAATGTTGGAATTTCTTTTCTGATAAGGTACTGCATTATTGCAGATATGTTCGATCCATGAACGACTTATTTTTAAGCAGTTTCAGGGCAAATCTGAAGTAGTCATTATTCTGACTGATATAACCATTTCTAAATCATGGTCCTTCTGAAATAACTATTGGCTACCCTGCTGTTTGGCAAGATTTCCCCACCTTGAGTAGTAGGAACAGTTCCTGGCCCTTTGTGAAATCGGTTGTTTATCTTACAGCTTCCTGGTAATTTTCTTTCTCTGAGGTTGATTTTGATTTTTCCCAGCCTCTTGGGTTTTTGCAGTCCACATGTATGAATTGTGTTCAGCCGGAGATACAGTGGGACTCCTATGCTTTTTTATTTTTATTTTTTTCTCTTACTGAGTTTATTGGTACATTTTAGGTATACAGTACAGTTACATTCATCATTGGGATCTTGTACCTTTACATGACAGGTCTTGGTTCTCATTTTTTTCCCTTTTCCCTGCCAGAGATCCAGTGGGACTCGTAAGCTTTTTAAAATCCCTTCCTTTGCTTAGATCACAGTACTCAAGATATTCAAGCCCCTTCCCCATGCAAGGTCTACCATTTTGCCTTCCCCACATTTTGATATGTATCTCTTGTATCACAACATTGCTAGGCTCTTTTGAGGTTACCTTTCACTGTGCCACTGTCAAAAACACCTCCACATGGAACATTGGTGACCTCTCTCACTTACTGTCCTTGTCCAGACAGGTATCTAAGATTATAGATTTGCTGAACAATGGCTTTGTGTGCTTTTTTTCAGTGTCAGAAAATAATTGTTCCCTACATTTTGTCCAGTTTCTAGTTGTTCACGTAGAAGGGTATTTCCAGACCCTCTTTGTCCTTTGAAATCTCCCTGTAAACACTTCAGATGTTTTCATTTACACTATAAACTTTTCTTTTTCTAAAGTGACTTTTATCTTATAATGCATGTGAAATGTCAAGCCTCTTCTATTTTTTTTTTCTTACGTTCTTATTAGCCATGATAAATGTGGTAAGGATCTCGGACTTCAAATTTTGCTCAAACCACTTTCCACAGTCACAAAATCTTCTTTGCCAGTGATGAATATCTGTATATCATTGTGAATCTGGGTTTCTGAAGGGCTGCCTAGGATATAACATTTGAGGAGATGCTCACTGTCAGGTGTTTTTATTATACTTGCACTACCTGGAGAGGCAGTGCTTGCTTAAATCTTGTGCTCTGGGTGTTGGACTTGCCTTGCTGTAGTCCAGGCGTTGTGGTGATGTTTCAACAAAGGTCACTTTCATTACCTGTGGTGTTGGTCCCAAACCATCACATGTTTCCTTTGGTGAGTCTGAGTCTTTTTCACCTGCACAGTTAAAATTGTTTTAACTTCTCTCAAGCTATATATTTTCTTGAAGATGCTAAAATAAAGTCTGGTATAACATGTTAGTCCCTCACTGTTGGCAGAGGAATGAAAGAAAGAAGAATAGCTGAAGAGCAAATACTATTCCAGAGAGCTAAAGCAGTATTACTGAAGCTTTATCTATTTTTAGCTTCATCTGTCCTGGCCCTAGAAATGAATGCCTCTCTCCACCTAAGCCAGATTCTATTAATTCCGTGCGGGCCATTGCCCAGTAGGCTTGCGGTCATATTCACAGTTTGAGAGTCCTACGTTAGCTAGACTAGCTTTCAGAAATGAATCTAGATTTCTACCAAGAGGAGTTTTAATATTTCAGTAGGGTAGCGAATGTGATGCTAGGAAGGACAAGGCTTTTAATCTCACATGAAATGTATTTTTTGAAGTCTTTTTGACTCTTGACCTACTGATGGATATTCATGCTTAGGGTATTCATGCAGTTGGAATGATAGAGGAATCTTTCCTCCTCTTAGGAGACCAGCAAGAAGTCCAGATAAAGTAAGTCATGGAGCTATGTATTTCTCTAAACCTGAGCTAAATCTTGAAGGAGAAGGGGAAAAATTGTTTCTAGTCAAGAGTACTGGGATCAGTCAGATAGGGATCTAGATGTGAGTTCTAGCAGTAATAAAAAGTGATCTTACCTTAACTGGTCTCTGGTATACCTCCCTCTGACACTTGCAGTGTGATATCTGGTATGTGTTTAATAGTTCAGAGGTTCTAAAATATTCACCTTGTATGCAGAAAGTAACCATTAATCTTGTGTTTCTACTGCTTTGGACACTAGTTTCTGTATTTTATTGACTTCTTGGGCTTCCCTTTTTTTTCCTTTTCAAAAATAGTATTAGCATATTTGCACCAGCTGCAAAGCGCTTTTATAATAAATTGGAATGTAAAAATCTCCAGTCTTGAAGGAAGATGCTGATAGAGGCAAGTCTTTGTCAATATGTGCAGTGGTGCTTTAATCACTGGGGGAGGTAAAAAGGCTAAAATAGAAAACAGCGGACGTGGGTTTGCGAGAAGCTCACTTGTGTTCAGGTTGATCTGCGCGGAGGTTTGTAACCTTCTGCAGACCAGCTAATCTCTTTAAGACTTATTTTTTTCCATGTGTAAGTATTTCTTTCTTTTATAGTTTAGAAAAAGAAAAAAAGGTTATGGTTGGAAAATGGATGGAAACACATGGTATCTTAGGGAGAGGACATAATTTACCTATGAAAGAATTTGTGAAATCTTCCTATTTTTTATTAATAAAATTTGAAAATGTTACTTACCCTCTCGTCTATTCCTGGGCTTCAAAAGTCTTTAACAGGTAGGTTCTGTCACATGTTGCATGTAGACTTACTACCTCAAATTGTCTATAGAAAATTATTTTTTAAACTCAGCCTGATTACTACTAGTTGTGTGAGATGATTCTGGATGACTCTTCATCTCAGTTAGTGTGTACCAGGTGAGTGCAAGCTAACTAGGTTTAATATGACCCTGGTATGCATGTAATTACAGAATTACATCTATCAACATAAATCCCAGGGGTTGCAAATTGGGTGTAGTGGCCCATGCCTGTAACCCTGGGAGGTAGGGTCACAAGTTCAACTTAGTGACTTAGTGACTCTGTCTAAAACTAAAGGGGGGGTGTGATGGGATGTAGCTTAGTTGCAAAGCACTGTGTTCAGTCCCCAGTACTGCAAGAGGGAAGAAGGAAGGGGAAAAAAAAGAAAGAAATCTCTGCAATTGAAATAGAGCTGAATTTATACCTATTATATACCTTATAAAAATAAGTTTATCATGAAAGAATAGGTATCAGAGCATGAATTTCAAATTGTGTTTTTATTTTTATTTTTGGCACAGTTTAAATGTTAAGGCAATTCAGTATTTAGAAGAGAACTAAAGAATCTCATCCTACATTACAACATGTTAGATATTAGAAATAACTTGTCCAACCTTATGTTTTTCTAGGTGAAGAAGTAGCTACCCAAAGAAGTAACCAGGCTTCCTGACGCCAAGCTAGTGCCAGATCCCAAGCCTCCTGATTCTCTTCGGTGCCCTGTATTATTTCAGATTGTAGTAATAAATTATCCTGGAACTGACTAGGGTTCTTCAACAGAACACGCCTGTCTCATCCCGACATTCCAATATTATTGGTGTGGGGTTTGGATGATGAGGTTTTTAAACACTCATGGAGTGAGTCCAATGTACAGCATAGTTTGGGAAACTGGCTCCACAGGAAATTGTATTTAAGGGATTGGAACCAGAGTGAAATCAATAGCATAGACTTGCATCAATTCTGGTTCCTTAATCACATATTTGGCATGGTTTTATCAGATAGTAAGAGAAGTTTTTACATTGAGAAATAACCAGATTTTTGCCAAAAAAAGGCTTTCTTAATAAAACTGTCTTTCACTAGTTTGTATTTTGTAAATTAGATAGCCTGTGGCAAATTTCTCCTTAATCATGAAATAGGAGAATAGTTCTTTGACATTGATCAGTCGAGGGAAAGTCTTCTGCCATCTGTGTTGTGGCTTGCTCTGCTGTTGTTTTAACTAGATAAAATTCTAATTACTGTTAAACAGATTGTTTATGAAGTTGTTTTTAATATTTTAGAGCAAGTGTATAAATACAAGAGGCAAAGAAGTAGTTCCAGATTTAAAAACAAAAGGCTCTTTCCTTTGAAAAGAAGTTAATCAGAATTTGACATCTAGGGCTCTTTAATAAGACATTTCTGTTTATGGCCTTGGTACGGTGTGCTATATAAGAAATAGGAAATTTGCAGTTTTGTTCTGTTCTGTGGCCCTGTCATGTACTCTGGCATAGTGCTGACAAGACATTATAGCTAGAAAATACTAATTCATGACTGGTAAATGACATTTTGTTCTTTTAAACGTCATCCTTCTCCCATAGTGACAGGTGTGGGAGCGTGAAGTAGAAGAATTAAGAGCAGAAGACTGAACAGATTGAAGAAATCAGAATCTTAGATCTTGCAGTGAGGCAGTGTAAGGGTTATGACAAGAAGCTGTGGGTTTAGGTTGCCAGAGTAGAGGTGGTATGGAATGTGTTTGCTTTCAGTTGTTGCCGTCACAGATCAATACAATCCTAGTGGTTTTAACAGCAGTTCCTAATCTTACAGTTTTATGGGTCAGCTAGCCATTACAGGTCTCTCGAAGCTGTAGGGCAGGATCATTTTCTTTGCTCATTCCAGTATTGTTTTTGGTGCCAGGGTTCGAACTCGGGACCTTGCACTTGTGAGGCAGGTGGAGAAACCACTGACCTAAATCCCCGGCCTTTCCAGTTCTTTATAAGATTCAGTGACTTATATTTACAGCACGAAGCTCCCAGTTGCTTTTCTGGTGTGGAATGAAGCCTTTCCCATACCTAGAGTTCCCCTTAGGTCTTTGCCTAGTGGCCCTCTTTCCTCCACCTTCAAAGCCAGGACAACTTCTCAGGTTCCTGTGAAGCCTCCAGTGTCTCCTCTTTCCATTTCACCTTCTAGGTCTACTTTCTGTCTTCTGCCCCTTTTAGAAAGACTAATGTGGGCCCGGGATTTAACTCAGTGGCACAGCACCTGCCTTGCAAGCGCAAGGTCTTGGGTTGGATCCCTGATATCCTGTGATAAAATTGGGCCCACTTGGTTAATCTCCTTTATCTCAAGGTCTTTAACCTTAATTACATGTAAAAGCCCCTTTTGTCTTTAAGGTAACCTAGACTACAAGGAATAAGGGAAGTAGACCAGGCCATTATTTTGGGGGGGTAGGTCACTGGATTAAAGGAAGCCAAGTGTCAGTATTGACATAGCTATTGAAAGTCTTCGTTTATTCAACAAGTAGCTTTGAGTGCTTATTGTGTGCTAGGCAGTGCAGTAGGCGTGGAAGCAGTCGTGGTGATTAGAACCAGAGATGGTCTCTCCTCGTGTGTATGGGGCAGTGTACTTAGCAAAAACAAGCAAAACAGATACAGCATTTTGTTTTGTTTTGTTTCATTTTGTTTTTTGAGACAGGGTCTCACTGTGCAGTTGAGACTGACCTGGAACTCACTGTGTAGCCCAGACTGGTCTGAAACTCACAGTGATCCTCCTGCCTCAGCCTCCCGAGTGCTGGGATTACAGGTGTGCTCCACCACGCCCGGCTAGATACAGCATTTCTTTATGAAAGCCACAGTGTACTACTGTTGTTTTGGCTCTTTCCTCATCCCAACACTATAATGATGTTTTTCATAATAGATGTTTTAACAGATACTACTGACTTTGTTTTCCCTTTGCAGTAAGTTAGGAACTTGACTTATCTCTCTTCTCAGCTATTTTCTACCCCCAAAACAGTGAGGATTTTAAATTCAACAATCCAGACTTAGGAAAATTTAAGATTTAATCATATATCCACTGAGGGGTTTTTGTTGAAGGCTTTATGAAGTATCATGTGCTATATTTTGCTTCTTAGTAAAGACACTAAAGTGCTAAATGCAGCTTGACAAATAAAATTATTTTATAAAATGGCAAAATTGCCATTCAATGGCCAAGAAGTAATTACCCAAATTTTAAAAAAGCATTTGCTTTAAACCAATATTCTTTAATAGTGAAAAACTGCCAACTCAGAAGCAGATTAAAATAAACTCAGGTCTGGGGATTTAGCTCAGTGGTTCTGCCGCCTGCCTCGCAATCGCGAGGGCCCAAGTTCGATACCTGGTATCAAAAATTTTTTAAAAAATAAACTAAAATAAACTTCTCAGTATGGCTTTTCTGCAGATAGATGGCCTTTTAAAATAATGGACGAAGAGATTCACTGTCTCTTGTTTAATACTCTAAGAATCTCAATCTTCCTCATACTATTTATTCTGTTGTGCTCAATATTGACTTCCTTTTTGTGGAAAGCTGCAAGATTCTTATCAGTTCTTCAAAGGCTTCTAAAGACAGTTATTCCTGATTTTCTCAGTAATAGTCAAGGTTACTATTTTATAGTATATAAGTTCCCAAAGCACCATTTGGGGACTTTAGTAATGATGGATTGGAGTAAGTGTAGATTTGTGAGATTTATAGATAATCTTCCCAGGCATTAATTTCAGATGTGGCCATCACAGAACTTTTTATCAGTGGCTGAGTATACTTACAGCACGAATTTGGGTTACAGCGTATAAATATCACATAGGGCCTTTAGGGTATCTTCTCAATTTCAGTACATACAAACTGAGATCCTTTCTTGATTCTTTGGCAGTTTCGCATATGGATGCATTCTTATCAATCTGACTGTATGTCTCTAAACAGCTGGAATATAATATATACAAAATTTAACTTCTGAAGAACTTTAGGAGTAATGAATGGAGGACATTCATTTGATTTGCTTAAATAAAAATGGCTATTGTGTTACTGTTAGGATATTAACTTGGGCAAAGGAAGGTGATAGCTACTTTTATTTTATAGAAGTAAATGTTTTAATGTTCTGTAACTTTTAGAATGTTAATAATAGATAAGGTTGATTTCTGGAAACTTTTTTTTTTTTTTTCCAGTATCACAGTGTCCTGGGAAGTATAGTATCCCATCAGTGAATGTAATAAACACAACTGAGGTAACAGAATACCCACTACTTTGTTTGCTCTTATTTGGTCTTCCCCCAGTTCTTTTGCTTTCTTCTTTGAGACAGTCTCACTGTGTAGTTCAGGCTGTCCTTGAACTTGCTATCTAGCCCAGGATGGCCTCAAACTCATGGTGATCCTCCTGTCTCAGCCACCTGAATGCTGGGATTACAGGTGTGCACCACAATAGCTGGTGTTTTCCTCCAGTTCTGGTCCTAAAATGAAAGTCATAGGCTGAGCTGAAAACACTTACCTAGTAATCTTAAGTTGTTGTTAGTGCTTTAGACTCTTGGGATCCTTCCATTTAATTGCTCTACACACCTTTGGAAGCTGCTAGTTTGTCTTCCTGTTCTCTCTTTAGGCTAAGTATGTATAGGCTAAGCATGTAGTAAGCTCCATGATGATAAAGAATTTTGTCTTGTTTTATGTGATGTTATAGTCTCAGGATATAGAACATTGCCTAGCGTATCATACTCAATAAATATTTTTGATTAAATACAACACATATTTGAAAGCCTGTTATGTGTCAAGTATTATTGCAGGCACTAAAGACAAAAACCCTGTTTCTTGGAATCGGTGGAAGACAAGGGAAGAGAGGGTAGGGGAAAAAGAGAAAGAGCGACTGAAGAAAAGTTTTCCAGATGCTCCCCCTCCCTCTGCCCATTTGCCAGGCAGACATAGTGCCACTGAGCTACATCCCCTGCTTGTCCTGATGGTTTTAAGAAGGGGAACTCTCCTCTGTGGTTATGAACATTAAAATAATAGGAATTACTTAAATACAGTAATGCCAAGGGACAGGTGAAATCCACTGACTCACTGGATGCTTTTTTCTTTTTTTGGTACCGGGGATTGAACTCAGGTCTTTGCGCTTGCAAGGCAGGCCACTAAACCGCTGAGCTAAATCCCCGGCCCTTCACTGGATGCTTTTTGAAGGTCCATTGCATCTTTGGAAGTCACTTTTAGATTATTAAAGCAGCCTTTGTTTAGTAAATTGACCACTGGCTATAGTGAGAAGATTGTAGGGAGCCAAAGCACATGGATTTGCAGTGGGTGTTTTAGTGGACCTAGTGAACAGTCATAGATAATACACACACAAGACTCCAGTTAGAAAGAGTAGGATACCACTTGCTATTCCATGCCCCCCGGATGTGCTTCTGGAGAAGATAAACCTAAATTCCTTAAGCAGACCATTTCATTTCTAATTAAATATAATATTAGGAGAACAAAAGGCCTTGAGGCTAAAATTTTATTACAGAGGCTTTTTGTCTTTTATCTGAAATTAGTACAATTGCAGATTGACTTAAGTAGAAGTAGTCAGCTGAATGACTTTTAAAAATAATACTTAAAGTATATTTAAGAATCAAATAGATTGAAAATCTGATAAAAGTATTGAGTTATTATCTTTGTGCTTAATTTTACTTAAACTAATTACTATCTTGCATAGCCTTTACAGTTTCGTGACTACATTATGTAATAATAATTACTCTGTGAAAGCTTATGTTACCACTGTACTAGTTGAAAAAGGATAATTTTTTAAACTCTTGCAGAAGAATGGAATTACTTCTGAAATACTGAATTTTCTGGTTTACATAAGACTTTCCCTCATCCTTCTTACTCAAATAAAGCAACTATCTTTTTTACCTAATAACAAAAATGGAAACAAATGATTGTTTTTACTTTTTCATTTTCAGAATGTTCTTTAGGCAGTTGAGGTATAATTAATCACATTTTCTTTCCTCTTTGGTATTCTCTGATTAGAAATCAGTATTCATTTTTTAAAAATTTTTTTAATGCAACCTCTTGTGATACCACTAAGCAGACGTCAGGATTTGCTCTTCAATTAGGTGAGATTATGGTTTTAGCAGATCAGGCGCCTTTGCAGGTAACACACTGCCTGGAGGAGCTGATATTTAGGCTGTTGATCCCCACTGATTTCACATGAGCTGAGAAATTTGTCAGCTCCACCTTAAAAGTAGGCAGAATAAACAAGAGGATTTTTACAGATTATAGAACCCAAAGTAAATATCCTAGAAAAGCCTTCATGACTTAAAGTGTTTTTAAATACCAGACAATTTTTTTAATGAACATGCAGTAAAACTAATCTTTCCTGTGTACAGCTGATGGGTTTCAGCCTGTGCATAGATTCACTTCACCATCATCACAGTCTTATGTTGAATATTTCCATTAGCTCCAAAATTCCTTTATGCCATCTGTGTGCAGTTGCACCTTTCCTGGCCCTGTTCCTTGGCTGCCAGTCTGTCCTTTTACTCAGGTTTCTTCAGAAATGGTCATTAAATGGAGTTTGTAACATGGAGCCCTGTGAGACTGGTGCATATGCGTTTACCCAGCGTGGTGCTTTGGAAGACTGTATGTTGCTCTGTGTGTCTGTATTTCATTCTGTTTTATTGTTACGTGGTGTTTAGTTGTATACTGTTCATTCATTGAAGGACATTTAGTTGTTTCCAGTTTTTAGTTTAGTTTTTGTTCATTGTTTATTTTTTAGTTATTATTTGTTAGTTTTAGTTTTTGTTTATTGTTATGGCTTGTGTCTAGATGTCCCCCCACTTAGCCTCATGCAGTCATAGGTGGGGCTTTTTGAGAGGTGGCTAGACTGAGAGTGTGTTACTCTGGGATTGATTCATGGTGCAATGCCAGGATCAAAGGCACTAGGATTAAGGGTGTGAGTGCTACCCATGCCCAGTAGCCTGGATAAGATATAAGGAGTAGAAAGAGCTGTGATCATCCCTTCCTTGTTTTGCTTCCTTCTGCCCACCATGAACTATTTCTCCTCTGCAGTGCCTGTCTGCCATGCCACCCTGCATTGCAGACAGTTGACTGTGGACTAAAACCGCTATAAACTGTGAGCCAAATAAGCCTTTCCTTTCTTAACTTCGGGTGTTAGGTATTATGTGTGAGCAAGGAGAAAAGTAACTAAAACAGCTATTCTACAAAGAATATTGTTATGTAAGCATTTATGAGTAGGCTTTAGTCTCTCACATAAAAATACTAAGAGTTGGGAGCCGGGCATGGTGGCGCACACCTGTAATCCCAGCACTTGGGAGGCTGAGGCAGGAGGATGCTGTGAGTTCGACACCAGCCTGGGCTACTTAATGAGTTCTAGGTCAGTCTCAACTACATAATGAGACCCTGTCTCAAAAAAGAAATAAACAAAAAAAAAAATACTAAGAGTTGGGATTGCTGGGTCATGTGATAAGTATATATTTAACTTTATAAGAGATGCCAAGCCATTTTCTGAAATGGCTATACCATTTTGTACTACCATTGGCAATATATGATTGTGCTAATTGTTCTGTGTACTTGGTGGCAGTTGGTATGGTCAGTCTTTTTAATTTTTGCCATACTAATTTTTAGTGGTATCTGATAATGCTTCTAACTTGTATTTTCCAAATAGGTAAACATCTTGTTGTGTGCTTTTTTGTCATACGTACACTATTCTTTTTTGGTGATGGGTTTGTTCAGATCTTTGGCCCATTTTAAAAAAATAACAAACTTAATTTTGAGATGATTTTAGATTTATAGAATGGTCACAAAGGCACTATAGAGTTTCAATATACCTCTTATACAGTTTCCCATAATGTTAACATTTTACAAAACTAAAACCCAAGTGCATTTATTTTAAAATCAAGAAACCAGCATTACCGCTGCACCAGATTCCAAACCAGACCTGCTTCACACTTCTCACTAGTTTCCTTCTAGTCCAGGATCCAGCCGAGGATTCAGTACTGCATATCTATCTCTTTACTGTGCTGTAGTCTGTGGCACACTCTCAGCCTTTCCTTGTTTTTCATCACCTTGATAGTTTGAGTGCTAGTAAGGTATTTTGTTAAATGTCTCTCAATTTGCATTTGTCATATATTTTTCCTTGTCATGGATTTTTGAGAATAATGTCAAAATGAAGTACCCTTCTCTTACATCTTTTCAGGGAATTCGTGAGGACATCATTACTTGGGTAAGGTAGTATTTCCTGATTTCTCCACTGCAGCTTAGTCTTTTTTTTCTTTTTACCATCCTTTGGAAATGAGTTGCTGTTTGGTTCTGTAATTTGGAATTAAATCACTAATTTTAATTCACACTCAAAGAGGTAAGAAGATTAAGTTTCATGTTATGGATGGGATATACTCTTGTGGGAGGAAGCATATATATTTAAAATATAAAAACTATATACATAAAATTTTTTGCTTTCTTTGTAAATCCATACAAATAGCACCCAGTTTATGATGGCTTGACTCTTAACAATTTTTCCACTTTATGATGGTGTGAAAGCATATCCATACATTTTTTCTGTTTTTACTTTGTTTAACAAATAAAATCCAATTTATTACTTTTTAGTTAATGGATTGTGTTGTTTCACAGTAACTCTTTGCATAGTTTCAAGTCACAAAGTTTTTGGCCTCTGTTTTTGTAAATCTTTTTATATTTATGATCCCTTTCGAGTTAAGTTTTGTAGAAGGTGAGATTCGGGTCATTTCATTTTTTTTTTTTTTCAGGCATACAGATGCTCATTTGTTCCAACACCTTTGTCAACAAAATTGTCTTCTCCTTGTTGTGTTGCCTTTGCCTCTTGGTCAGAACTCGGCTGGCCATGCATACAGGGCTGTCTGTGAATGCTGTTCCATCGCATTGATTTGTGTGTCTATACTTTCACAGGTACCAAGCACTGTCTTGCTGAGCAACTTAAAGCCTTAAAATAGGGTAATTCCTCCAATTTTATTTTTCTAAAAATAATTTTCACTACTGTAGTTCTTTTGTCCTTCCATATTAGAGTCAGCTTGTCTATAACTGCATATAAATCCTGGAAGTTTGATTGGCATTACATTACATCCAGAGTCTGTGAGAATTAATATCTCTTACCCAGGTTGAATTTTCCAATATGCGAATACAGATCTCATTTAGATCTTCTCTGATTTAGTTCATCAAGATTTTAGTTTTGGTTTTTGGCTTTTTCTTTGTTTGTTTGTTTTAGCATATAGATCCTGTATGTGTTTTAGATTTATCTCCAAGTATTTCATTTTTATAGAGCTGTTTTCAGTGGTATGATTTTTAAACTTTTGTGATTCCAAATTGCCAGTGTTTAGAAATGTGATTGATGTTACCTTTGTTTTCATTGACCTTATGAAATTATTAGTTCCAAGAGGGTTTTTTTTTGTGTGTGTGTGTTTGTATTCCTTGAGATTAGCTGTATAAATAATCATATTATTTACAAATAGTAATTTTTTCCCTTACAATCTTGTCAGTTTGGTGTTACTATATATGTGTTTCATTAGCAAAACCACCACCTGGACCTGCAGAAGCCTTTTTTTTTTAAGTTTATCTGTGGCTTCAGTGTATTTGATAGAGAACTATGTGACTTCTCCCTGAATGAATATTGGCACTTCATTGCTTCAGGGAGTTAGTACATTTAATTTGAGTTGTTGGATATGTGTGCATGGAGTAGTTCACAGTACATCCTTACTGCCCTTTAAATGTTGTGGGATCTAGAATGAAATATTCTCACTGTACAAATACAGAGAATTTGTGTCTTCTCCCTTGTTGTCTTTGACAGCCTTGCAAAGAAGATGAGTATTGTTTATATTGATCTGTATTAGTTTTGCTTTATTTATTTTCTGAATTCATTCTATTTAATTTGTTTGATCTCTGTTCTTTATTATATTATTCTTCTGCTTGCTTTGTGTTTCCTTTTCTCCTGTTTTTCTAATTTCCTAAGATGGAAGCATAGATAACTAATTTTAGAATTTCTTTTTCCTCATGTAAATAATTGTAATACTATGGATTAGCCTCTAAATACAGCTTTAACTGCATTTAATAGTTAGTAGGTTGAACCTGCCAATGTAGAACCTGTGGATACAGAGAGTCAAGTGTCTGATTATGATTTACACATTGAAAGCCCATCAGATGTGACGCTCTTTGCCTCAACTACCAGACAGATTAGTTAAAGAATTCAAGGAGTCTTAAAAAGTCTGATATGTTTGCTGAGATATTTAACATTCTGCTGCTCTTCCTGCGTTTCTAATGTTTCAGTTTTTCTACTTCTCTTGTAGAAATTTTCTTTAGCAGTTGTCTCAAAATGATTCTCATGTCATTCTGTTAGTTTTCCTTCATCAGAAATTGTCTTATTTCACCTTTATCTCAATATTATAGAAATTTGGATTAATAGTTCTTTTCTTTCAGCATTTAAAACATTTTCACTTATCCCTTATTTCCTTTCCCTTCCCCTTCCCCTTCCCCTTCCCACTTCCCCTACACCTTTAGCCTTTTCTTCCTATTCCACATTGTCAGTTATACCATTTGGATCTTATTTACACTTTAAGTTTTTCACAGCAGAGGAACTATTTGGTATTTACACATGTGTGACATTTATTTCAGTTAAGGGAAAAGAAAAAATATAAGAAAACAAAAAAATGGAAAAAAAGTTTTTGTAAATAGGGAAGGGAGGGCAGGGGTAAGGGGAAAAAATGAGAACCAAGACCTGTCATGCAAAGGTACAAAATGCCAATGATGAATGTAACTGTACTGTATACCTAAAATATACCAATAAACTCAATGAGACACACACACACACACACACACACACACACACACACACACACACACAAAACATTTTCACTTCTCTTGGCCTTCATGGCTTCTGAAAATAAATCCACAGCCAATGATGAATGTAACTGTACTGTATACCTAAAAAATACCAATAAACTCAATGAGAAACACACACACACACAAAACATTTTCACTTCTCTTGGCCTTCATGGCTTCTGAAAATAAATCCACAATCATATAAATAATGTTATCCTAAAAGTAATGCTAAATTTTTCTGGTTGCAGTCAGGATTTTTTTCCTTTTTTGTTTAAGACATGTCTGGATATGTATTTCTTTGTGTTTATCCTATTTGGGGATTTGCTGAATTTCTTAAATGTATAAGTTTATCTCTTTCAGTAAGTTTGGGGATTTAAAAATTTTTTTAGTTTACGCTGAACCCTTTTTTTCTTCCTGGCATTTGAGTATGACAAATAATTCATTTTTCCCTAATTTTTTCTCTCGTTCACATTGGATAATTTCTATTCACGTATAGTAAATTCACTGAGTTTTTTCTTTAGTCATCTCTATTATATTATTGAGCTTTTTTTTTGTTGTTGTTGTTACTGGGGATCGAACTCAGGACTTTGCACTTGTGAGGTAGCACTACTCAGCTAAGCTAAATCCCCAGCCCAGTTGAGCTCATTTTTAATGAGTTTTTATTTTGGTTATTGATATTTTTCCACTTCCGAAATTTTCTTGGTTCTTCTTTATGTCTTCCATTTCTTTTCTGAGCCTTCCTATCTTTTCATTTCTTTGAAGGGTTTTTTTTGCTCTTATTTGTTGACGCATTCTGTATGATTTTAATATCATTGTCAGATATTTTTCAGCAAGGTTTTCTTGGTGTTAGCATTTTTCTTATGCAAGTGGAGATTTTCCTGGTTTTTTGTATACCTAGCAATTTTGGATTATGTCCTGGGTATTTAACTCCATTTTATGAGACTTTGGATGTCATTTAAATCCAACATAGAGAATGAGAACCACGCCTGCTCCTGACCAGCAGCCATCGCTCAAGCTCCGGGAAGGTAGGCCTGGCCCGATCCACCGCAGGAAGGAGAACCACGCCTGCTCCTGACCCAGCAGCCATCTCTCAAGCGCCGGGAGGTAGGCCGGCCCCGATCCACCTCGGGAAGGAGAACCACGCCTGCTCCTGACCCAGCAGCCATCTCTCAAGCGCTGGGAGGTAGGCCGGCCCCGATCCGCCGCGGGAAGGAGAACTACGCCTGCTCCTGACCCAGCAGCCATTGCTCAAGCGCTGGGAAGGTAGCCGCGCTGGCGCTCCTGAACCCCCATAAGCTAAGCCCCTCCCCCCGCACTCTCAGGCCTCCTGACTGTGCAAGTCTTTGGACCCACTCTGCAAAGACAGAGGTGGTCATCAAGGGTATTTTTCTGAGATCCCAACTTTGAACATCTTTAAAGAAAGGGCGGGGGAAACCTGTAATAGAACGTTGCGGAGTTCAACCATTCAGAAGGATGGGGAACTCAATCTGGGCCTTGCAGCCTGAGGTCAGTCAGCGTCATGGGGTTCAGCCATCAGCTAACTGAGATCAGGGGTCTAGCATCCTCACTCTGTCTGAGCCATTAAATGGTTAATATACTATATTGGAAAGTATGTTCACTGCAGACATGTTCTGGACTGCTTCTTGATTTCAATTTAATTCAAATGATTTAAGGGTGATAGACTAGTGACTACCACAGGTGGTCAGTGTCCAAGTTGTGCTTGATCTTAATGTGTCGCTGATTGTATCAGTTGGGGTAAAGCATTGCTGTTGATTTGATGAGCTGTTTTCTCTGATGTTATGAAGATGAGAATGTCTGTGGGTCGTTAGAGACACAGAAGCTAGGGTGCAACTATATCAGGAAGATTTGGGTAATAATCCAGAGATTATACCAGGGACAGTCCAACAACAAAAATAAAAATGAGGAAACACTTAAGCAAGACACAAGGACAGACTTCCAGTTCACCAATGGCAAACAATAGGGCAAATGAGGATGAAAAGGCCTATAGTGAACCACCAGGACACCCTGAACTCAAAGCACA
>NW_022900937.1:19894507-19915871 GCF_012274545.1 Fukomys damarensis
TTTCTTTAACTGAAATACCAAATAGTTTCTTTGGTGTGAAAAACTATAATAGTACACAGGATCCTAATGAGACAATTAATAATGTGAAATAGGAAGTAAAGGGCTAAAGGTGTAAGGAAAGTGGGAAGGGTGGGGGAAAGGTAATAAGGGAGAGGAAAAAAATATGAGAAACTGAAAAAATGGAAACAAAGTGTTTGTAAATGGGGAGGGGAAGAGGGGGTGAAGGAAGGGCAGGGACAAGGGGAAAAATGAGACTCAAGACCTGTTATGTAAAGGTACAGAATCCCAATGATGAATATAACTGTATTTGTATACCTAGATTGTACCAATATCCTCAATAAAAAAGAAAAAAAAATTCCCCCCCAAAAAATAAATCCAACATAGAATATTGTCATATTTATTTTAGTAGGCAGTCAGCCCAGTTATGTTCAGATTGCAAATTCCTCTGGGTTTTGGCTACATCATCAGTTGAGTTGCCAAAGCTTTTACTGTGTAGTTTGGCTCTGTCCTCTTTGTGCACCATCCATCACCAGTCTGGAACTTGGTGAGTTGTCTGTCCTGTAGTTTAGTTCTCATAGCTTCTGGGTGCTCATTCACGTGCTACTGAGGGTGAGTCTAGGAGTTAAAGAACAACTTCGAGGTGTTTGAGGTGTTGCTCTCCCAGCTCCTGTCTGTGATCTCCCAGTCGTCTCTGATTCATTAGGGCTGTATTCCATTCTCTGATCAGAAGGGTGGGACTTTATTTGTCCCTCTATAATATGCACATGTTCAGCTACGCCCAACTCCTGGGCCAAGTGGCTGGAGGACAGAGAAAGAAAAAAGCAGTAGAGATTCACCATTCTTTTTGGAACCATAACTCGTCTAACCAAAGAGGAAAATTCTCCTCCTTCAGAGTTTTGGACTCCAGATGAACCCCACTGCCATGTCTACCACCAGTGCCTAGCTGAGAATGGAGAATGAGAAAAGGTAGGAGATTTCCACACTCTTCTGAGTGCTAGAAGACCTGTTTTCCTCTCCTCCAGTCACAAGGAGAGAGAGCTTCTCTTCAGGCTTTCCATGTGGGCTGTAAGGTTCTCGGCAGAGGGTGACGTCAGAATGGAACAGAATGGCAACCTGTCATCACTTGGGGTGGTGTTTCAGGTTTTAGACTTCTTCAGCCTTCTTGCTACTTCCTTATCAGAGCTCTGCAGTAGCTGCTACAGGCCTGCTAGCTGCATTCACTTGAGAGACACTGAAATGTTATTGCTTCATCTCATTTGCCCCTGGATCTTGACTTAAAAGTTTTTAATTTTGTTTCTCTAGGAATTTAACAAGAAACTGAAGTTTTGGTTCAAATATACTTTGAATTGAAGCCAGAAATGTGCTAGGCTTTAGATTCTTTCATTTGATTAAGGTAAGATTATTTAATAAAATGTACTCATACTCTTACATTTAAGGCTTATATTTTGATTTGTGCTTTAACACATTTTAATTTTTCAATCTAACTGGAGATTCCGACCTAAGAAAATATGTTCTTGGTTTCTTTACTGTTTAAATAGCTAATGTTTCTTGTATAAACTACCAGATGCAAGGGAGTGTGATTTACTGAGGATGTTATATATTTTAAAAATCAAATCTATTTGTCCAAAGTGAAGATGGCAAACTGTGGTCTGCAGTACCTGTGTAGGTAAATAAAGTTGTATTTGTCACAACCAGTCATTACTTATCAAGTGTACTTCCTTAGCACTATAGTGGCAGGGGTCATTAGTTGCAACAGTGTCTGTATTGCTCTCAAGCCTAAGATCTGACCCTTTAGAAGTTTGCTGGCTCTTTTCCTAGGAGCCTGAATTAGGGTGCCTCCTCTTCTGTGTAATTACAACACATAAAATGATACCTGATTTTAGTTGTCAATAGGAGTTGTCGTATAAAACTAATTAGAAAATTCAATATACATATGTATGTACCTTCACCAAGCTTAACATCCCAAAGTGAAAGATGTGTATTATTTCGTAGACGTGGTATTAGGTTTCAGAAATAATTGACTTTAAAAATAAAACAGTGTTGTGAACAGTTATGTGCTAAGTATCCATTTTTAAACAGAACTGTCCACTTGGCTGAGATTTTTAAAATAAAAATTTATGTGATAAAAAGCTGTCTTGTTCCTGTTCTTAAAAAATTTTCCCACAAATTAATTATATTTCATCTTTCCTAGTAAATTTAAAAGTAATGATTATGTGTTCTTTGTATCTGTCTTACTAAAATAAGCAGTTTACAGTATGTGAAGTTTTAAATGAGAATATTCTAATACAAGACTGCATTTAGTGGTTAAAGTTGGTATGTGCTTCTCTCTGAGATGTAAACTTAACCACTTATTTCTCCTGAATTATGCACTGGCGGATTAAACCAACCTTGAAGCAATAACATTCACAAAAACTTTGTACAGACTTAATGTTCTTGTGATTATTTCCCCAAACAACACACTGTAACTCTTGACAGCATTTACACTGTTGTAGGCATCACAAGTAATCTAGAGACGATTTAAAGTGTATAGAAGGATGAATGTGTGTAGTTTTAAGCATTATACCATTTTATATAGGAGACTCAGCATCTGCAGATTTCAGAATCTCTTGGCTGAAGAAAACAGCCTATTTTAAAGTGTGCCAGATAGAACCTCCAACTTATATCAAAGTAAAAGAATTTCTCTGGAGTCTAAGGCAGAAGAAGAACCACAAGAAAAACAAGCTTCTGTGATGTTCATTTTGTAAAAATCATTTGCTTTGAAAAACAGCCTCTTAATGTCATGCCTAAGTTGAGATATGTTTGTTGGGTTTATTTTTTTTTTCTGTTTTTTTTTGGGGGGTGGTACCAGGAATGGAACTCGGGTCCTTGTGCTTGTGAGGCACGGGGTGGCACCACCAAGCTAAATCTCCAGCCCTATGTTTGGTTTTTTTTAATAGACTTGTATAAGGTATCTTTCTTTATTTGTGTCTTAGGAAGCAAATTTAAAAACTTCTTAATCTTTTGCTTTTAACAGGGGACATATGGAAATGTATCTGAATGGAAGCACTTTATATCTTTTTATACTATCATGTATTTTATATTTAAGTCATGCGCTTATAATTCAAATGCTGCTTGTACATTTGGAGTATGAAAGATAAGAAAGTGGTAGAAGAAGGAATGGGAATCTCGATATGTTAATGAGGCCACCTTAGCATTTTATGTTTAGCCTTGGTCTAAACTGAGTTTGGAGAATATCTATCTGATTTGTAGACTGAGACTTAAGAGTGAAATAAGCTTACTATGAGTGAATAAGATTTCCTTTTAAATGATGACATTAGAAGGTACTGGTAAAGTCATCATTTAAAGCATTTTTTAAAAAACTTCCTTGATTTATGTTTCAGTTTCACTTAAAAGAAGGAAAATAAAACTTCAGGAAAGTTCATACTTCGATATTTTTTCTAATATATAACCTTAGGTTAGTTAGATTTGTCTAGTTCATCATAAAAATTTTCACTTTAAAAATCAAGAAACTGGGCCGGGGATTTAGCTCAGTGGTTCTGCCACCTGCCTTGCAAGCACAAGGACCTGAGTTCGCGCCCCGGTACCAAAAAACCCCGAAAAAAAAAAAAAAAAAAAAAAAAAAAAAAAAAAAAACCAAAAATCAAGAAACTGATTTGTTGGTAGTTTGAGTTATCATTAAATTTAAATTTGTGTGTGTTAAAGATGGGAAAAATTTTTCTCTAAATTCAATATACAGCTTGTCTTTTAGAATATATGTGACTCGTTTGAAAATAAGCCTCCAAGTTATCCTCACAGGAGATACTGTAGAAAGCTTCCTTTGCCTGACCAACATGGGGCATTTATAAAGAAACTAATATTTTTAAAATAATGTCTTTTGTACAATAATTTTCTACTCAGTAAAGAATTTTTGAAGAAACAAAAAGTTTTTTCACAAAGTTTGCTATCAAAGGAATATACACGTTTAAAAGAGAAGGATAAAGCCTGTGGTTTTATTTAATCTTTTTTCCTAAGTTTTTGTTTTTACATGTACAGCTAAGTGGTAAACATAGTGCAGAGTTTTTGTATCTTTTAACTCAGCTTCCTTTCATAATATCTTACATTGTGTGACACAGTGATCAAAACTGACTTACTAAGGCTTAGTTTTTCTACTAAGTCTTTTGCTGATTCCTGTTACATTTAGTTACATTTTAGTTACTGGTGTTATATTTAATCCTTTTCCTCAGTCTCGTGACATTTAGTTATCCTGCTACATCTCGTATTCACTTGCTTTCTTCCAGTCTCTGACATCTCATCTTTCTTTATCTTTTATTACTTGCACACTTTGGTTAGTTACTTTGCAGAATGTCACTCAGTTAAGATTCCTCTATTTTCTCATAATTAGGTTGAGGTTAGAGATTTTGGGGAAAAAACATACCACAGAGGTCATGTGTGTTTTTCTAGCACATGCATGAATTACATGACGTACATGACGTCTGCATGTGCTGGTACTGATGATACTAAATGATAGTGGTGTCTGCCTGATTCCTCCATTGTAAAGCTCTTCTCTCTGGAGAAGACATTGTGAGGCTCCACAAATATTGTTTCTCCTTAATGTTACAGCCACTCATTTTAGCATTTATTGGTGGGTCTTGTCTGCAGCAGCTGTTGTTATGATGTTCTTCCTATTCCACTCATTCTTTCTTCATTTATCAATTATAATTTTACTAGAAAGTAGTAGTCCTTCTCCGCATTTATTTAATCACTTATTTATATCACAGTGAACTGATGAATATTCTCTGGATTAGAAACAATATTATTGTTATCTGTTTTGTTATTCAAGTTGTTCCAGCCACTGGAAAGCCATTTAAGTTTGCTTTTGTGTCCTTTCATCATATCTTGTCTTTTTTAAAAAAACAATTTCTGGCTCTACAAGACTCATTTGTATTTTCCCCACTCAAGCCCTCATGTCAGCCACTTATCCAGGGCACCCAGGTCCATGCAGAGCAATATTTATGACATCTGCATAGCACCTACTCTCATTGCTGCTGAGGTGTTACTACTTTTCTACCTTTAACTGTCAGAACTAGGAAGTGTCCATGTGTGTGCTGATCTGCACTACACACTTCTGTATTTCTTCTGTCTACTATCTGTAGATGCATTTAAAAAATTAGTTCATAGCAATACCTCCAACTCCACTGTGGTATCACAGAGGCTAGTCTGGCTTTCTGACTTTGCTTATCTGTTACTGGTTCCTCCCACAGGGAGAACACTGGCTCTCACTTTGTGCAGTACACGCACATTGCCTATAGAACTGCTAATGCATAGCACTGCAAGAATGAGTAGAGTGCAGTGCCTGTCTGTACTTGTTTTTAACCTTTATTCTTTTATTTTGTATTGTTTGAGACAGGGTTTTTGGCCATGCAGTCCAGGTTTCCCTTGAATTCACTATATAGCCCAAGTTTGCCTCAAACTCATGGAGGTTCTCCTGCCTGTCTCCCAGATGCTGGGATTACAGGCATGTGCCACCACACATGGCTTCTTTTATTCTTATATCATCCTGCCAAATCCACTTTTGAAAGTCCAGGGTTTTTTGTTTTTTGTTCTGTTTTGTTTTTTTCTTTTTCTCTCATTTCCCTGTCAGTCTGCTGTGTTATTCATTTGTACTTTGGTTAGTTACATTTGTCACAGTTTATATTTCATCTTGAGTCTTCTGGACATCCAGGTTATTTTTTTGCTTTTAGTTTGTGCATGGTAAGATTCACTCTGTGTTATAGAGTCCTGTGGGTTATACAAAATGTATAGTCATGCATCTACCAACAACAGTGCCCTAACCCAAAATTCCCCTGTGCTGCTGTGTTATAGTCCACCTCTGTCCTCCCTCTACGTAGACCTTGGCAGCCCCTGATGTGTTTTCAGCCCTTTTGTTAGCCTTTTCCAGAATATAATATAAATAGAACCATACAATATCCTACCTCATAAATCTGACTTCTTTCACAAAGAAAAATGCACCTATCTCAATCATTAGTTTATACTTTTCTGTTGTCAAGTAGTAATGCATTGTATATGTGCCACAGTTTCTTTATTCATTTACCTGTTGAGGAACATCTGGGTTGTTTCTAGTTTGGGCCAATCCTAAATAAGGGTGCATAAGTATGTGTATGTAGGTACTAGGAGTAGGATTATGGATTATTAGAAATGTTTTTAACCTGATAAGAAACTGTCAGATGTTTTTCCATTACATGTTGAATCTTAGATTCTCCACCACTAGTTTGTGAGAGTTCTGGTTGCTTTGAACTTTTCTCAACAGTTGTCAAGTTTGGCCTTTTAGCTGATTTAACATATGCGGTAGGTGATATACGTGGAAGTGTAGTAGTGTCTTAGTTTGCATTTCCCTAGTGACTAATGACTAACACCTTTTTATATATCATCCATAAATATATGTGAAGGGGCACCTGGTCTCTTTTATTTCTCTTTATTTTCTGCTTTTATGATCAATCAGGTATGTAGAACCTTTCTAGTATCTTTTTAGTACAATTAGCTGTCATCTCTGGTTCTTTGGCTATATTTTTTAATAAAATGCACACTTCCATATATGAGTTTCAGTTATCTGTGTGTATTACATCCTGTCAAAAAAAAAAAAAAAAAAAAACCCCGAAGGGGACTGGGGATTTAGCTCAGTTTTTTCACCACCTGCCTCACAAATGCAAGGACCCAAGTTTGATCCCTGGTACCAAAAAAAAAACAAAAACAAAAAAACAGCCCAAAGGAGGGCAGGAGGTTAGTTCTAAATTAAAGAATACGGCCTTTTCTACAGTGCCTATGATATAACATATCTCAGGCCCTATTTGTAAATGAGATGTAATTGAGACTATTTTCTTAGCCTGGTAAAAGCAAAAGAAAGGCTGTCCATATATATATTATAAATACTTTCATTTTCTTTCCTTTTTTCCCTTTTCCTGAAAAGCAGGGAGTGAGAGATGAAAATGTGTGGGTTTGTGTTTGGTTTCTAGTCTTGATGGCTGTTCAGTCTTCCTTATTATGTATGGACTAGAAGGTGTCCTCTGTGACTTGGATGTGCTTCACAGCCTGGGATGGGATGCGTCAAGTGGCCGCTCAGGCAGTGTGCATTGGTGACAGCAGCAGTACACAGTTCACCTTCCATTATGGAAAGTGATTTTTGAAATGGGGGGAGTAGAGAAGGATACAGTTTAATTTCTTTTTGAGCAGCTGTTCTTGGGTCCACCCTGACTCAGTCACTGTGTTTTCCATATTATTTCATTTAATCTTCATAATTAGCCCACAAAGTAGGTATGTTGTCCATATTTTACAAGCAAGTGAAATATATGCACAAGCTAATGTAGCTAACAGTGTAGAGCCGGGATTGGATCATTTGTCTTGTGAACTCTACCTCCATACTCTTTTCCACTATACTCTACTGCCCCTCACCCCAGCCTCGTTTCCCCAGTACTGAAGGTTGACCCAGAGCTTTGCCCTGAGCTACATCCCCAGCCCTTTAAAAATATACTGTATTTGTTAATTTGCTAAGTTTGCCTGGGCTGGGCTTGAATTTGTGATTCTCCTGCCTCAGACACCCAGAGTGTGGGATTATAGCCATGCGCCATGTGCCACCACACCCAGCTGCTGCTTCTAAAATTAGAAAAGTGAAAATGATTAGAAAACTTCTTTTAAATTTAAACCCTGTGGGAAGAAAACTTGAAGTAAGACTGAGATTGTCTCATTATTTAGTTAATTTTTCTCAACCTTAAGGGGCTTCACTTTTGGAAAACTTATTATCTGAGGGCATCACCAACATGATCAGTAGTGCTAAATCATTGGGCTAAATCACATTTAGTATCTCAGAAAGTAATGAGAGTAATAACAGTTTTCATGAAAACAAAACTCTCACCTACGATTCAGAAGTAAGACACATCTACATCACTACTAGTAGCAGCAATACTCATTTCAAAAATCAACACGTGTTCAGTAACTTTTTGATAGTTTAATTAAATTCTTAGAAATGATAGCATAATATCTGCAAGACAAATTAGTATAGCTGCAAATGATGCTTTAAACTGTTTTGTCAATAAGCTGATTTTATAGTGATCAGTAAGCTCTGTTTGTACAGTGATTAAACTGCTTTTGTCCTTAGTGTTATTACCCTGAAGTAATGTTACACTGTCAAGATTAATGACTTTATGGAGGATTGTCAGTTTTAAGAGCTTTTTCTTAATAACCATATTACATTAGTGGCCTTATTGTATACTTAATGTCAATGTCTCCATAGACCAGGCACTACTTATTTGATATTTATTTCTAGCATATTAACATTTCCAAATCAATAAATACAGAAAACATTTCTCAAGTAAGATAAATCTGTATGGAAAAGTTTGTTTGGTATAGATAAGCTGTCAAACTGTACACTTTTTGTTTAGAAAATGATCAACGTAGCTGGGTGTGGTAGCACATGCCTGTAATCCCAGCACTCGGGAGGCTGAAACAGAATTGCCACAAGTTCAAAGTCAGCCTGAATTATGTAGTGAGACCCTGTCTCTAAAAGAAAAAAAAAACAAAACCACAAAAACTAATACATGTTAGTTGACATTTGGTAAGGGAAAGTCTAATAATTCATTGTTTATAACACTGTAAGGTAAAAGTATCTTGTGATACTGTGTGGAGTGTTAGAATAGCATTACTTTAGTATATTTATGTATTCAAATGTTTCATGTGAATTAAAACAGCAAGTACGTTATAATGGAAAGTATAACCTTTATAATCAGAAGAGCTGGCTGGGTTCTAGCGTGGGTCCAGCCAAAATTGATTATAACTGAAAGTCTTTAAACTGTAGATTGCTTTTTAGTCTATACAGCAGTTGAGTATAGTTTCTAAGATTATTTTTAGCACTATGTTTCTTTTTTGTTTCTAATTTTTGGTGGGTTACTTAAGTATGAAATTTACTACCTGAACTATTTGAAAGTATAAAGTCCACTTGTATTAAATATATTCTTGATGATGAGGCTCCATCTCCATAACTCCATCTGGTAAAGCTGAAACTCGGCACCTCTGGCACAGTAGCTTCCCCAGGCCCTGACAGCCGCCATTCTTATGTTTGTCTCTCTGATTTTGACTACAATATTCTAAGTACTTTAAATAACCTAGATCACACAGTATTTGTCTTTTTGAAACTGGCTTATTTCACTTAATGTAATATGTCCATAAGATTCAGCCATGTTGGAGCAATGAATTTTCTTTCTTTTAAAGGCCGAATAATATTCAAATGTATGTTGTCAGTTCATCCATTGATAGATACATAGGCTGCAAGCCATTGTGAATAATGCTGCTATAAATAAAAGTGCACAAATGAATTTTTTTTTTTTTTTTTTTTTTTTTTTTTTTTTTGTACTGTGGGTTGAACTTGGGACCTTGCGCTTCTGAAGCAGGTGGTGGAACCATAAATCCCCAGCCCCACAAATAGCTTTTTGAGAGCCTGTTTTCAGTTTCATAGTAAGAAACTGAATTGTTAGTTTGGAGAGTAACCCTATTTTTAGTTTTTTTGGATCCTCCATACTGTTTGCCATAGTGACTATACCTTTTTTGGGGGGCAGGGGGTACTAAGGATCGAACTCTGGCCGTTGCACTTGCGATGCAGGCAGTGGCATCACTGAGCTAAATCCCTGGCCAGTGACTGTACCATTTTACATTTTAGCAATGTTGCCTTCCCATCTATAAACACAGGATATGTTTCCATTCACTTATGTCTAAAATTTTGTTCAACAGTGCTTCATAGTTTTTCATTTTATAAGTCTTTCACCTTCTTGGTTAATTCCTCTGCATTTTATTCTTTTGTCATGGTATAGTAAGTGGAATTGTTTTAGTTATTTCTTCTCCAGATTATTCATTGTTAGCTTATAGAAATAGAACTGATTTTTGTTGACTGTGTGTCTTGCTCCTTTGCCTCATTCATAGTTGGATTTTGGTAGTGAAGTGTTTAAATTCCTTTGGTGTATATTTGTGTTGTTACTGTGGGATTACATTTAATGTTCCAGGTTAAAACACCCAGTGTTGAGTTTATGCTAGTCTAGACTCTTATCTCAACTCTAGTCAGTTGGTAACCCACAAATTATATTCTTTTACATAATCCTTAGCTCTTCTTTGCCCAAAAACTTAAGGTTGTTCAGACACATTAGTCTCCTTAATTTGCATACCAAAGAAAAATGGAGTTATAAACCATAGTGGCAGTAAAAACTTTTCCAGTTGCCCATGTAAGACCTTTATTGAGGTCTTTCTTTCCTCATACAGGTTCAAGTGTCTGCTGTCCCTTCACTTCACCTGCAGGACTCCCCTGACCATTTCTTGCAGGGGAGGTAGAGTAGTAACTGACCTACTCAGCTATTTTATCTGTGAATGTCTTGGTGTTCGATGTTACCCTTACTTGTTCTTTTATGCTTTGTTCTGTTTGGCAGTGCTCCCGATTTACCTAGACCCTTCATACTGAGCTATGGTCCCAGAATTTTTTTGAGACAGGGCCTCACTTAGTTGTCTAGGCTGGGTTCAAACTCAAGATCCTCCTGCATCAGCCTCTGAGAATGCTGGGATTACAGGCATGTGTTTCCAAGCCTGGCTTCTTCTGGTCACTTTTGAAGAATACTTTTGATGGATATTAACCGCACTTTGGATGTATTATCCCATTGCCTGAGCCTCCAAAGTTTCTGATGAAAAATCTGATGATACGTGTTATGAGAATCCCTGGTGTCTAATGAGTCAGTTCTCTCTTGCTGCTTTCAGAAATTTCTTTGTCTTTGTCTTTTGACAGTTTGATTATGAGTCTGGGTATGGGTTTCTTCATTTTTAGTTTTGAGAGTTTTTGTTTTTTGTTTTTTTTTTTTCAGACAAGGCCTTTTGTATATAGTTCATGCTGGTTTTCAAGTGATTATATAGCCCAAGCTGGCCTCAAACTTGTGGCAATCTTACTACCTCAGACTCCCAAGTGCCAGGATTACAGGTGTGGACCACCATCCCTAGCCTTTTCTTGGACTTTTGTGTTATGTGCTTTGTTTATTTTTCCTTTTCTGTTGTTGTTTTCTGGAGGTTTGTTTGGTTTGGTTTGGCATGGGTCTCTTTGAGCTCATCCTACTGGGAGTTTGTTGCTTCTTGGATATTTGCATTTATGTCTTTCATCAAACTTGGTAGGTTTTTGGCCTTAATTTCTTCAACTTTCTTTCTTCACCCGAAAGTCCCACAATGTGTATTGGTCCACTTGATGATATCTAGAGATCCCTTAGGTTTTGTTCATTTTTCATCATTCTTTTTTTCTTTCTATTCCTTAGATTCAATAATTAGCTGTTCACGGGGGCTCAGCCCTCATGACTTAATCACCTCCTAGAGGATGTGTGCACTGTGACAGCCTAGTGGCCTTACTGAAGGGCTGCTGAGACATAGCTATGCTTTTTTTGCCCTTCCACCATCTGGCGACACAGTGTTGAAAGGCTTCTTAAAATGGTTAAACACATAGCAGGGTTTGGAGAAAAGAAATTGGGGGTTAGTATTCATTGGGTATGTAGTTTCAGTTATAGTGAATTAAAAAATCCTAGAGAGCTATATAACATTGTGCTTATAGTTAACATACTATATGCTTGAAATTTTGAGTGTTAAAAATGACAAAGATTCATTTATCCATTCAAATTTGCAATAGCATTTTCTACTTTTTAAAGATTATGTAACATACCCATATGGTAAAGATTAAACATGTAGGGCCGGGGATTTACCTCAGTGGTTCCGGCGCCTTCCTCGCAAGCAGAAGGACCTGAGTTTGATCCCCAGTACCAAAAAAAAAAAAAAAAAAGGTTAAGATGTAAGTTGTATTCATAGCAAATCTGAAACTAATTCAGTACCCAACAAATGCAAAATTCTGTCCTGCATCCAATAAAAAAAATTACCAGATATGTAAAAAGAATAAGAAATATGATCTTTAGCCAGGAAAAAAAACTGATAAGAAAGAAAAAGCCTGTCAGAAAGAAAGGGGTGGGGGAGAGGGAAGGAGGGAAGAAGGGAAAAAACAGAAAGAAAGGAAAGAAAAGACAGAACAGAAAGGGGAGGGAGGAAAATAAAGGGTCCGGGGTTTAGCTCAGTGGTTCTGCTTCCTGCGTCAAAAGTGCAAGGACCTGAGTTCAATCCCCAATACCCAAAAAAGAAAGAAAGAGAGAGAGAGGAGAAAGAAAAATAAAATGTATGATGGAACTAGTAGGCAAGGACATTCAAACAAACATGGACATGCCAAGGAGCAAAATGGAAATTATTTATAAAAACAGTGAGACCCAAATAGAACTTCTAGAGATGAAAAATATAGTATCTGGAATGAAATTAACAGCAGATTAGATACTACGGGATAAACAACTTATTAACACCTGAAGACTTAGCACTAGCATCTGCCCAAAACACCAGGAGAAGAAAACTCTTGAAAGGGGAAAAAAGGAAGAGGAATCTGATATCACTGAGCTGTCAAGCAGCTTAACACAAGCATAATGAATTTTAGAAGAAAATAGAGAAAATACTTTAAGAAGTAGTGAGCAAATATTTACCAAGTTTTATGAAAACTGTATAAGCCCACAGATTACAGCTGACAAAACTCCAAACAGAAGAAGCATGAAGAAAACAATATCAAGGAACAAAGATCAGATTGTTGAACTGGTGGCAAAGGAAAAAAGTCTTAAAAGCAGCCAGAGACAAAAATGACGCTTTATATAACAGATGAAGAAGTATGTGTAAATTATTTTAGACTTCTTGTCAGAAATCGTGCATGCCACATAACAGTGAACTCTGCGTCACCTGGAGCTCTGCCTGCACAGAAATTTCCAGAATGGAGGCAAAATAAAGACTTTGGGGATGAACAGTAGCTCAGAGAATTTTCACTGTAAGAAATATAGAAGCAGTTGTTCCATTGAGATGAAAATGATATCAGATGGAAATGTGTTCCTACATAGTGGAGTAGAGAACTCTGGGAATGGTAAATATTCAAATAGATATAAAAGGCTTTTCCCTTTATTTGAGAATCTTCTAAAAAGATTTTTAAAATACAAACACAGTATATTGTGGGTTTTACAGCATAAATAGAAACTTAAGTAATGGTGTAGCTAATAAGCTAGTAGTGGAGATAAAATGGAATCAAGAATTACCAGACAGGTTGGGAAGAAAAGGGAAAGCAAAGAACAGATGAGAAAATGGCAAACAAGCGGCAAGAGAGTAGACTAATATGCAAGTGTGTCCATAATCACACGAAATGGAAAAGGTTAAGAATTTCCAGTTAAAAGAGCTCGATTTTAAGAGTTTTTCTAAAAGAAAGATTAAATTATATGTTGCGTACAAGAAACTCACATTGAATAGGAAAACACAGGTTAAAAGTAAATATGCAAAAAGGTACTCTAAAAGATACTAACTTAAAGAAAATTAGAGTTCAGTATTAATATGAGATAAAATGGATTTCAGAACAAGAAATAGGAACATTCTGTAAAGTCAGATATAACAGTGCTGTGTAGGCTGCTAGTCATAGAGACAAGGAATATTAGAACTGAAAGGAGAAATAGACATATACACAATTACAGTTGGATACCTCAGTATTCTTTCTTATTAATTGGTTAGTTCAGTTGAGCTGTAGTCTATGACAAGAGACCTGATTTATGCCTATTATATTCATTGTAATGTTTTCCTTGTTATTGGGAGTTGCTCTCTCATTAGCCCAAACAGTGTTCCTTCCAGTCCTGATTATCAAAATTGTACCAAAGGACACATTCTAAGACCAACGACTAGGACTCAGTAAAATAGTATTTATTGATGCTTACAAATTGCTAAGTATATATAGGTGCTAGTGTCCTATTGTGGTTATAAAGAAATTGCCACAAACCCCGTTCCTTAAGATAGCTAAATTTGGTTTACAGCTCTGGAGATCAGAGGTCCAAAATGGGCTTCACTACACTAAAGTCAACGTATCAGCAGGACTGGGACCCTGACGGTCTGGGGGAGATGGCTTCCATGGATTCCAGCTCCAAGGGGCTCTCTGTATTCCTTGGCTCATAACTTCCTTCTAAACAAGCAAGAAGGACCATATTTCAGATGGAAAACAGACATACAGAATTTATCATGTGTATAAAGCCATTTTTTGGATTGTCCAAACAAGACCATAAAAGTAAATTTTTAAAAAAACAATTTATCAAGAATTCACATCCCGTTGGCAGTTCTAATAAAAACCCATTTTTCTCCTGCTGCTCTCGTGTAGGTATGGGTGTGAAGGAATGAGACAGATTAGATTATCCTTTAGATTTCTGAAGACAAAAATGTCTAAATTTTACCGCATTTTCCTAAACAGAATAACGAATGATAGTTTATTCCTTCTAGGGGACCAAGAATTGATCTTTAGCTCTCTCCTGGATAGGATTAGTCAGTATTAATGATTATACAACATAGCAAGGTGTGGGGGCAGTGAAGACAGTTGTAAGGAATAGCAGACTAATGGACTTAATGAGCCAGGCTGTAAAAGGGGAGTAACTGTGGTGTATACTTGTGAAGGACAGGTCATAGTTAACAAGGCACCTGTGCTATTTGCGGGTCATAGCTAATGAACCACCTGCATTATCTCTAGCTAATGTTTGATCTTACAGAATAGTTGCACAGAGGCATAATTCCTCAGCTGCAGGGTTTCTTTGCTATTAGAGACATCACAACTTTATCGATCATTGAGACCCCAGTTGTGACCATTGGCATAGGGAAATCTGTCTCTGAACACCAGCCCAGAGGTCAATTAGCAATTTACACTTGGGCCTTGGAGTGACTCATAATCTTAATCAATAGCCAAATTCATAAGCCAATCATTTATATCTAAAGCCTGCCCAGTGTGGTTTAAAGCTGGTCTCCTGTACCTTTGGATAAAGGAGGCTGCTCTTTGAATGATTATGGTTCCCTTTTATTTGCTGAAAAATAATTCTCATTTTGTGAGCTAGAGGACAACTTCACATAATCTAGTGTGTTGATTGGTCAACCAATAATACCAGTCTGGTGTTAGAGCTTGACAGAATAGTCATTAGTGCTCTTCTAACGTATTATTATGTTCTTAGTAGTCAGCGATGCTTTGCTATGGTGATCAGTAGTCAGTGATACGATAATACTATATTATATTGTAATGTGTTTTCTTAAGAGAAAAGATCTTGATCTGTCACTTGGGAACAATGAGATTGGTATGACTCCTTGATGTATGTCTGTGTGCATGTGTGTGTGCCCCCATTTTCCTTCCTCTTGAGTTTTTTTGGCCATGAAAATAGAAACCATTGAGTTGTACTTTAATTTTATTCTGACATTTAAAGAGTTCAGTGCTTTAATTGTTGATTTGCTCTCCAAACATTGTTTGTTAGTTATTACAGTGCTTGAGATTCTTTTGCATTTCTAAACCAGGCACTGTTTCTTTTTACAGGAAAAAATATAACTGTTTAGGATAGCAAAATAGCATTTGAGGGGATACCTAATATTCATAGATCTTATTCAGATACATGCCAGGAATAAACCATTATATAGAAAGAAGACAAAACCAGTGTTGTCTAGGGCACTTTAAGAGGAGCAAAAATCCATTCACACACGTTTTCTGTCTTAAAGGAGATGTCTGCCCCACACCCCCACCTTCCGTACTGGAGATTGAACCCAGGGTCTTCACACTGAGCTATATCTCCAACCTGATTTTTTTATTATTATAATTATTTTGAGACAGGGTCTTGCTACATTGCCCAGTCTGGGCTCAAACTTTAGATCCTTCTTTCTTAGTCTCCCAGAGAATTACTGGTGTGGACCACCACAACCAGACTATTTTTTGGTATAAGTGTAGCAGCATGGGCATATAAGAAATACATCTTTGAGAATTACAGACTTAGGGTTAGTCTAAAATCGTAGATGAGAGAGTTTCTGTTTGACTAGAAGATGTCTTTAGGGAGGAACATCAGACAATAAAGAAGATGGCAGGAAGTAAACAACTGAGAAAGAGTTTCCTAACAATATAAGAAAATTTACCTTGTTTAATGAAGATTGTTGGAATATCTATATTGGAATACTTAAGGTTATTTCGTGTTTTCCTGCAATGGCTAAGAGGTGTACAGGTATAGAACTCATGAGTCACCTTAAGGGGTCCCTTAAAGCAAAGTATGTTAAGGTTGGTATATTTAACTTTTGGATGCTCTGTCATTTCACTGACTGTACAGAAAATCCCCTGCTTCAACTCTGCATTCAGACTACATAAATTTATTACCAAGAAACTGATAGAAAAAATTAAATATTAAATGAGAAATAGGTAGCAATAACACACTTGAACACAGATCCCTGTCCGTACCAGGCAACAGTGCAAAGGTGGAAGACATGCCTTCCAAGTCAGTGTATACTGTCAAGCTTATTGTTAAGTTCACTCTCCACGCTAGATACAGAGTTCTGGAGCTCTGAGGGGGGTGTGTGCATGCCTGTAATCCCAGCTACTTTGGAGACTGAGCTGGGAGGATTCCAAGTTCATAGTTTGAGGGTGAGGGTAGAAAGAGGTAGTTTCCACACTAAGGAAAGAGACATAATATGTAATGCACTTTAAAACCCAGAGTTCTTTTGGATTGTTTGGAAGCTCCTTTGTGGTAGGCTTAATGAAGAAAGATTTGTGTGTCATCCTAATTTCTTAATTAATGTCTGGCACATTTTGAAACCTAAAGATTATGGAATAAATAACAAGTTACGAGTGTGTGGGTGTGGTGCTAGGATTGAACCTAGGGCCTCACGTACACTAACTAGGCAAGTGCGCCACCTCTGAGTTACATCACCAGACCAAGTAATAATTTAAATTCTGCCTTGAAAGAGCAGTTTTTAAACATGAAATAGTGTGTACATTGTATGGCATATATGAAATACATGTGATGCACACATATATATATTTAAGGAGTAGATAATTTCAGTTTGTGAAGGGAGAGACAGAAAAATATAATTTCTTTTTACCAAATACTTGTAGTTCAGGTTTCACCTTCGTAAATAATCCTAATCCCAAGATCTCGTATAAAGGTCAGTGAAGCTTCAACCTTTAGATACATACAGAAAAAAGTATTTCTATACCTTAAGAAATACTCTTTCGGGTAAAATTTAATTTCTACTTCAGCTGCCTTATTTATTTAGTTAAATGGAATTTCTGCATTGCAATTTGTATTCACCTCAAGTTTAAAAACCAGCAGAGAGTATACCCTTTGCTCAGCATGTAGTCAGGTCATAAGTGGCAGGTAAATGAAAGAGATCTTGGAGTGCTGAAGTTAATTCAATTTAGTGATCTTCCTGTTTGCTTAGAAAGTTGTGCACCTGGGAAGTCTTAGTTTGAATCTTATTCATTGCTGGTACAATTTATGTTCCTGACCAATATGTCCTTCTGTGGAAAGGCAGAGCATATTTGTTTCTTGATTGTTATGCTTAGCAACTTTTATGAGATGGTACAAATTACAGAAGCTTAGAGAAAGTTGTTTTAGGAGAATATGTACAGTACTTTGTTTCTTCAGATTGCTTATTTGGGAAATGTTGATGTGCCTTAATAGATGGTTAGTAAATATTTGTCAGTTAAATGAGCTGATAGGAATAGATGAAGATCACTCCCATTTATTGGCTTAAGATGTAACTTCATAACAATTTTTTCATCTGTGTGGTAGGCACTAAGTTGTGTTCATTTGACCTTACAACTACTTTATAAAGTAGAAAGAAGTATGGGTAAGGAAATTGAATTTTGGAAAGGGCATCTAATTTGTACAAGATTGTTCAGCTTGGGCTGGGGATTTAGCTCAGTGGTTCCACCGCCTGCCTCAAAAGCACAAGGACCTGAGTTCGATCCCTGGTACCAAAAAACAAAAAGATTATTCGGCTTACAAAGATTCACATTAAGGTGTGTCTAAACTCTAAAGCTAAGGTTTTACTACCTCCTCTTGTTCATTTGATCTGTTTAGTTTCTCCTATATTTCATAGCGTTTATTGTTTTAAAAAAGCATAATCTCAAAATACTACCTCCTTTTGTTCATTTGATCTGTTTAGTTTCTCCTATATTTCATAGCGTTTATTGTTTTAAAAAAGCATAGAAGGGCATTTTCTGGACTAATTTTACTTGTTGTTTTAAGAGTCAAGATTTATTGAGGTACAACTTATATACAATAAAATGTATACAGTTTGAGCAGTTTTGGTGGGTGTATGCAGTCATTTAACTACCACCACAGCTGTAAGGCTCTAAGATATTTCCATTACTACTCCATCCCTCATGATCCTGATGGACACTCTCTCCCACCTCCTGCCAGTTCACTTTTGTCCCTGGAGTCTGCTTTTACAGAATGTGAAGTAAATGGGACCCCAGTCAGTATCCCTTTGGATCCTGCTTCTTAGCGGCAGCTCTTAAGATTCCTCCGTGCTATCACAGGCAGCAGTGTCAGTTTGTGAGAGTTGTGTTCTGCTGTATGAATGAACTGAACTTTATCCAGTCGCTGATGGGTGGACATTTAGGTTGTCTCCAGTTAGAAACTGTGATGAGTAATATACATGTCCGTGTTTGTGAGCTGCTTAGTTTTGAAGCATCTAGGTTAGCGTGGCATTCTCATGAGTGCCTGGTTCCATAGGGTTCTTGGTTTTATGTAATCTGAAATAGAGACACCTTTGAAGGCTCAGAGCCTTCTCTTGGAAATTGAGAATGAAGAATTGTTGACTGCTTTCAAAACTTGGAAGGTAATACATGACATTAACATTGTAGCAGCAGAAAGATAAATGATAGAAAATGAAGCACAGCAAAAATGTGATATAATGGCAAACAGGACGACAGAGTTTCTCATTTGATGCTTTGGAGTAGCTCAAAACTATACTTTGTTATGTCTGTATCAAAAATTATCCCAGTCGCTGGGCATGGTGGCACATGCCTGTAATCCCAGCACTTGGGAGGCTGAGGCAGGAGGATCGCTGTGAGTTCGAGACCAGCCTGGGCTACATAGTGAGATCTAGGTCAGTCTCAACTATATAGTGAGACCCTGTCTCAAAAAAAAACAAAAATTATCCCAGTAGTTCCTTACATTGAAAAATTGTTTTGGGCACTCTGTTATTCTACATGTAGATTCTTCTATATGACTTGTGAACCAGTTCCTGTTTGTCATTCCCATTTTGTACCATGACATCAAACTTGATAAAGAAGATGTTCTGTGAAAACTGACTGTGAGCCAGGTATTTAGCTCAGTGGTGCCACTGCCTGCCTCACAAACACGAGGTCCTGAGTTCAATCCCTGGTAAAGAAAAGAAAAGAGAAGAGGGGAGGGAAGGGGATAGGGAGGAAGACGAGAGACTGTCAACAGTTACCGTGCAGAATTTCTTAGGGTAACACTACCAATTTTTACCATAAAGGCCCCTACACATCATCCATGTAAAATACACACATCATTAGGTTCTTTCTCTCAGCTTTCCTAATGAGTGGAGAATTCTCACACAGCTGGAAAAGCCCAGAACCTCGTTTCTTTATTTACATAGCATATGCTTAGTTTAACACATTTCTTAGCAGCAAGAAGAACCTCTTTTTCCTTAAGTATGATACACCACTTCAAAGAACATTTTGGCTACACTAATTGTTAAGCTTTTCTGGATACAAGGCACCTCTGCTCTTTAAAAATCATTTCTAGGGCTGGGGGTTTAGCTCAGTGGCACTGTGCCTGCCTCATATGTGCAAGATCCTGAGTTTGATCCCCGGTACCAGAAAAAAAAAAAATCATTTCTGCCCTAGTTCTTTATATTATTGCTGCTGGAGAAAGTTAAGCTGAATAATTTAAAAGCTCTTTTTAGAAACAGGTTTTCATTTTAGAAACTGATGTGTAATGCTTGTAGATTGTTACAAATCGTAGGCAAGTCATTCTTCTCTTAGATAGTTGGTGAGAAAATAATATCGTGATGTGGATCCAGGTAATATGATATTGCAGTCTTTGTTTGTTTGTTTGTTTTTTGGTACTGGGGATCGAAAGTGGGACCTTGCACTTGTGAGGCAAGTGGCGTTACCACTGAGTTAAATCCCCCGCCTGATATTGCAGTCTTTGATGTAAACACTTGGAAGCCAGATAAATGTAGGATTAAATTCTACTGTTTTCTCCCTAATAATTTTTCCTCAGCAGAATTAAAAACTAGTCAATTTCCTCAGCTGTATGCTGATAATAATAAGTCCTTTTACTTAGAATTGATTTTAGTATGAAAGTATATATAGCACTTGGCATATGGTAAAACCACTTATTAAATGTTTCCATTTTCTTAGCCTCCCTCCCCAGTCCCACCCCCTAAAAAGAAAGAACTTCCCTTTTCTTTCAAATGAAATTTTTTAAACTTAAAGTATGTCACGTACAGTTTTGAGAATAGATGAGGGTAGCCGGATTGACATACACAGAGTGCTGCTGATTGCTAGCACAAGCTCTAGGTTCCGGGAAGACTGGGTTAACCCTGTTCCCGCACAGGTAAAACAACCGATAGGTTAAGGTGAAGATGTATATTACACACTTTGGCAGAATCTGTGCCTTCACTGTTTCTGAATAAGGCCCACTTCAGCTTATTATTTATGAGGTACCTACACCGGATAAGATTGTGATAGACATTGATATGGGGGATAATATGTACATAAAATATGCCCTGCACTTTCAAGGGATTCAATCCAGGGAAGAACACAGTGTAACAGTTCTTCATAACATGTTTGAACCAGACTTCAGAATTTGTGTAACTGAGGTATAAGTAAAGCATTACAAAGCACTGTGTAGAAGAAGGGAAAGGAAAAGAGAAAGACAGAGAGAAATTTGTGCTTTGAAAAGGACTCTTTGGTGAGATGGTAGATAGAATCTACCAGTTTCTTCCCGGTATCCGTTTTCTCCTTCTTAACAAAAAACCCTGATTTTTCACTTGGTGCATTGTTGGCTGGCAAGATATTTCCTAGCTTTCTTTTCAACTAAGAGAGTCCAAGAAACAGATTTGACCAGTGAAATACTGCAAGTGTAGTATGAAGCTTCAGGAAAGCCTCATTAAAGTACATCAGTTCCTGGAGAGATGTGCTCTTGCGCCCATGTGCCTGTCCTCCTTTTTTCTGGGCTACAACACAGACATAGCACTGAGGCTTCAGTATCATTCTTAGGTCATAGGGTGATGTAAAGGAAAGTTTCTATGTCCTCAATGAGCATGTAGCCACATCTAAAGATTCAGGCTGCACTTTTGTATGCAAAAAATAACAATGGCTGGAACACAGAACAGTTTATTTTTGGTGTCTGTATCTAGCAACAAGCCTAATCTGTATCATAGATACAGAGAGCAGTGTGGGTGAGCAAAAGCATCTGACTCCTTCTAACCCCCCCTTTTTTGT
>NW_022900937.1:19918251-19920360 GCF_012274545.1 Fukomys damarensis
CCGCGTAGGGGGAGTGGCGAGTGCGCATCCTGAGGAGAGCAGAGTCGGCTTCCTCCTCCTCAGCGTACGCTCCGCAACTAACTTCCTTACAGTTCTTAAATCCCAGCATTGTTGTTTCTGTGCCCATTACTTCGTCATTTCAGGACATGGGTCGTGCCTTACATGCCATTTGTGTGAGTAGCTTCGGAATAAATGCTGATTGGATTAGGCCAGTCTGTGTATTCATTGAGCAAATACTATCCTCCTGTTTACTCAAGTCCAGGAATTACAGAAAATTTAAATCACTAGACTTGGAAGTCAGAGAAAATAATACGCAAGCAAGTCTTGCTCTCTGTTTTCAGAGGGAAAAAAAGCCAGTAATAATTTTTTAAAATAAATTATTTGTAAAACATTGTTCTTTACTGAAATATGACTTCATGTTTTGAGAACTCATGGTGAGCAGTTCCTGATCTTTACTCAGTTGCCCTTAATTAGTTATTTGAAATACTCAGAAAAACAAATCTGAAAAGTGAGGCATTGCACCAGGGATTTAGCTCAGTCATTCCACCTCCTGCCTCAGAAGCACAGGGTCCCGAGTTCAATCCCTGGAACCAAAGAAAAACAAAAAAAGTAAGACATGAAAGAAAAATTCTTTGAATTGCAGATTGTTACAGTTTGTTCTCCTAAAAGGAAACTAAAAGTTGTATTCTACTTTCTTTTAATTTTTATAATTTCTGCAAAGAAGTTATTCTATTTTATGATGTTTACTGAGTATTATTTTATGTTTAGATCTCCAAAGTTACTAAAACCAATGGTTTTGAATTGTGTTTTTAAAGATATAAGTCCATAGGTTCCCAGTAGGTAAGGTTTTAAGGTTTTTTATTTTATGGCTTTTGTTTATCTAAATATAGTTCATAGAGAGGGCAAAATCATTAGGTAGGAAACTTACCACTCCTTATTAAAAAACTGTAGTTTTAATTTTCAAAGCTATGACTAATGCCTATCCGAATGTCAGTGCAATTAGTCTACTTATAAAATGTAAAAATAGCTGGTCATGGTAGTATGTGCCTGTAATCCCAGCACTTGGGAGGCTGAAGCAAAAGGATCACAGGGAGTCTCAGGCCAACCTGAGCTGCATAGCAAGACCTTGTCTCAAAAAAGAAAAAAGTTTCTTTTGAAAATACCTATGATCTGTTTCCCATCATTTGGCAGCATAGTTGTTGAGTCTGCCTCTGGACAAGCCTGTGTGGTGTAAATGCTTTCATGTCTTGTCTGTCTTCCTTCTCCCTGGAAAAAGTGCCTATTTTGAAAACTAATTATAACTAGACTTTTAAAGGTAAGATTTATATTTCTTTCAGTCTTTTAGTGAAATTGAATTTTTATGTATAGTTGAAAAACGATAAATGTAATCTTTAAAATTTAGAAAATAAATCCCTCTAAAGCCAGGTGTGGTGGCTCATCCCTGTAATCCTAGCACTCGGGAGGCTGAGGCAGAAGGATCTCTGTGAGTTCGAGACCAGCCTGGGCTACATAGTGAGTTCCAGGTCAGTCTCAACTACATAGTGAGACCCTGTCTCAAAAACAAACAAAAAAAACCCCACACACACATAGAAAATAAAGCCCTCTGTTTGCATTGTTTACTAAAGTTAGATCATAGCAAATGTGCTGTTTTGTAAACTCTAAATTAACAATCTTTATCGTGATATCTTTCCTTCTTATCAAGTCCATCCATCAAAATTTCCTAGTCTTGAGATTTTCACATCCTATCCTTAAGGGTCTTTTAAAAAAACAAAAAAAAAGGGGCTGCTGATTTAGCTCAATGGTTCCGGCACCTGCCTCACAAGCACAAGGACCTGAGTTCAATCCCCAGTACCCAAAAAAACAAAAAAAAACAGGCCGCCCGCCGCCACTGCTCCTTACAGACGGTGCCTTGCACCTGGTGCTGCTGGACAATGAGGCCAGGGCCGGCATGCTGCCAGAAGGGATACTCGAGGAGTGGCACCGCCCTCGCCGCTGCCACCCATGTCCATCATGTTACAGAAAATGGAGGACTTTATAAAAGACCATTTAATGAAGCTTTTGAAGAAGTACCCCTCCTGGTTGCTGTGTTCACATATGTGTAAAATGGGG
>NW_022900937.1:19920860-19963825 GCF_012274545.1 Fukomys damarensis
GTTAACTTAGTCCTTTTAGAAGCTGATGCACTAACTTCTTTCTGAATGGTAAATTCTTCTGTTGCTGATGTCCTAACACCATCTTGACCTTGGGCTAAAGTCTCCCTGTGCTTCCATTATGTGGTCCCCCTGCCCCCTGCAAAATTCTGATGACATTTCTCGTTCCTAAACTAGAATATCCTCTATTTGGATTCCTTTTTCATTCTATAACCAGATAAAGGAGACTTTTTCAGAGAGCTTTATACTGCTTGACCAAAGAACATACTGAAAATCTCCACTTTGAAGTTATTTTTTTTTTCTTTTGACCAAAGCTTAAGTGAAGCAAACTTTTGGCTTTATTGTACCCAAGATCAGCTTGACTTTTAGTGGCCATCAAGTATTATAGGGGAGGATTGGAAACAGAGTGAAAGAATGATGTATAAAGTAGTTTTTCACATTTCTGTTTTTGAAATTGCACCTTTCATTGGTAAAGATTCCCAATCGATATTCTCCTAGGCCTCTGGTCATCAGCTGTGGAATGTTTGTGCAAATACGTTTTGTGGAGGATGTAAGCAATATTGTTTGTGAAATTTTATTTCTGTGTCCTATATATAAAAGTTATCTTTGGTCACTCTCAGCATCTGAGAGCTTTTAAGTCCTTGAGATATTCCAAGGTTTTATATCACTTTGTTAAAGAACACAGAAGAGTGAGAAAAAGAACCAAGGAGAGGTACAGGTTTAGCTTGTATATGTTAAAATTAATACGTTGAGGTAACTAACAAATCCTGTAAAATAAAGTACATTGCTGACTTTGCCATGTTTCTAGCCCCCCACTGTAGAATCCTACTGGAATACTACCAGGTAGCTTTGGCACTGCAGTTACTATTTAATGGGAAAAAGTATTTAATACACTTAACAAAAATCAAAGATTTTGAGCAGTGAACTTAACTGCTCATCTTTTTAACTTGTGTGAAGTCACTCCAAATTAAAATGTCAATTAGTGTGGACACTTTAACATATATATATATTTCATTGGTGCAAAGCTATTTCAGGATCAATACAAAGTTATGTTTATTTTGAAGGGACAAACTCCTATGACCATGCAGGACCTCTAGAAGAGAAAATGTTATACGTATTTTATATGGCCAGTTGTCTCTTCTTGAACTATAATGTAAATCTGAGTCCAGTCATATTATAGGCATCATTAGCTAAGTTCTTAGGGAAATGCAAGCATGTATGAATAAGTCATTGAGAATGAGTGGATGACAGGCATAAAAATACTGCTTAATGCAGTTTATTTTTCCAAAATAAAAATAGCTTTTTTCTTTTCATATAATAAAATGATACACATTATAAAATGTGTTTAGTACAGTTTAACATGAGCTGATTGAAGAATCTGACAGGATTAAAACATGTATCAGTTAATCATTACTGCCAAACTTGATAAACTGAGTGAATCGGTAGAGGTGTGACTAACTCTCACTGTATTTTCTCAGACTTTTTAATCAGCATTGTTCAGCATTTTGTTCAGTTCCAGTTTGTGAGACCACTGTCAGCAGAGCACATCAATAACTGCAGAGCTAGGAAACACAAAATCCCATATGAAGAGTGGATCAACTGCTTGTTGCTTTTCTCCTCCAATCTTTATTTTAAAAGTTTTAACCTAGCAGTGTGGGAATTTGGGAGTACTTTTTAAAACTTTTTTCTTTGCTTCAGGTTTTTTTTAATCCCCTTCATAAAAAGATTCCAGGCTCTAGAACCCTGTGCGGTGCTTGTTTGAGGAGTCCTACAGTCTCAGTCCTTTAGTTACTACCTTAGATTCTTGTGAGAGGGTGAGGGTTTTAAATGGTCAGACCTGGTTTCTTCAGTCACAGGTGAACAGGAACATCCTACATCCATACTAAGGGCTCTGGTTTTGCCAGATACTAAAGAACTTTTGCCAGTGATTTATCTCTGTAATTCCTCTCTCCTTCACTTGGCCTTTTTTCTTTATCTTCCAGTTACTGATTTTTAGAATTTCAGCTCCAGAAAACCTGATGTATGATGGTCCTGTCCTTCAAGGATCAGTAGTTGAGAGTCCTGGTTCTCTGTCCATTCAGCCTTACATTTCAGGAGGAGATAGGGAGCTGTATTTCATCCCTCCTAATTAAAAGAGCCTATATCTTAAGTTCCTCGTGACTGATACGGTCTAGCTAGATTTTCTAGTGTATAATACACTTTGCTTCCTGCCTATTAGTAAAAGCCAGGAGGAAGAATGGCTCACTTGGAAAGATTTCCTGACTTCTCAGAGAAGGTGGAAAAAATACTGAGATCTACCACTTCCTCCCTGTTTTTCTCTTCCAAGTCAATCTTGTCTGGTCCCCAGTGATACTGAATTGGCGTATTAGGGTAGAACTGCTGGTCACACCTAGGCAGTGAAGACAGAGAATCTGGCTAATTCTTTTTGTTTTTATGGATTTGTAACATTGTGGCAAAAGTACCTAGAAAAGACTAAATGCAATTGTTTTCTTATATAAATAATTACTGTGACGTACTTCCCAGGGTGCCTTTCCTCCTGGTGTTTTCTAGGTAAGCTACAAAGGGTTTAATCTGTATTTGCTTCCACTGCTGGTTAAAAAAAGAGGGAGAACAGTGATTTTCCTTTATCTAACTATCTATACTCATGAAGATCAGAATTGATGAACATTTTACAAAGGTAAAATCAGCCCAGAGGGACTGGAGGTGAGAAGTAGAAAAATCAAAGATTCTTTCTAGCTGCTTAGCCAAGAATCTGTAAAATTTTTCTCAAGCCCCAGAATCTACAGATGTATGGTTTTCTGCTTAACATGGAAGCCCAGTGCCCAGCAGGCATCTTAATCCATTAAGGCAGTTAAATCAAAATACCTTCATGTGGAAAAAGGCATCTCCCTTCCTCTTTTCTGCTTTATCCACATGTAATTCAGGCCCCAAGCCAGTTGCCTTGTGTCCATCCGGATAGTTGAAGTAGAGTAGAGGGCTGGCGCCCTCCTTTACTACACAGAAGAAATGCTAGGACTAGCCAGTGACCCCCTGGCTTTACTTGTGTACAAAGTGCTATTGTTCCTTTTGAGATTTCCAGTGATTTGTTTGCCAAGCAACTGTTTGCTATAGATTTAGTCTTCTGTGAAAGAAACAGGAGGGGCTGGCTTAAGCCCCTCACAGAAATGATTAGTCTTCTCTGGTGAATGTGGAGATTGGACATCCATGGTCCACCCTTGCAGGTGGCTTGGGAGCCACAGACAAGGTTTTGTTTAGTATGCATGACAAATGGCCTTAAGATGTTTTTCTTTCTGGTATGATAAGTTGTAATAAACTGACCCTAAAGAATACAGTGGTTCATACACTATAGTTAACTGTGTTTTTATGAAGCAAAACCCAAAGCTCTGTTGTTCTAGCTCTGTTCTGGGAGGTTGAATGAAAGGTTGCTGTGCTGGTCTGTTTCATTGCCATCTGTGTGAAGAAGTGAATCTTTCCATGCACAAGGAGACTTGAGCCAACTGAGTTTCTTTTTTCCAACACAGTTGCCAGGTTTCTTGTGCAAAGCTCAGTTACTTCTCCTAGAAGTAACTTTAGAGCCTTTCAGAGCCTTCAGTGATAGCAACCAGCCTGCTGTGGAACATGTGCCATAGGTTCGTCACCGCTGGTCTAGGCCTTCCGAGAGAGTGGGGCACACACCACTGACCAGGGTGGAATGTAACCCATCTTCACCCTTAACACTCTTTGTTACTTCAGCATTGTTTACCCAGTAGCTGGAATTACAAAACGCTTCCCTGCTGAGGCTTCACAGAACACTGGAAATCCACCCTGCATACTCAGTCTTGATGATCTCTGTATAGAGACAGCTAACAGTAAGAGAAGGGGGAAAGAGATAGAAGAGAGCAGTGCTTGTGGGAGAGCTGAGGTCTTACTTTTTTGTTGTTGGTCTGTATTTTTCCACTGACCAAATTAACCTGCAAATGACTTTGCAAGGTGTGCTCTGATGTTAACACCTCCCATGCTGTAGTGTTAGTGTAATTTGGGAAAATGAGTAAAGGGGAAATGTAAATTAAAAAATTTTAATTAAAAAAAAAAAAGCTTACTCTTTTCCATATTGCTAATTTAATTGAGAAAAAAGCCCAGCTGACAAACAGGATAGTCTTACCTTCTAGATGTTTCTGCTGCTTCCTCGTTTGACTTACTCCTCTGTTGCCTGTATTTCCTATTAACGAGAAGATAAATCTTAAATCCTGGCAGAACCATATTAAACAGCTTTGGGGTTGAATATTGATTTGGGGTAATGTACTGATCCCTGCACACAGAGTCTCCTCTACTTTCTAGAAAACGTGTGGTGTTACTTTACACATTATGACTCCCTAAGTCATAGCAAACATACACCCGAATAACACTTGCCTGAATCAGTAATTTCATGAAGTATTGCGTTATTCTGATTTTTGATGTTTTTCTTCTTCTGTATTGTTAGGTAGCCTCCTATAAAATAGAGTAGTTTATTGACTGGAGGTGTTGGTTTGTTCTGAAATGTAGTTGTTCCTGCAGAGCCAGGACAAATAAATACATTTTGTCAATTTTTACCAGCTCAGAAGATTACCTTTTGTCTGGTTTTCTCCTTTTTTAAAATATCATTGTGGTCGTGTGGGTTATTATCAATTCGTTGTGTTTTAGTCAGCATCATATATAATCCTCACAGTTTTGACAGTAGGAAAGGGGACTGTTCGGACCGATTCCCATGTTTCTTTGCTTGATACCATATATTTAAATTATGGAAATCCTTAAACATAAAAAATACATAAACAAATATAGTGAACCTCCAGTATACCTGTCAGTGAGACAACAATTTTCAGTACTTTCCAATTTTATTCTATCCCCACAGCTTTGTTGACCCCTAGATTGTGACTACATTGGTATTTGAAAGCTTCTTTGTTGTCTAGTGGGAAAGCTTTCCCAACCCTACACCTGGCAGCATCCATTTCTCTTAGAAGCCCTGATTGCCTTTATAAGGAAAGATATCAAATACTGGTCTTGACATAAGGGCTATGGAAAGTTTTGGTGGATGGGTTGTGTTGGTACTGGGTATTGAACCAGGGACCAGGGCCTTCACACTGAGCTATATATCCAGGCTTCTTTTCATTTTATTTTATTTTTTTTATTTATTTGTTTGTTTGTTTGTTTATTTATTTATTTATTTTGAGGCAAGGTTTCACTGTTTCCCAGGCTGGGCTCACTAGCATGCCTTTTTAAAAGTTTTTTAATTTGAATTTTCTTCACTTTCCCATCATGTGCCTCCTTATAAAAGTAGCCTGATAAACAGTTACTCTCAAGTAGTGGAGAAATTGTACTTCTCAAGGGTGGAACTAGAACATTTATATTTCTGTTTTAGCCAGGGATTTAGCTCAGTAGTTCTGCCACCTGCCTCACAAGTGTGAAGTCCTGAGTTTGATCCCCAGTACCCCCACAAAATACCAATCCTGTATATTTCTATTTTAATCAGTCAAAATGTTAGGCATAGCTTACTGATTATTCAAATGTTAATACATCAGTATTTTTGGTAAAGGATTTTTTAAAATATAATTTTGAAATACCAACTTGCCTCTATAAGGAAATCATTTGGTAAATATATGACCTATATTTTATACCACATTCTGGTTTTTTAGCATTTAACACATTTTTCTCATAGTAATAATGCAAATGATAAAATATATTGTAGATTGAATATTGCTAATCCAAAAGTCAAAAATCCTAAATGCCCGAAAATGTGAGTTTTTTTTAACATTAACATGATGCCACAAATGGAAACTTGACACCGTGAAACTGTGTCATGCACAGAAGCATTAAAAATATTGTGCACAGCTGGGCATGGTGGCTCATGCCTGTAATCCCAGCACTTGGGAGGCTGAGGCAGGAGGATCCCTATGAGTTCAAGACCAGCTTGGGCTACATAGTGAATTCCAGGTCAGTCTCAACTACCTAGTGAGACCCTGTCTCAAAAAAAAAAGAAAAAGAAAATAAAAATATTGTGTACAATTACTTTAAGCTTTGTGATATAGCTATATATGAAACATAAATTTTGTAGTTAGATTAGGTCCCATTCCCAAAATACCTCATTTGTACATGTGCAGATATCCCAAAATCTGAAGAAAACTAAGTGATTTAGATACCCAACCAGTATTGGTCTCTATATATGATTTTTTTTCTCTTTTTTTTGAAACAAGGTTTTCCTATGTTCAGAGTGACTTTGAACTCACTAGGTAGTCCAGCCTAGCCTCATACTCACAGTGATTCCCCTGCCTCAGCCTCCTGAGTGCTAGGATTACAACTATGCATCACCATGCCTGGACTATATATGGTTTTCAAGATGGACTGAACCCAAATTGCTTCCTTTCCCTCCTGATGCCCAGTGAAATGAAATGTATAGAAATGAGAAATGAAGAAAGCAGCAATAATAAATAGGAGGACCACCAAAGGATGGCAGTTAGACAGATTTCCAGACCTTTATTTGGGAGCCAGAAGGCCCAACTGTACCCTCTCTCACATCACCATACCTGTTTCTTTCATCCTTGAACTTGAACTACAGGTAGCTGGCCTGAATCCCAGATAAAACAGCAGGCAGGTTTTCTTTAGAAAAATTGAAAAAAGCTAAGACTTCTAAAGTGCCTGTTCTGTTCCCAGAACAAAAGAGAAAAAGCCATCTTCTTTCTGGCATTTAGACCCACTGCCTCCCCACCCACTCCTGGAGCACTGCCGTCAGCCTGTGCCAGCCTACACACAGCACGCTCTCTCCCTGTCATCCCCCCTGAGTGCACACCAGCCAGGAAATAGGAGATCCGAGTTGCCTGGTGAGTCACACTGCTTTGGAGATGAGTGAGCAGCCCAAAGATCACCAGGCATGTGAAGGGCTAATGGCAGGAACAGGAGACCAAATGCCCAGAAAAATAACATCACCACTGGGAAAGAAAACAGATGCTCGGAGAGAACTTTATTTTTAAAAAAGAACTCAGGGATACAAGATAATGCCACACCCATTAAACGAGTAGGAGGACACAGCTCTCAGCTTGAAAGAGCACACCATGTGCAGGAATGAGAAAATCCAACGTCATACCATGACACAGCCTCTCAAAACTGCAGATCTTTAGGATAAACAAGATTCAAAAGTCATGCACATACCATGCCAGACTGAGATGAAACCCTTAAGGCTTTAAGACAGTAAAGCTTGAGAAAAAATATACACACTTTGGGGAAAAAATATCCAACCAAAGAATCTGTGTCCTGCTGTGCTACTTAAGGGTGAGTGCAGAATAAAGTTGTTTTCAAACATCCAATGGCTCAGAGTTGACCCTCCCTTGGAATTAAAAGAAGTGAGTGAATTGCACTTCACCAGAAACTTTCTTAAGGAACAGAAATTGGGTATTTTGCCAAGCAAAATGGGCCACACCTGTAATATAAGCTGCTCAGAAGCCTAAGACAGGAGGATGGCAGGTTCAAGGCCAGCCTGGACAATTTAGACTTTGTCTCAAAATAAAAGATAAAAAGAGGCCAGGGGCTGGGGATTTAGCTCACTGGTTCCGCCATCTGCCTTGCAAGCGCAGGGACCCAAGTTCGATCCCCAGTACCAAAAAAAAAAGAGAGAGAGAGACCAGGTGTGGTGGCACACACCTGTAATCCCTGCACTCAGGAGTCTGAGGCAGGAGGATCACTGTGAGTTCGAGACCACCTGGAATACATAGTGAGTTCCAGGTCAGTCTCAACTACATAGTGAGACCCTGTCTCAAAAAACAAACAAAAAATAAAAAGAGGCTGAGGAGTGTAGCTCAGTGATAGAGCACTTGCCTAAGATGCATAAGGCCCAGAAGGAGGGAGAAATTCAGCACATAACCTTTCATAAATATTTTCATTTGAAGCTGGACTTGGTGGCGCATGCCTATAATCCTAGTTTTACAGAGGCGGAGCCAGGCGAATCACCAAGAGTTTGAGGCCAGCCTGGGCTGCATAGTGAGTACAAGGCCAGCCTGAACTACATAATCAAGACCGTGCCCCCCAAAATTTTATCATTTGAGGTTTGTGTTTTTATCTCATTACTGTCAAAATTGTTTATTTTAATCCTGTTTTGTTTTGTTTTGGTACCAGGGAATCGAACTCGGTCCTTGGGGTTGCAAGGCAGGCGGCAGAACCGCTGAGCTAAATCCCCACCCCAAAATTGTTTATTGTAGAAAGAATAAGAAGGGATTGCATACAATAAGTAGCTGTGGATTCATTCCAAACAGTAAATTATAGAGTGACTGTGACCAATAGCAACTGGTTGAAATCAGCCATACGTTGCCCGGGTAACTAACGTAATTTCTCATGTTTCCCGGTAACCCCCACATTGTGATCACAGCTGACTGACACACCCTGTGGCCAGCAAGGCCAGCAGATTCTCTCAACAGGACTGAAGTGACATCTGTAACTTATATTAAAAGTATTATTCTGATTGCCGTGTTGAGATTAGACTTGGAGGTGGAATAGTAGGGCAAGAGTAGAGGCAGAGAGCCCAGTGGGACCGTCACAGCAAGGTCCCAGGCGAATGACTGGCTCCAACATGGTGGTCACAGTGGAGAGGGCTCAGACTGCAGGTCTCAGCTGAGGTAGAGCAGACAAGGTTTCCTGACTGATCGTGTGGGCTGAGCAAGAGAGGAGTAAAGGTGTTTTGCTTGAGCAGTAGGAAGGGAGGAATGGGTTGAGGGAAAAGAGTAGGAGGGAACTTGTAGGTGTTTTTCAAGTATGTTTGGCCCCAGTGAAGATGTCAGTAACTTGGAGATACATATGTGTCTGCAATTCCGGAAAAGGTCTGGCCTGAGGATAGAAGAAGGACTGGTTGGAGTATAAACTATTTAACAAGACTGCTCAGAAGTGAATGATACAGACCCGAAGGATGGTGCCCTAAGGAGTACAGCAGTGTTTCGGGAGCAGGGAGATGGAAGAAAGGCTCCAGAAAGGGAGCAGCCTGTGTGTGGTGTGAGAACATGGTTCCCCAGAAACCAGGCGAAGAAAGGTTCAGCAACAGTTCATCACCGGTGTTGTGCTGCTGAGGACCCATAGTGTGACCACTAAATGTCACTTGGGTTTGGCAGCATGAGAGTCCATTTTTTCCTCGAAAATTCTCTGTGGCTTTTCCCAGGCAGCTATTCAGGCGTTGGGACATAAACCCTCAAGTTCCTTGGTCTTAACTACTTGAAAAGGAAACAGTGAGGCACTTCTTTTGGCTTACAGGGGCATTATGAAAAGTACTGGTGTACCGAGAGAGTACAGACTAAGAAAATGTGGACGTCTCTGCTTCAGAGGATTATGCGAACACATCTTTTCTTTGTTCATGCTGAAAGGTTAAGAGCCGCAGTGCTTTTAAATCTGATCAAATTACAAGCATTTAATAAAACTGAGCTAATATTAATATGGTTATTGAATAAAAATGAAAAAAGCCTTATGCAGTGTCAATAATACATCTTTGTATGAATTTTTCTTCTTGCCTCCATAGGTATGGTCTGAATATGCGTTGCTTGGCAGCCCGGGTCAACTACAAGACTTTGATTGTCATCTGTGCACTCTTCACTTTGGTCACAGTACTTTTGTGGAATAAGTGTTCCAGTGATAGAGCGATCCAGTTTCCACGACATTTGAATAGTGGCTTCAGAGTGGATGGATTAGATAAAAGAGCAGCAGCATCGGAGAGCAACCACTACGTAAACCATGGGGCCAGACAGCAGTTGGAGGAGGCCTTTCCCCAGGAGCAGCAGAAAGCGCCCCCTGTCGTCGGGGGTTTCAATAGCAATAGGGGAAGCAAGGTGTTAGGGCTCAAATACGAGGAAATTGACTGTCTCATAAATGATGAACACACAATTAAAGGGAGACGAGAGGGGAATGAAGTCTTTCTTCCATTCACATGGGTAGAGAAATACTTTGACGTTTATGGAAAGGTGGTTCAGTATGACGGCTACGAGCGGTTTGAATTCTCTCACAGCTATTCCAAAGTCTATGCACAGAGAGCCCCTTATCACCCCGATGGTGTGTTCATGTCCTTTGAAGGCTACAACGTGGAAGTCCGAGACAGAGTCAAGTGCATAAGTGGGGTTGAAGGTTAGTATCTGTCTGCTCTACTCGCATGTTTCTAGCCTTCTTGTGTCGAGGACTAAGAAGCTGTCACTGATTACATAACAGGCACACAGGTAGTGCCAAGAGACCTTTCAGGGCTCTGCCTCACCAAGAGGGAATAGGTAGGTCTGAGCCTAGCACAGCTTTATGGGTGGTGTGACTTAAGAGCCGCAGTAACACTGCGCTTGCATAAATACGATGATTCCATTACCCTGCCTCAGAATCTGTAGTTCTCATTACTGAGGGCAAGGCACAGCATGTCAGCAGGTCTTGCTTGTAAATGTAAAGTTGGCTGCGGCGGTTGGGATCAGAAACGTCTCCCTACAGCTCTTGTGCTTAAGGCTTGGTCCCCAATGCGATAGCATCCAGAGGTTGGGCCTTTTTGCGGTGAGGAGACCATGAGGCCTCCAGCCTCATCATGTAGTGGGCTTCAGGAGGCAAGGCCTGGCTGGCGGAAGTGGGTCATGGGGGTGTGCCCTTGAAGGGCATATTTTGTCCCTGGCCCCTTCTCATTCTCCTCTCTGCTTCCTGGCTGCCATGAGGTAAGCAGCTTGGCTTCGCCGCACCCTTCTGTCTCCACAGAAGTGGAGCCAGACAGCCTGCCACGGACTGAAACCTTTGAAACCATGAGCCGAAGTAGGTCTTTCTTCATTTAAGTTAATCTCCTCAGGCATTATATCACAGTGACAAAGAGCTAATACATTACCCTTCAAGAGGCAGTGGAAAAGGTAGAGAGACCACACTGGATGATTAACATCCCAGTGCTCTTGTTACCTGATAGACAGGTATCATCTCTGGGACAGGACTTCTAGTCCTCAGGACAAGGCAATATGTAGGCACTGTTTTTTTCTGAACTTGTACTAGCCTCCTGATGTCGATCCGTACTGTCTTTCACTGTCTTTGAAAACCTGAGGCATTTGGAGCTTCTTGTGGCTATATTAGTATACTTCAGAATTTGCTTTTCAAACATAGGATTAACCAGGAAAAAAAAATTAAATTTGCCTTTAAAATACATCATTTAAACCAGGGTAATTATTTCATTTTCCTTACTTTGCTATAAAGTGATTTAAGTTTCAATTTTCATTTTGCTACTAAGATTGATTTAATATTTTTTATAAAATCTGTCAAAATAAGCTTTCTATTTATTAAATATTTTCCCTTTGGAATAAAGTGCACCTTCCTGGGGATGTGCATATTTTCAGACTTCCCCCAGGTCCAATGCGTATGATCTGTGTCTGAAGTTAGTCGTGTTTAAGCATTGGAAAATTGAAGTCTGTACATTCTGATGCAGAGTCTCCCCTTTGTTTTTATTATTTATATAAGTTTTTAAACATTTACCAATTGTTTAGAAGAAGGAAGGGAACAAATTCACCTGTGCTGTATCGCACTTCCTCAAGATCATTATTACCCTTTCTGTAGATTCCTTGAAGGTTTTTATAGTTAGGTATATGCTTATCCTGCTTTTAATGATATTTCCTGCGCAAGGACTTGGGGCAGTGATACCTCACTTTACAAATTTAATTTGTCTTACAATTTTGGGGAAGATGACCACGTTGGTATTTGTGTCACCCGATGCAGAGTTTGCAAACAGAAACAATTTTGCTGAACCCTTTTTGTTGGCAAACCAAATTGCTTGCAAACAAGTGTTCATGAACTGAGGTTTACTATTGCTATAGTAGTTTGGTAGAGTCTTGAGCTGTCCCCGTGGCTGGACATCCTGGGTGGCAGCCTGGAGGAGCTACTGTGAAAGGGAGCAGTCACAGGGCAAGACAGAGCCAGGTACAGGGCCGGCTGGTCTTGCTTTTGTAACAAGCCTTTGAGAGAACCGACCCAGGTCCTGGGAGAGTTGCACTGACTCCTTCTGGGGAGAATCTCACCTCCCACACCGCCATGCTGGGGACCACATTTCAACACATGAGCCATCAGAGGACAGACTTAGAGGCTTACACTGTACTGGAGCCATGGCTGTCCCTAGTTCCTTGAAATTGCAGTAAACCACCTACAATTTTGTAGATCCCATTGTCCATTGTGCCTGTCAGATACTTGTTAATTCTTTGTAGAACTACAATAAGAGTTCATCTCTCAAAGCAGACAACATGATTCAATAGTCCACTACTCTGTGCAGTGTAGTGATATAAGTCCCAAGTAGGAAATTAGTAAAACACTAATACCAGGCACTGAAATTTTTGCTTTTCATCTTGAGATAATCCATTAATGGATTAAGAATCTATGGTCAAAAGCGCAAGGACTCGAGTTCAATCCCCAGTACCCCCCCAAAAAAAAGTCTATGGTCAAATGTAAAACTTTATTCAATTTTTTAAAAAACGCTCCTTATTTATAAGGGATTTTTTGTTTTGTTTTGGGTTTTTTTTTGTGATTCAGGGTCTCTCTACATAGTTCAGGCTGGCCTTAAATTCACTATGTGGCCCACGCTGGCCTTGAACCTATGGCAGTCCTTCTGCCTCAGCCTCCAGAGTGCTGGCATTACAGGTATTTGCCATCATATCCACCTAAGAATTATATTTTGATAAGAAAGATATAAAAAAGAATTTCAAACTTTATATTTTAGCTTGCCTGGATATAACTTATCTTAGGCATATATTTTAACTGTCAGATGCTGTACTTAATTATTAGATCATACCTTGACATTGGAGGGAGAGTCAGATAAGTAGTTAGGATGACTGTTAAGTACAAATGTTAAAGAAAAATTCAGGATTAATATTTAGAATAAAATGTGACATATGTGCTTCTGAACTGTACAAAATTTAAATCTGTGAAACAGGAATATGAAAGATGTATAATAGAAGTGCATAAAGAATCTATGAATAGTTTATAACATGGCGTTGCTATGAACAAATAATGAGAATGAGTGAATACCCAACATCTGCTTAATTTGGTACTAATTTCTAGCTCAGAAGTTGCTGATAACCCTAAAACCTAGCACTAAAGGACTTTATTCAGAAGAGGCTTGTAAAGTCTGAGTATGAGTATTTGTTTTGTTTCTGTTTTTATAGGTGTGCCATTATCGACACAATGGGGACCTCAAGGCTATTTCTACCCGATCCAGATTGCGCAGTATGGGTTAAGTCATTACAGCAAAAATCTAACTGAGAAACCCCCTCATATCGAGGTGTATGAAACAGCAGAAGACACGGACAAAAACAGCAAAACTAATGACTGGACCGTGCCCAAGGGCTGCTTTATGGCCAGTGTGGCTGACAAGTCTAGATTCACCAATGTTAAGCAGTTCATTGCCCCAGGTAAGTAATATACTGTATGTGACTGCTGATTTTATACTGATTTATGGCACTGCTACTCCCTTAAAATTTTAGTATATTTTTTGCGGGGGGCAGGTACCAGGTATTGAACTTGGGTCCTCGTGCTTCCCAGGCAGGTGGCAGAACCACTGAGCCAAATCCCCAGCCCATAAAATTTTAATACAGTTGTACAAAACATGTTAGCAGTGCTGGGGATTTAGCTTAGTGGTTCCAGTGCATGCCTTACAAGTGCAAGGGCCCGAGTTCAATTCCTGGTAACAACAACAACAAAAAAAAACATGTTAGCAGACCATTTATTTTATATTCATAATAAATGGTGTCACCCAAGTGAAATCCCTGAAGAAGAAGCAGCTAAAAGACCAAGGTTGTGGAAAAGGAGAAAAAAGGAGTCTTTATTTACTGTGTGAAGAGTCACTCTTTAGATTGAATGTTGTGATCCACATTACTGAGTAGGGATCAGTATCCCAGAAGAGTAAGTCCATGGTGTTTGTCTTGTTTTGTTTTGCAGTGCTGGGGGTCAAACTCATATACTAGGCACGTGTTCTACCATTGCAGCTGCCCCCCAGCTCGGTTTATTGTCGCATTTCAGCACAGTGTAGTCATACCTCAGTGCTCTGATGATTTGAAACTTGTCAGATTTGGAGATCAGAGGAGATCATGCACATTCAGGGTGGTATGGCCATAGACTCAAATTTGATACTATACATGTTTTGACAGAAATGTTGTCCCAGAACTTTTTTTTTTTTTTTTTGATACTCAACACGTGCAAGCTGGAACTGTCCTTGTCAATGGCCTCCTGACCCACTACCCTTTCCAGCCACAACCATTTCTTTGGTGCTTGTCATGCCTCTCAGAACCATAGTCAAGTCCCAAGGTACCACTGTAGTTTAATTTTTAAACTATTCTCTACTGAAGTAGAAAAATCTTTTATGGAGAGCTATACTTTTCTTCGCATAGCTTTCACCAAAAGCTTTTTATTTTTTCAAGAAAATGTAATATTACCAAATAGACCTGCTTCCATATTGAATTTTGCTAATGTACTAAATTACCTCAAACTTCATATAACACCATTTTCATTAATAAAATCATTTATAAAATCAAATTAACTTTATGCAACATTTCCCCTTTTACTAAGATGGTCTCATTAATTAGGATGTAATGTATTTTCTGTGCTGATCAATATCCATGAGAATTAATGAGTCCATTACTTAAAAAGACAGTGAAATCATCTTAGCACCTCAGGCTTAATTCTCTTTGGGAGAAATATTATCAAGATCAGAATTCATCCCCTCCTCTCCTCCAGCCCTACACTTGGTAAACAGAAAAGAAAAAAGGTTGCAAGACCTTTTCTGTATTCTCTCCTTGTCCTTATTGATGACTGTGTAACTTACAGACCTTGAAAGCCACAATACAAAGCTACTCATTCTAGATGGCCTTAAGTAATGGATTTATGAGTTTTTAATGCAGTGCAAATAACAGATGACCTTTAGTTTTTATTCTGTGACTAGCACTTCTTTTCCCCCCAAAGCATTCTGTGATATTCCAGTACATAGGGCCTCTTTGCTTATTGTAAAACAACAGGCTTGGCTGGTGAGAAATTACAAGAAAACGTTTAAGAATATTTGGCTTGTGATACCTAAGAGGTTATTGCAGCAGAAATTTGTCACACCAAGCCAAAGAAGTTTGAGTTTCAGATTTACACAAAGAACTTAGTTTATATTAGTTAATATGTGGTCTAGATTAAATAGGAGCCCTCATCCTGATCTGCACAAGCGGGAGAGGCTTCTTAGAAGAGCTTTTGGACACTGTCCTGTTCAGAGCAGTGGTTTTCATGGGAGACTCTTCGGTGCCCTGGGTTATACAGCAGATAGATAGACTCCCACATCCTATGTGAGATCCTCATGTTAGCCCTTCATTGAACTGCAGCCAGTAGCTGGAGAGAGAACTTCCTCAGATGATTTGAAGCCTGGAGAGCAGCGGCCAGTGGGCCGCGTCTAACCAAGATTGGATGCGTGTTGTAAGTGTGCGAGCTGGGAGAAGGCGTGTGGTTTGACCACCTGAGTGTGCTCACGTCACACGCTACGAGGCAGGAGGGGGGGTGGGTGGAGAGTCCCAGAGGTTTTCCTCAGTGAAGCTGAAGAGGGCAGGAAGAAGTGAGGCTGCTCTACTGAAGCAGCGTGAGAGCTGAGGCCTTCAGAAAGCATAGACTCACTGGAGATGGGTTCAGGTACCACCCTGAGTTTCTAAAGAAAGGAGGGCGTGTGCATGAAAGCATAGGCTTAGTGAGGTGAGACTCTGGAGACCCATGGCTGAATGCTGTTGCCCTTTCATTCTTTTATTTCTTTGTGTTGAGGTACTTTTCCTGAAACAAAAATCATCTAAAGAACCATTATTTGAGTCTGTAGGATATTTTTACTGTTTTGTTAAATAATGTTTTCGATTCCTGCTTGTAAGATTGAATGAATTGAAACATGATGCTAGTCTTACTCTGTTAAATTACATCAGCTTTCCTCTCCCAGAGCACTGTTTCCTTCCCGAGACCTTCTCTGTCTCACTACTGTTCTTTCGCAGGCTCCTTGTGAGCTTCTCTTCAGCCCACTACGTCTCTGTGCCCTCAAGGCTGAGTGCAGGCCTCCCTTCAGCAGGGTGGGCTGTCACTTCCGTGAGCGGGTGCTGACCGTGTGTGTCACAGGAGAAAACATGGATTGAAAGGCTTTTTTAGCGTTATTGAAATATCAACAAATACGATTTTACATACAATGAAGCACTTTTATATATTCATTTATTCATTAAGTTTATCGGTACATTTTAGGTATACAGTACAGTTACATTCATCATTGGGAATTTTTACCTGTACACAATCTATCTTGGTTCTTATTTTTCCCCCCATTCCCCTGCCCTCCCTTCAACCCCTCTACTTCTCCCTATTTACAAAGACTTTGTTTCCATTTTTTCCTTTCCCTTCTTTCTTTCCCCTTCCCCTGTGGACCTTTTTCTGTTTTACATTATCTTTACATTTTTATATTTTACATTATTTTTACATTTTACATTATACATTTTTGTCCTCATTTGCACATTGTTCCTCACACCAGAGAAACTTTGGTATTTACACCTGTGCGTCCTGTTTATTTCACGTAAGTGTATGGCCTCATTGTGCATTCATTTAGCTATAATGTTTCTAGTTTCTCATTCTTTGTGGCTGAGTAGTACTCCATTTTATATTTTTAAAAGCATCTTTAGGGCTGGGGATTTAGCTCAGCGGTTCAGTGGCCTGCCTCCTAAGCGCAAGGACCTGAGTTCAATACCCGGTACCAAAAAAAAAAAGCACATCTTTATTCAGTCACTAGTTGATGGGCAATTAGGCTATTTCCATGTTTTAGCTAATACAGACTGCTGCTATAAACATGGGTGTTCTTTTGGGAAGATACTCAGCAAGGGAGTAGCTGGGTCAAATGGGACCTCTAATCCTAGTTTTTTTAGGTATCTCCATACTGATTTCCACAGTGGTTGCCCCATTCTGCACTCCCACCAACAATGGAGAAGGGTTCCTATCTCCCCACAACCCCACCAGCATTTGTTATTGGTTGATTTCTTGATAGAAGCCATTTTTTGTGGGGGTGAGGTGGAATCTCAGTGCTGTTTTCATCTGCATCTCTTGGATGACCAGTGATGTGGAACATTTTTTCACATGTTTATTTGCTGTTTCTACTTTTGTCTGAGAAATGTGTGTTCATTTCATATGCCCATTTTTTAATTGGGTTTTTTAATTTGGGAGGTTTGATTTTTTTTTTTTTTAAGCTCCTTATACAGTCTAGATAGTAGACCTCTGACAAACAGCTGGTAAAAAAATTATTCCCCATATTGTGGGTTGTCTCTTCACTCTGTTGGTGATTTCTCTTGCTGTGCAGAAGCTTTTTGTTTATTTTTGTTTTTTGAGACAGGGTCTCACTGTGTAATTGAGACTGACCTTGAACTCACTATGTGGCCCAGGCTGGCAATCCACCTGCCTCAGCCTCCTGAGTGCTGGGATTACAGGCGTGTGCCACCAGGCCCAGCTTTAGCTTTTGTCTTTTGATGATGTCCTTTCAGATAAATGTGAGATGGAATTTCATTGTGGTTTTGATTTGCAGTACCTTGGTGGTTAGGAATGTCACATGCCTTTTGGCCTTTTGTATGTCTTCTCTGAAAAAATGTCTGTTCAAATCCTTTGCCTGTTGCTTAGATGACTTTTTTCCCATTGAGTTGTATGAGTTACAGGGTATATTCTGGATATTAACTCCTTGTTACATAAATGATTTACAAATATTTTCTCCCATTCTGTGTGTTATCCTTTCATCTGTTGATTACTTTTCTCTTCAGGAGCTTTGAACTTTGCTTTAGTTCCACTTACTTGTTTTTGCTTTTGCTACCTGTGCTTTTAGTGTCAAATTAAAACATCATTGACTAGACCAGTGTCAAGACTGCCTTTAAATTTTATCATCCTTTGTTGCCTAAGATATATACCACACTTACTGAGAATAAACAATTATAGTAACTCCTAGGAATGACTGCTCAGGAAGGGTTGAGGGTCATGAATTTCAAACAGTAGAAAAATGAAAATTCTGTATTAGTAGATTTGAAGCAGGGGTCCCCAGTGAGCATCATGTTTCCAGAGAGCTCAGAGCCTTGCTGGGTGTGTTTCCAGGCTGTTGTCAGCCATCCCATTTGCTCCTCCTCGTATCCTCCTGAATAATGGTGGCAGTTCATTGAAACTCATACATACATCTGTAAATTAAGAATTAAACATTGGTATGAAGACTACAACTCTTGATTGCTCAATTTAAATTGACTTCTGGCCGGGCGTGGTGGCACACACTTGTGATCCCAGCACTGGGGAGGCTGAGGCAGGAGGATCACTGAGTTTGAGACCAGCGTGGGCTACACAGTGAGTTCCAGGTCAGTCTCAACTACATAGTGAGACCCTGTGTCAAAAAACAAAAACAACAACAAAAATAAATAAATTAACTTCTGTCATTACTGCTGTAGGACTCAGTAACCCCCTCTGCTGGTGTTAAGGTTGTAGGAAAATTAAGTGGTTTTTGTTTAGTTTAGTTTTATTTTTAAGGTTATTGCCCAGGACACCATTTGTTGCTAAATTCTTTGGACTGATCTGATATATGAATGCATAATAATATGATTGATTGACCTATGCCGTTTCATTAAATTTTTATAAATAAAGTGAGAATTAGGACAGAACTCTGGGAGGAAATGGGTTCTTCTCCAACATCATCTCATTTGGACTTTTTAAGATGGGTCATCGTTAACCAGTTTGGCCAGAATAGATGTCGTCCTTATTGATGCTCTCTGATGGATGAGGCATTACCTTAATAATGAAGACTCAAGGCAGTGTGCTGTGCTGCATAGAACTTCATCTGGTGTGATTCATAAGTCACTGCAGAGTCCCGTAGCGTTTCAGGGACTCTGTATTGAGCTTCAGACTCCATTTCACTGTAGAAGCAGGAAAATGCCAGTTAAGAGAGAATACATTCTAACATTTTACCAGATAAAGTGAATTGGTACTGAATTAAAAGTTTACTTCTGAAGTTGATTTTTTAAAAGTCACCAAAGCAGGGGCCAGGGATTTAGCTCAGTGGTGCCGACCACTGCCATGTGAGTGCAAGATCCTGAGTTCGATTCTGGTACCACAGAAAAAGAAAAAAATGTCTCTCGAAGCATTATTGAGTGCATCAGAATATTCACATTCTTGAGGCAGCTTTCATAACTCTTTCAAGTGAAGAGATTCTAATTAGAGCCTTGGGCCACAGGGATCCAGTGTTGTAAGAGTTAAATGGTCAGCCAGGGCACTGGCGCTCTGTGTGCTGTGTGCACAGTGTCACACGGTCCTGGTGACGCGCTGAAGACTTGCCCAAAGTCTGTCCAAACCCGAGGTCTGATTTTTAACAGCAGGGCCTAAGAAATCACTTTTTCATTGATTGATGTTAAGGGTGCCACTCCCAGTATCATTTGTCTTTCCCATAGGCTTTAGATTCAGGAAACTTGGATTTTAGACCCTGCTGTACCACTCATCAGCTTTGGCCTTGGAAAACCATTTAACCTTGCAACACTTGCATATCTGATATGTAAAGTGCTTAGAATAATTTGAACTTTATCAGCCTCGGATTTTATGGCTCAAATGAGCTCATCTATGTTTTTGAAATTTTAAGCTGTATAAAGATTGATATTCATACTTCTCTTTACTATTTCAGGTTTATGTTATATATTCTGTTATTGTTCTTGCTGCAGTTTGGTTTTTCGCTGTTGTTTTGTTTGGGGTTTTTTTGGTACCAGGGTTTGAACTCGGCAGGCGCGGTCCCCTGCCCACCTGTCTGGTTTTAGTATGTTCCATTTCTTTTCTCAGTAGCTGTAGATGAGTAAGCTTCAGAAAATCAGGCTTCTGAGAGTTAGCCATCATTATACTATGTAGCTGTGCAAGGAAAATGTCCTGTCTAATAACTTGTCAGGTAAAACGGTCTTTGCTATTTTATTAGCATGAGATTATTAGTGATAATAATCACTGTCGTTAATTACTGTGTTTCAAGCAATTGTCTTTTTCTAAATTCTCACAATTGCCCTACAGAGAAATATCATCTCTCATATGTGAAGGAACTGAGACTCAAAAGAAGAGTATGTTCCATTCTCAGAACTAGTAATAGAGTAGGAAACCAAGTCTAAAGCTTTGCACCCATAGCCTGTGCTCCCTCTTCCCTCCTTACTTCTCATCATGTACATGAGCCCCAGCAATTCTTTCATAATTCCAGAGAATAGCAAGAACACCCTTGTTTTCAGCGTCAGATTAAGAACATGTATTGTGGGGCCAGACACAGCAGCCTGGTTCAACTCCTTGTACCTTGGGCAGGGCACTTCTGTGTGTCTTCGTCCTCGTCCTCAGGGTGGCAGTGGCACCAGTGACCCTGGTGGTGAAGATCATTTGGTGGAGTTAGTGTGTGTAGAGCACTTGGAACATGTTACGAGCACATATTAAATATTAATTAGATTATAAAGTGAGAATCCATATGTAGCTTTTCATTCTAAAACTTCTAGCCTCTCGTTTACAATACGTGCTGAGCCAGCTTTTGGCTTTTTTTCTCTTCTTTTTGCAGAATGGATATGATCAAATAGTCATTGATTATTGATCAGCTGGCGTTAGATCTAGAAAAAAACGTTTGATGGTTGATACCCGAGTTATTTGCTCTGAATCCTTTAGTGTAAACCAGCAGGGCAGAAGAGCTTTATTCCGTGCATCGTGATGTTCTTGAGGCGGTGGCAAGAATTTTCAGTCATGCTCAGAAACTCTCATGAACTCACCATTTCTATCATTTGTTTATGAATAATTTATTAAAAATAAAAATAATTTGATATACAAAGTAAGCAGTTAGAGAAAGTATATAATTTGCCAGTGTTATGATTTTGTATAGTCAGTGTTGTCGAAGACAAATTGCAATTATGTTTAATGCAAAAGTGCTTTGATTCTAACAACCGTTTGTTGATGCATTCCCCTCCACAGAAGCCAGCGAAGGTGTGTCCTTGCAACTGGGAAACACAAAAGATTTTATTATTTCCTTTGACCTCAAGTTCTTGACAAATGGGAGTGTGTCTGTGGTTCTAGAGACCACGGAAAAGAATCAGCTCTTCACTGTACATTATGTCTCAAACGCACAGCTCATTGCTTTTAAAGAGAGAGACGTGTACTATGGCATCGGGCCCAGAACTTCATGGAGCACAGTGACCAGGGACCTGGTCACTGACCTCAGGAAAGGAGTGGGTCTTTCCAACACAAAAGCTGTCAAGCCAACCAAAATAATGCCCAAAAAGGTGGTGAGGTTGATTGCAAAGGGGAAGGGATTCCTCGACAACATCACCATCTCTACCACAGCCCACATGGCTGCATTCTTCGCTGCTAGTGACTGGCTGGTGAGGAACCAGGATGACAGAGGGGGCTGGCCCATTATGGTGACCCGCAAGTTAGGGGAAGGCTTTAAGTCTTTAGGGCCGGGGTGGTACTCTGCCATGGCCCAAGGGCAAGCCATATCTGCACTGGTCAGGGCCTATCTCTTAACAAAAGACCACACGTTCCTCAGTTCAGCTCTACGGGCAACAGCCCCTTACAAGCTCCTGTCTGAGCAACATGGAGTCAAAGCTGTGTTTATGAATAAACACGATTGGTATGAAGAATACCCAACCACTCCCAGCTCCTTCGTTTTAAATGGCTTTATGTATTCCTTAATTGGGCTGTATGACTTAAAGGAAACCGCAGGGGAAAAGCTTGGCAAAGAAGCGAGGTCCTTGTACGAGCGTGGCATGGAGTCCCTCAAAGCCATGCTGCCTTTGTACGATACTGGCTCAGGAACCATCTACGACCTCCGACACTTCATGCTGGGTATCGCGCCCAACCTGGCCCGCTGGGACTACCACACCACCCACATCAACCAGCTGCAGCTGCTCAGTACCATCGACGAGTCCCCCATCTTCAAAGAATTTGTCAAGAGGTGGAAGAGCTACCTTAAAGGCAGCAGGGCAAAGCACAACTAGAGCTCACAACCAAAACCACGTTCAGCTCCTTGGAGCGAACCGTGGGCTCCATCTCAACGGAGCACAGGCACATTTTAAAAGGTTGTGTACTGGGCTTGGTGGTGATAGCGAAGTGATAAGTGACCCTTACAGACACTCTCCTGAAATGCTTGTGTTCTGTGGCTGGGTGTTCAGGGGCACAGGTGTGTTTAGAACAGAGTTTAGTCTGGGCTGAACCAGGCGCTAGTCTTCACCTTCTCTTCCCCTTGTGGGTCCCACCTGCTGTCCAGTCACTGAGATCAGATGGAGAGGCGAAAGGTAAGTAGCTCTCCCTGGCTGGCGCTTACCTGAAAACTTAGTATGGAGCGCTTTTAAAATGTGACTATTTATATTTATATTGAAAGCAGACTTTAAAACAATGATGTGCTGTAATACAGTAAATACGTACTTGTAGCCTGGATAGAAGACTGTACAACTATGAAAACAAGTATTTCTTTCCTGTAGAGCGAGTGAGCATTGGTTCAATTTGTTATATACAGAGAATATTTTGAATTGTGGGCTTTTTTGTTTTTGTTTTTTTGAAACGTGTAAATTAAAACACAGTGTTCAGGCTTCACCATTCTATAAACGTAAGCACAACTTAAAATGAAACTTGTTGACTGCACAAGAAATTACAAAAATGTTAATGTTTTGTGAAACTTGATCTATAATCAGTGAAAGTTTGATAATCAATTTGTCGCTTCATCAGTGCCCAAAGTGATGATTTCACTATTGAGGATTTTGTATTTAATTTCAGACTATGTGTTAAGAGTTTTATCCATCTTAGGGGGGATGTTTTTGAGGACGTTATGTGGAATGTTTATTACCGTCCTGATTTGGGGAAGGAAGGAGTAATTTTAAGCCCATCTTTACAGGACTTTTCCCCCTTTAAGGAACAATACTGGATTAAATATCACATACGTGAGTCATAGGTTTTTCCTGCCTAGCTTATTCTTGGCTATCACTTTTCAAATTGTTGGTTCTGTTGTTCTTCTTTGAAATTCAATTTTAATTTTTTCCAGCTATTAAATAAAAGATGCTACTTAGTTTGCTGCCCATTTATAATCAGATCTTTGTTGAGGTTATGGGTCCTACTGAACCTCACGTACCTAGGTTTCATAGGCCTTACCCATGGCAGTGTCTGCTATCGGGACTCAGGCATTAAGTTGAGGCCAGCGAGGGCCAGATTTGCTCTGGTCTTTGTTTTAGAGTCTAATAGGCCCTTGAACTGATCCTGTCAGGTACAGTTTGGAAATAGGAGAACCCCACATTTTCAAGGGACCGAAACACAACACAGTGTGACCTCAGATGTACCTGTAAGGACCAGGCGGGTTACCTGCCACACACTACATCTTAATTGAATCAGCCTACCAAGCACTACTCAGAAACTAGAAAATACCTGCATACAGATGTATGTGGTATATATGTTAGACATATTTATAGTATCCAGAGGGGCAGGATGAAGAAGAGACAGCCCTACACTGAAGACAATAAATGTTAAGCTGGCCATAGAAAAGTAAGCCTAACTCCCAGTTTATGTGATGACTCTTAATTCTGCCTGTAACACAAGCAGCTGTGGGTTATTAGGTTTCGCGTAAATTGCAATTATGTTTAATGCAAAAGTGCTTTGATTCTAACAACCGTTTGTTGATGCATTCCCCTCCACAGAAGCCAGCGAAGGTGTGTCCTTGCAACTGGGAAACACAAAAGATTTTATTATTTCCTTTGACCTCAAGTTCTTGACAAATGGGAGTGTGTCTGTGGTTCTAGAGACCACGGAAAAGAATCAGCTCTTCACTGTACATTATGTCTCAAACGCACAGCTCATTGCTTTTAAAGAGAGAGACGTGTACTATGGCATCGGGCCCAGAACTTCATGGAGCACAGTGACCAGGGACCTGGTCACTGACCTCAGGAAAGGAGTGGGTCTTTCCAACACAAAAGCTGTCAAGCCAACCAAAATAATGCCCAAAAAGGTGGTGAGGTTGATTGCAAAGGGGAAGGGATTCCTCGACAACATCACCATCTCTACCACAGCCCACATGGCTGCATTCTTCGCTGCTAGTGACTGGCTGGTGAGGAACCAGGATGACAGAGGGGGCTGGCCCATTATGGTGACCCGCAAGTTAGGGGAAGGCTTTAAGTCTTTAGGGCCGGGGTGGTACTCTGCCATGGCCCAAGGGCAAGCCATATCTGCACTGGTCAGGGCCTATCTCTTAACAAAAGACCACACGTTCCTCAGTTCAGCTCTACGGGCAACAGCCCCTTACAAGCTCCTGTCTGAGCAACATGGAGTCAAAGCTGTGTTTATGAATAAACACGATTGGTATGAAGAATACCCAACCACTCCCAGCTCCTTCGTTTTAAATGGCTTTATGTATTCCTTAATTGGGCTGTATGACTTAAAGGAAACCGCAGGGGAAAAGCTTGGCAAAGAAGCGAGGTCCTTGTACGAGCGTGGCATGGAGTCCCTCAAAGCCATGCTGCCTTTGTACGATACTGGCTCAGGAACCATCTACGACCTCCGACACTTCATGCTGGGTATCGCGCCCAACCTGGCCCGCTGGGACTACCACACCACCCACATCAACCAGCTGCAGCTGCTCAGTACCATCGACGAGTCCCCCATCTTCAAAGAATTTGTCAAGAGGTGGAAGAGCTACCTTAAAGGCAGCAGGGCAAAGCACAACTAGAGCTCACAACCAAAACCACGTTCAGCTCCTTGGAGTGAACCGTGGGCTCCATCTCAACGGAGCACAGGCACATTTTAAAAGGTTGTGTACTGGGCTTGGTGGTGATAGCGAAGTGATAAGTGACCCTTACAGACACTCTCCTGAAATGCTTGTGTTCTGTGGCTGGGTGTTCAGGGGCACAGGTGTGTTTAGAACAGAGTTTAGTCTGGGCTGAACCAGGCGCTAGTCTTCACCTTCTCTTCCCCTTGTGGGTCCCACCTGCTGTCCAGTCACTGAGATCAGATGGAGAGGCGAAAGGTAAGTAGCTCTCCCTGGCTGGCGCTTACCTGAAAACTTAGTATGGAGCGCTTTTAAAATGTGACTATTTATATTTATATTGAAAGCAGACTTTAAAACAATGATGTGCTGTAATACAGTAAATACGTACTTGTAGCCTGGATAGAAGACTGTACAACTATGAAAACAAGTATTTCTTTCCTGTAGAGCGAGTGAGCATTGGTTCAATTTGTTATATACAGAGAATATTTTGAATTGTGGGCTTTTTTGTTTTTGTTTTTTTGAAACGTGTAAATTAAAACACAGTGTTCAGGCTTCACCATTCTATAAACGTAAGCACAACTTAAAATGAAACTTGTTGACTGCACAAGAAATTACAAAAATGTTAATGTTTTGTGAAACTTGATCTATAATCAGTGAAAGTTTGATAATCAATTTGTCGCTTCATCAGTGCCCAAAGTGATGATTTCACTATTGAGGATTTTGTATTTAATTTCAGACTATGTGTTAAGAGTTTTATCCATCTTAGGGGGGATGTTTTTGAGGACGTTATGTGGAATGTTTATTACCGTCCTGATTTGGGGAAGGAGTAATTTTAAGCCCATCTTTACAGGACTTTTCCCCCTTTAAGGAACAATACTGGATTAAATATCACATACGTGAGTCATAGGTTTTTCCTGCCTAGCTTATTCTTGGCTATCACTTTTCAAATTGTTGGTTCTGTTGTTCTTCTTTGAAATTCAATTTTAATTTTTTCCAGCTATTAAATAAAAGATGCTACTTAGTTTGCTGCCCATTTATAATCAGATCTTTGTTGAGGTTATGGGTCCTACTGAACCTCACGTACCTAGGTTTCATAGGCCTTACCCATGGCAGTGTCTGCTATCGGGACTCAGGCATTAAGTTGAGGCCAGCGAGGGCCAGATTTGCTCTGGTCTTTGTTTTAGAGTCTAATAGGCCCTTGAACTGATCCTGTCAGGTACAGTTTGGAAATAGGAGAACCCCACATTTTCAAGGGACCGAAACACAACACAGTGTGACCTCAGATGTACCTGTAAGGACCAGGCGGGTTACCTGCCACACACTACATCTTAATTGAATCAGCCTACCAAGCACTACTCAGAAACTAGAAAATACCTGCATACAGATGTATGTGGTATATATGTTAGACATATTTATAGTATCCAGAGGGGCAGGATGAAGAAGAGACAGCCCTACACTGAAGACAATAAATGTTAAGCTGGCCATAGAAAAGTAAGCCTAACTCCGAGTTTATGTGATGACTCTTAATTCTGCCTGTAACACAAGCAGCTGTGGGTTAGTAGGTTTCGCCTAGCCTTTGAGCTTCGTAGTTCTTACACAGCAGATGTCTCAGCATTTGAATGTCCACATTTTATTGTCTGAACAAGAAAAATGAGGACTCCCTGACTTTTATTTTCAGTATCGATGTTAAACTCTCCAATCCTGGAGCCTTTTATACGTCACATGTGTCACTGCTTAGAACGGTGCAGACTTGTGCTCTGTGTTTGTGCGCTGGTCTTCATATGAGGGGAATCAGTAGGGACAGCGTGGTCCTGCTCCTGGGACAGGTTCCAGTGCCTTAACAGTGTGGCTGTCCTTTTCCACCGAACAGGGAAAGACTCGACCAGAAACGGCGTTGCTGTTGGCTTCACACTGCCTTCCACATCGCAACAGCAACTCGGTTTGTCCAGTGCCTTAACAGTGTGGCTGTCCTTTTCCACCGAACAGGGAAAGACTCGACCAGAAACGGCATTGCTGTTGGTTTCACACTGCCTTCCACATCGCAACAGCAACTCGGTTTGTCTTTTGAGCCCACGATTTTCGGAGGGGATGAGTTGAACCCATAGCTACATTATCAGTACAGAGCAGGGCTTGTCAAGATGCAGGACACCTCAGAGTCACCTGCGGGCTTGTTGGGTGTAGCTCCCAGGCCCCAGCGAGTCTGCCTGCTGCTTCTCTAATTATTTGGGCTTATTTGAGCCCAGCAAGCAGGAGAACCTGCGTTGTACCAGCACGCGGGTGACTTCCCTGGGCGGCTAAACCCTGCCGGGGACCCTGCCCACCTCATGTTGGCCTCTAGACAGCGACAGCCTTTCCTGGGGTTTCAAATCCTGTAAAACGTTTACTTATTCTGAGTTTAGAGAATAAGGAGGGGATTTTAAAGTTGTGTTTCCTTCCATGTTTTTTTAAGACGTAGGTATTGAGGGTTTGTTTGTTTTAACCCCGCTTCAGTAAGCTTTAATATTAAATCTGTAGCCACTTCAGTTGCAAAACCGGCCAAAAGCTTCCAGATGAAGGTCAAGTTGATCCTTCAGGAGCCACTGTACATAAACGCTTCTTCGTCAAGAGTCCCCAGCGTACGGAGCCACTGCAGAACCGACCCAAGCACAGCGCCCGGACCTCTTTGCCGTATGCACACTTTCACTGAAAGCTGCTATTTCCATCCTCCTGTAGTTTTTTCTTGTTCCTCCTCCACTGTACATGTGGGTTCTATCCATGTGTTAAATATGCAATAAAGTGTTTACCGGATGCCCTTCTGAAGGGCAGTCCTTTGTAAAGCTGTACAGACTTTGCAGGTTAAGCACAATGTGCACTTGTTAGTTTTCTACACAGCAAAACTTGATTTTTTGCAGATGGAAAGGTATTTTGTTTCTATACAAAGTAAATGGATTGTTTGTGCTTAATGTAAAGCTGCTTTATAAAATTGTACAATAAAGTTTTTATCTGAAAAGGAATTTGCCTGCGTGTTTCTTTAATTATCCTGAGGTTATTTGAGCCCAGCAGGCAGATTTCTAACCATCAATTCTGGTTCAACTTGTGATTGCTACTCAGGCAACTAATGGTGTTCGGCGAAGGTGTGAGGGACGTGAGGAGTGACGGTGTCATTCTGCTGGGGTGGTGTCGTGGAAGAGACACCTAAACTGGGGCTCCAGGGAGGGAAGGAACAGCAACTCCGGTGTAGATTTCCTTGAGGGTTTGCACCTCCCGGGTTCTCTGTAACCTGCTCCTTACAGTGATGGGTGTTATTCCCATTTCTCCCTTTCAGAGGACCCATCGGGGTTCCCACTCTGTTCCCCTGCACCTTATCATGTGGCCCTCACACATTCCCTTCCATTCCTGTGGCGGAATCCAGTGGATCACTGGACCTCCTAGCTGATACTGTATGGATTTTAGCAGGCACTGGGCAGCCCTCTGGGCGGCTGGTCTCCACCTCCTTGGTTGGGAAACAGCCGTAAGGGGGCAGCAGTCGGGCTCGCCAGCTACTCCTGCTTTGATTTTGCAGTTTGAGTCAGGCTCCTGTTGCACTGGCCAGTCCCTTGAGCACCCTGACGTCTCGGGCTTGTCTCCCCGTTGCCCTGGGCAGGAGGCGCGCCCTCCAGGCTGAGCTCCTTGTCTCTGTCACAGAGAGAATTGCTAGTTCGTAATAGAAGAGTGTTGTTTAAACTCTGGTCTTGGAGTCCACTGCTGTAGTTTTGCTAGGGCTGCTGTAACAAGGAACCATAGAGCAGTGTAGCCTGAGCCACAAGACTGTTTCACACAATTCTGCAGGCCAAAAGTCAAACCAAGGGATCCAAGGGGTTGGTTTCTCCCGAAGCCACTTCTGTGACTTGCAGGGGCGGCCTCGCTGTGTCCCACAAGGTTACCCTCTCCTGACGACTGAGTCCTTACCCTTCCCAGCAAGACACGGGACGCACTGGATTCCACTTTTTTCCTGTGACCTCATTCTACCTGAGTCACCTCTTTAAAGGCCCTTCCCAAGTACACTCAAGTCTGAAGTCACAGGATTAGGATCTGAACATGCAAGGAGAGAGTCACAGTTCACCCCGTAACAGCTGCTCTTCAAACTGGACCAGCCGGGGTTGCCATTTAACTTGATGATTACTGGCAAAGGCCAAATCTCAAGAGATCTTGGGAGAACATTAATTGGGCAGAAATCTATAATTTGGCCCTGGAATATCAAAAATGTATTCTTTTACCTCATGAGCTTTAATCCCATAGAGACAGCTGACTATGGTAGCACATCTATAATCCCACCATTCATGAGGCTGAGGCAGGAGGATCACCTCGAGTTTGAGACCAGCCTGGATAACAGTGATTTTTAGCCCAGCCTAAAGTACATATCGAGACCTTGTCTCAAAAAAAAAAAAAAAAAATCTAAGAACTCACTGATCTTAAGATCTTTGTGTAGACAAATGCAAGGTAACATTAAATTTAAATGGTGATGTTAACACATCAAACAAACTGCTAGATTTTTATTCTCACCCATTAGCCCATTCTGAATATAGAAGCAAAAGAAAAAAAAAGCATAGATCAAGTATATGAAAAATACATGAAAATTGCTCATTGTGTTGGGTGTGGTGGCACACATCTGTAATCCCAGCACTCTGGGAGGCTGAGACGGGGGTTGCAATTTTGAGTCTAACCTTGATAATTTAGTGACTTAGCAAAACCCTATCTCAAAAGTAAAAACTAGCCGGGCGTGGTGGTGCATGCCTGCAATCCCAGCACTAGGGAGGCTGAGGCAGGAGGATCGCTGTTGAGTTCAAGACAAGCCTAGGCTACATAGTGAGTTCCGGGTCAGTCTCAACTACATAGTAAGACCCTGTTTCAAAAAAAACAAAAAAAAAAAAACTAAAGAAAGGTTTGGGGATATAGCTCAGTGCAAAATCCTTGAATCCAAATCTTCAATACCACACACACAAAAAGAAAAAAAAACAATTGCAACTTGTGAGATTTGTGTTTAATTTGTGTTTAATGACAATTTTTTTCAATCCCAGGTCTGCAGTCTTAGAACTGTTAAAAACAGTCAACAAGATAGTGATTTCCATTATACCAACTCATTAAAGATGTCAAGTTGAAAACACATGAATTAAATGTTGTGTTGGTGATGAATTCAGATGCTCACTGCTCAATTTCTGGTGAAGAGAGATCCATTTGCCATCTGGTGAAGATGATTGATAACTTGCATATGCAATGCCGCATTTCCTGAATGTTAAATAGCAGCAACGAGGTATAGTTTTGCTAATCCTTTTCCGGAAGTAGAAAGGTTTTGCAAAATGACAGCCTTACAAAGCAAGCTATTGAGCAATAGCAAAACAGTGGATGTGCAGAAAAAATGTCCTGTGGAGAACAAGACAAAGACCAGCCACCAACTGGGGTTACCCAGTTTAGATGGGGGTTTAGGGGCAGCTAAAGCCCAGGCAAGAAGAGCTGTGCCCTCCTGGCCTGCCTTCTTCCCAAGCACCTGGGGAAATCACTGCTATAACAGGGAAATCTGGAGTTCACCTCCAAGGACCAGAGAAGTCATTCTCTGGAGTGAGATTAGGCTGAGGTCTCCTTTATGAGCCAAACATATGGCAAATGTGAATGATGTGAATTGCTTTTTTTTTTTTTTTTAACAATTTGTATGTTTATGATGCTCTAGCCAGGTATGGTGGTGCACACCTGTAATCTCAGCCCTCGGGAGGCTGAGGCAGGAGGGTTGCTGAGAGTTAAAGGTCAGCCTGAACAATTTAGGGAGACTCTGTCTCAAAAAATTAAAAAAACCTCCAGAGCTCCAGTGGGGTGGGCAGACAAGGTATGGAGGAGGTGTTGGCATAAAACCCACAGTCTGCCCTGGTTTGTTCAGTCAGTGCCATGCTAGAATCATTTAGAAGTGCCACAGTGTCCTTGGGACTCAAAGGACAACCCCAGTGCCCAGGGAGGAAAGGGATTTGGTTCTGAGGATGGCATCCCGCCCTGCAGTGTCCTCAGTGAGAAGGAGTCATCAACTGAGGGCTTGCGGTAGGATTCCTGGAGTCACGCAGTCTGCCCAGCCCAGGGGACAGCCACAGTCCTCCCCGTGCTGTGAGCAGATCTCCAGCTCGGGGATGTTTGAACTCACTGGATGAGGGGGAACAGAGAGAGAATGGTGCTCGGTGCTCAGTGCTCAGCCCTGGCCTCTGCTTTGCAGGCTGCACCTGATTCCCCAGAGCCGTGTGGCACGGCTTGGAGGGTAGAGGCCTGGAAAACCACTAAACATCCTACAGGGCCCAGGGGCCTGTGACACCCTGGACACGGGCTGGACCGAAAGAGAGCTCTTCTTCGTTGCCTTGACCCGGGCCCCCACGAGGGCCAGTGTATCTACTAATCACACTGCTCAGGGCCCACAGTGCTTCTTAGGAGCCCTCAGATAAGTTTTAATTCCCTTTAAAATGAGAAAAAAAATGTAGATATATATATATATATATATATGTATATATATATATATATGTATATACATATATATATATATATACACAACAATATTGAGTCAAATAATGAAACAGGTGGCAGGGGGCTGGCTCAGCAATTTGGGAGGTTGAAGGTAGAGAAGCCCTGGAGGTCATGAGTTCTACACCAGCCTGGGCACCAGAGTGAGCCCCCAAATCAAATTAATAATAATTAATAGTAAAGAAGCCCACTTGGATTATGATATGATACAACTTTTTCTGTCTTCCTGATTCAATTCCACAAAAAGCAGCCTCTTGCTTTCTTAGTGTCAGCCCCGCAAAAGAGCCACGGAGCCATTTTGGTTTTTTTGGTTTTGTTTGGTTTGGTTTGGTTTTTTGAGACTCGCTATGTAGCGGAGCCTGCCCTCAAACCCTCCGCAATCCTCCTGACTCAGCCTCCCAGGTGCTGGAACTACAAGCATACGCCAGCACACTGGGCTCCACTTTGAACACAAATGCATATCTCAGAAAGCACTGTGACGTTGGTGAATATTCTCTGGGAGTGGGTTTTCCGGAATCGACTCCGTGAAGTCAATGTAATTCCTCCATCGATCTCTAAAGCTCACTTAAACTGTTTCCAATGTTCCCCCTTTTTGTTTCCAGTCGGCTGAAACTCTCTTCCCTGGGACCAGTTCTTTTCCATGTATATTTTATGTCAGAAATTTGGTTAAGTCGTCACATTTCTGTCACTATCAAATTTCACCAGGGACAATTTCTGTCTTCTGGGGTGACCGTGGTGACATCTGCTCTCCAGGGTCACACGGGGTGTGATGAATGTTGCCGAGGATATTAGATTCTTTCGTGGTATGTAGCAGACAATAACCTGTTTAATTGAGCTATTTTGTTTCTCCAGGCACTGGATCAAAGATGTTAGACTTTGTGGCTATTTCTGAGTTTTAACCATGAGGAAATTGGCGATTGTATTTGTGAGTACAAAGATGGGGAGACGGGGAGGGACCAGGGCAGAAGGGGGAGCCCCACAGTGCTACTGAGTTGTTCAGGCACATAGGTCAGGGTGTCTGAGGCAGGGAGAAGACAAGTGGTCACATTAAAATGTCCTTTCCTGTCCCAGCTCTTCCTTGTCCTGGCTGATCGGTTTGAGACAAGGTCTCACTATGTAGCCCAGGCTGGCCTCATACTCTCAGCGATCCTCCTGCCTCAGCCTCCCAAGTGCTGGGATTGCAGGTGTGCGCCACCACACCTGGCCTGTTTTTTGTTTTGTTTTTTAATTTTTATGAGGCCAAGTTTGCAGCATCTGATGATCACATTCATACTGTAGAGTTGGTACATCTTAACTCTTTAATTCTGGTTCCCTCCTCTCCCCATACCCAACGATTCCCTTCCCATTTGCAAAACCCACTCACTCAGCTCTGTGTATGAAGTCTGGGTCATGGGTCCCTTGGCCACCTCTGGGTCCACTGTGGGTGAGGAGACGTAGGTGATATGAAACGTGCCACCCACTGAATGAAACGGAGCAAGCCAGTGACCCTAAAGGTGCAGGAAAGGCAGGGAAGGGGGGGTCCCAGGCACGGGAACAGTGTTTCTCCTCTGTGATGAGGAGGCCTGTGCATGTGGTATCCCCTGGCTTCCCAGCGGTGCTGTGTGGCAGGGAGGCCTCTTCCCATCCATGGGCGCTGGGGGTAATAAGGCGCGTGTCCTGGCCAGGGAGTTTCCGCGGTGCCTCACAGCCTCTTTGGAGAGCGGGGAGTGAGGGGCACCTAACGCTGTCCAGCTGACTCCTAGTGTCACTGGGGCCTGGAACTGGCAAGCAAGCGGAGATTCTGGGGTGCAGCTCAGCAGTAGGGTGACTGCCTGCCAGCACAAGGCCGAGTCCAATCACGGAAGCTCGCCTACCACGCGCCTAAATATTTAGACCCAGCAGCCCCACCCCGGGTGCCTTAAGGACGATGAAATCAGTGTGGGAGACATCTGCTTGTCTGCGTTCGCTGCAGCACTTTTCCCCATAGCCACCATGTGGCGCCACCTACGTATCCTTCAGCAGGGAAAGAAAGGTGGTTTGTGTGGAATATTATTCGGACCTAAAAAGGATGACATTCTGTCTATTATGACAGCAGGGCTGGGCCTGGAGGACGTTGTGCTGCATGAAATGAGCCAGCCTCGTTTTCCCTGGAACAGGGAAGTCAAATGGTAAAGGCAATGACCTTGCTGGCTAATGGCAAGGTCACAGACGCCAGGGGAGCAGGTGGGTGGAGAAGCACGGGTCAGAGGATCCCCAGGTTCAGTTAGACGGGAGGAATGGATTCCTGGGATACACTGTGTAACTTAGTGACTACAGGTCATGTTTGTATTCTAGAAAAACACCAAGAGTATGTGTGTTCTCCTCAAAAACGATAGCTACATAAAGTAATGCTTATGTTCAACAGCTAGATTTAGTCATATATATTTATTTTCAAAGCAGAGTTGTACATTGTTAATACATACAATTGTATCCATCAAAACAAAAAAGTAATTTAAAGCTGTAAATAAATGGGCCAGGTGTGGTGATGAATATGTATGATCTCAGCACTGGGAGGCTGAGGCAGGAGGATCACCTTGAGTTCAAGTACCCAGTAAGTTCAAGTCCAGCCTGAACTATATAATAGCGAGCCCCTGTTTCAAAAATTAAATAAACAAACAAATAAGTAAATAAAATTCATTATACTCCGAGTATAAAGTTAGAATACATCTTCACCATGGAAATGTAAAGTCAATCAAATCAAAGGTATAAAGGAAATTCTCTGAAAATGTACATTTTATTCCTCCTACAGTATTAAATTTTGTCTACTATAGCTGGGTGTGGTGGTGCACGCCTGTAAGCCCAGCACTTGGAAGGCTGAGGCAGGAGGATCGCTGTGAGTTCGAGACCAGCCTGGGCTACATAGTGAGTTCCAGGTCAGTCTCAACTACATAGGGAGACCCTGTCTTAAAAAGCAAAACAAAACAAAAAAATTTTGTCTACTATATGAAAAAGGCAGAGTACAAATTATAAGTAATCAAACCTTAAAATTGCCTCTGGGATCCCAGTTTGATTTTTTGACATTGTAATTAATTCTTACTAGATATTTTATAAAATAAAAACCACGTGCGATTCTAACAGTCAACCCCACCTAACCGGCCACGAAGAGGCGGAGTCACTGCCCTGATCCCCGCGCCTGTGTTTGCGGATGGCTTTAAGCCCCCTCCCTAGTCTAGGCAGAGAGGCCCAGGGGTTGCTGGGGTGGAGGCTGCAGGGGACCAGGGAGCAGGCTGTCTGCCCCGCGCGCGAGCGCCACCTGCTGGCCAGCGGGAGCGGAGCTGCAGGTGAGGCGTGGGGGCCGAGGAGCACCGGGTTCTCCTCAACTACCTGCCCTCTTCGTCCCTGGCTGAGGGACAGTACCTTCCGATGTCACCACGGAGCCGACGGCAGAGGAAAGTTGTACGCGAGTGCACGTGTGCATACGTGTTTGCAAACCTTGTGGGGGTGCTCTGAGCATGTGCGCGTCTCCTCAATCCTGTTACCGAGCTACACGTTACATCCTCAGATTGGCGGGCAAGCTCATTGCCTTTACCATTTGATTTCCCTGTTTCAGATGATGGAATTGAGGACCGGGCGTGGGTCAGGGCTCGCTGGAAACAGGAAGCTTCCAGGCCCCAGCCCAGGCCACCTCCTGCCTAACACCGGCCCCCTCCATGGAAGGCGTGCGGTGCAAGCAGTGTCCCTGTGTCCAGCCTGACCGTGGCAGTGTCCTTGCTGGACCACCAGCTCGGGCCACATGCACGTTCCTGTACACGAGTGAACGCGGGACAAGCGGACACTGCGGAGCGGAGCGGAAACGCGGTCCTCTCGTGCCCCCACCTGATGGCGGCCGGGGACTCAGAAGGGCCCCCAGGGCTGCATGTGAGGTGCAGACCCAGAGATCTGATGTGGGGGGAAGGCTCCTGGCCTTGGGATAGGCAAGGAGCTCTTCCATACCTAAAGCGTCATCTATAAAGGAAAAAATGCTAAATTAGACTCCATCAATGTTAAAAGACACTGCAAAGGGGAAGGGGAAGTGGGAGGGGTAGGGGAGAGGGAAAAAAATGGAATGGAGTTAATGTGAGAAAATAAAAACACGGAATCAAAGTCTGTAAATAGGGAGGGGTGGAGGGGTTCAAGGGAGGGCAGGGGAATGGGGAAAAAAGTAAGAACCAAGATATATCATGTAAGGGTACAAATTTCCAATGACGAATGCCATTATATTGTATACTTAAAATGTACCAATAAAGTTAAGTTTTTAAAATATAAAGGCATATTTGTAAAAAATTTTTACATATATTAATATCACTCAGGATCAAACCAAGGGTCATCGTTGGATCATGATGGTGTACCCCACGTAGCTGCACTTCCAGCCCAAAAGTAACAATTTTAAAAATGTAAACAGTATGTTCCCAGATGACTGGCGATAACTTTACCAGGCTTTATCTTACTGTCCTTAAGGAAAAAAAAAATTAAAAGACAGTGAAAATAAGGCACAATCCTCAGGCTGGGAAAAAGTATTTACAAGTCACATATTTGAGAAAGAGCTTATATTCGGAATATACGAAGGACTTGGCAGTAAAAAAACAAATCCCTCACGTTCTTCAGTGCGGAAAAGCCTGGCACAGACAGTTCACTGAGGACCCGTGGGCGACAGCTCCTCACAGAGGCTGAGCGTCCTCAGCATGGGGGATACGCACGGAAACCTCAGAGAAGCAATGCTCAGGAAGGAGGAACCGATTCCATAAAGTAGGGTGCGTGCAGGCAAAAGTATTACCAGAATTCAAAAAACTACATCTTACACTAAGATGACATGGAAACATGCAAATTAAGTAATACAAAGTATTAAGAAAAATAGATCTAAATATGTCAAGAGTATTACCCCAAATTGGAAGGCAAATTGTGTGCTTATATGTGCATATAGAATAAACATCAAATCACTTTAAAATACGAATAGGGCTCATTTCTGGTTCTGACACTATCTGAATTCCCGGTGTTCTATTTACACTTCTTTGACTTCTTTGTGTGTGGTACTGGGGATCAAACCCACTGGTGCTCTGCCACTGAGCTACGTTCCCATCCCCTTTGGATTCCTTTGTTTCCTTTACCTTTTTGTTTTTCCTACCTTTAGGCACCTACCCTTCTAAGAGGAGTCAGGCGGAAACACATCGACACACGGACCAACAAGGCCTCTTCAGCGGTTCTCCCAGTGCGGCCCCCACCAGGAGCTCGGAAGTCCCGGGACAGAGGTTTTGTGGAAGACAGGTTCCCCTCGGAAGCGCTGGGGTAAGCTGGTAGTTCCGGGTTATCTGCAGGCCTGCAGCCTCTGGGCCTCACACGCACAGGTCACAGAGAATCCCTGCTGCTATGAGAATCGAAATCACACTGATCCAGCAGGAGGGGACCTCAGGAGCAAGGGCACGGACCTTGGGGACGTAGCGGCCTCTCTCTGAAAATCCAGGGTAATCTTCCCACTCAAGACTCTTACGTTCATCTTATCTGCACGACACCTGGGAACAGACCCCGGGGACATTGTACCTCCTACCCCGGGGTGTATGATGGCTGCGTCTGGGTAAAGCCATCGAAAGTTGAAACGGTCTTAAATGGAAAAATGCACTTGGACCTTGGAGTTCAGCACAAGGCACTCTGCAGGAGGTCCATGGCTTTGCCTGACTCCAAGCTGCCGCCGGGGAAGGGTGTGTACTGTGTATTAGCTGTGGAAAATCAGAATTTACAATTGGAAGCACATCCTACTGAGTGCCACTTTCGCACCATCATAAGGTGAAACAATTGTAAATCTGAGCCCAGGAAATTGGGGGGAGCCTGTCACCAAGAAGGTGCTCTGCAAAATCTGAATAAGGATGGATGAGTGAGTGAAAGAAAAAGGAAAACCAGGCGTGGTGGCACACACTTGAAATCCTAACACTTGGGAGGCTGAGGCAGGAGGGTCATTGAGTTTGAGGCCAGTTTGGGCTATACAGGGAGTTCAAGGCCAGCCTGAACTACATAGTGAGACCCTGTCTGGGGGAAAAAAATGTAAAAAGAAAGAAAAACAAAGAAATAAGAAGGAAACCAGAGGCCAGAAGAGAGAGGCCTTGCTCCCAAACTGTGGGCCTCTGACCTGGTCTGTGGTGCCAAGACCCCACGAGTGTCCCCAGCACCTTAGCTCTTCACGGCAAACAAGCAGGTGTAGTGTGGGTGGGTGGTTGAAGCTCAAAACTGGCTCTGTGGGGCAGCACCAAGCCCTCCCCAGGCACTGGGGCAGTCAGGCCAGCGATCCCACAGTGACGGCTGAGGGTCACCAAGGGAACCAGATGCCAGGCCAAGTCCAGACTCGGCTGTCTGCCAAGCGTGTGAGTTTGGACAAGCTGCTTAGCAGCTCTGAGCCTCCTCTGCCTCTGCAGGTGGTGTGGGTCTGGCCTGGGGAGGAGGTGGAGAGCGGGCTGCCACCGTGTGGGTCCGACACTGCGGCCGGGACCCGCCCAGACAAGTCTGGACTTGAACTGGGCTTTGGGTCTAACCTGGCCCTTTTCTCTGAGGGATTGCAACGTCCCCTGTCTGCCATCAGAGGGGACTGAGCTTGTGGAAAGTGCGGCTCCCTGCAGACCTCAAGGCGGGGCTGAAAATGCACCCATTGTGAGCGAGGATCCGGCTCCCCACACTTAGTAGCTGCCGGCCTTTGGCCAGAAGTGTCCGTCATTGGCCATGGGTCCCACAGCGCACTCGGCCCCGGTGACCTCAGGTTGGCAGGAGGGAAGGACCGAGGAAGGCAGCGTGCGAGGAGGCAGTGGAGGGAGGCAGTGGAGGCTGGGCTGGGTGTCTCCTGACCCAGGGGTGTGAGAAAGGCTGCTTATCAGGGACTGCAGAATCTAGGGGAAGGGCTTGATGTTACCACGGACACCAGCGTGGGGCGGAGATGTTTGCACAGATTATCTATTCCCTGTCTGTGCTAAAGTATTTAGCAGGGACGTCAGGAGTGTCCTCCAACCCAACTTTGCTCCGTAAGGAAGCACGGAAGTTCACGGCCACTGCTGTTAACAGATTCTCAGCCGCCACCTTGTTTCCTCTGACACCAGATGGATCCTTAATGCCTGCGGCTCCTGCAGGGTTAGGAAAAGCACCCGGGAACTAGCAGGGTAGGGAGGGACCGGCTGCACCTGAAGAAAGTTGCTATAGAAGTTTCAGAGAGCAAAAGAGGGGCACAAAACTATGAGCAGGAAGAAAGCTCGGCAGCTCAGGGGGCACCGAACGCAGACCCGGCCTGCACTTCATGGAGAGACCAAGGCAGCCACCTGCCCTCTTAGTTCTGACGTTCAGAACGGCTAATAGATTCCCAGGGCCCCTTCCAACCTAATGCACGCTAATGTACGAAATGGACCAGAGGCACTCGGCCTTGACCATAACACAAACTTGACAAGATGCCTGATCCTGCTGGGCATGGTGGCCCACGCCTGTAATCTCAGCAGTAGGGAGGCTGAGGCAGGAGGTTCTCCACAAGTTTGAGATCAGCCTGCGCTACAGAGTGAGACCCTGCCTCAAACAACAACCACAACAACAACAGAGCCTACTGCTATCACTATCTCAGTATTCATCATTTTTGCCCATGGAAGTCTGCAGATTGACTGGAGGTGAACAGGAACCCTATTTTGAACGCTAGCTATAGGGTACCTCAGAGCGGATGGGTCTCAGGGGGAAATTGTGCACATGTGTTTCTAGGAGCAATCAGATCGTTCCCTCTGGTTGCTAAGAGGAGCAGCCCAGTGCTGCCCTTGACGGCACAAACTTTGGACCAGTCCTGATTTGAATCCCAGCTTTGCCACCTGGCACAGGTCTCACCTCAGCTCTCCCACCTGTGGAATGGGACTGAGGTAGATTCAGGGTTTGGTGAGGATTCAGTGAAAGATTGAGCCCCCGAAGCTTGGCAGCTGGCCTGCAGCAAGAGCCTAGAAAGCGTTGTTTTTTATGGCTGGTTTCGTTTTGTTTTGTTTTTTCTTTCTGCGTTATTAAGGCAAGGTCTCAGTGCATAGCCCAGGCTGGCCTTGGACTCTCCTGACTCAGCCTCCTGAATGCTGGGATTACAGGTGTGCACCGCCACACTAAGCCTACTGATGTGCTTTAAACCCTCTGGCTAAAGTGAAGGGCACCATCACCCCTCCCGTGTTTGTGTGAACAGGGCCTTTCACACGGCGGACCAGACTTGGCACAGGGCTCACAGGCCACCCTGAGCTTCTCCCTGGTGAGCCTGCAGGGACACTTCCGACTCCCAGCTCTGCCACCTCCTGAGCCAGGTGGGGACAGGTCTTTACCACCCCACTGGGCTGCAGGATAGTCCGGTGCCTGCGGCCTTGGTGTCCCCCGTGCAGCCTGCCGCTGAAAGCAGGGAGCTGAGGGCGGCAGGGAGAGGCCCCTGACCAGGCCGGCTCTTTCTGCCCTTTTCATGGTTCTTCCGGTTTGCAGCCACTGAGGCAGCATGTCCTGGGTCCCAAGATCTACGAAACCGACCCTTGGTCTCTGGTAGCAGCTTGGCCGGACCACGGCCCTTCTCACTGTGGAGCACAGCAACGCCGGCCAACGTGAGGCTTGGAGCCTGAGATCATGTAGTCTCCCCACAGGCCCATCCCACACTCCATCGGTCTGGCGGGCTGCGGGGTGGGAGGGGAGCTCCCCCAAAAGCTCTGCCGCCCTGGCCTGAATCCTGTGTGTTTGCAGCTCCGGCTTCTTTCAAATGCAGATTCTCCGGAAAAGCAGCTGTGGGGGAGCTGCGGCCAGAGGATCGAGGTTCAAGCCCAGCCTGGGCAACGGAATGAGACCCTGTCTCCCTCCAAACAAAAAAAATAAAAGGGGCTGGGGAGGTAGCTCAGCGCTAGAGAGCCCCTTGGTTTGATTCCCAGCAAAAACAAAACACAAAAACAAAAACAAAGCTCAGTGCTGAACATGGCCTAATCACACTAATTATTATGACCCACTCATATCAAATATTTATTGCACAAACAATATCCCAGCAAAACCAAAAATCACTCACGCTCCCCACAACTCTGAAGTGAGCATTTTGGTTTTCCTCTCTTTTTGTTCCTTTCCTGGTTTCCCCCCAGCTCCTGCACACACACACACACACACACACACACACACACACACACACACACACACCTCCTTCCTGCCCGGTGCACTTTTACACCCACACTGTGCTCCCCACAAGCTGACAGCCGGACACACGGATTGCTCCGTGCTTCCTCCCATGAGGGACCTCGCTGCAGCTTCTGGATTGAGGAGGCCTTTTCCCTGGGCTCCGCGCTCAGGTGTGGGGCTGCTGGGGAGAGGCGGGTGAGGGTTCCAGGCCAGCCAAGTTCTGCCTAGGCTGCCCTGAGCCTGAGGCGCGGCAGTGGCTTCCCACGGAGCAGAGGGAGAGGCTGCAGGGTGTGGCCTCCTCCCCATCCTCCGGGGTCTCTCAGCCCCAGCATCAGCAGCGCTCCCCACAGGCTCAGGTGGGGAGAGGGAGCAAGAGGCACTGGCGGCGTCCAGAGATGCAGGAAGGAAGCGCAACTGCATTACTGCTGCTTCTGGGTAAGACCTGTGTCCCTCAGCCCACTTGGTTGTTTGTGTCCTTGCTGTGTGTTGGGCTCACGGCACCAGGGGACATGATAAGGGAGCATGGATGGTGGCTTGGCACTGAGCATGCACGGAGAAGGCAGAGGTCCCACCCCAGTGCACATCAGTGTCCCAGAGAATTTTTTCCTTTCTTTCTTTCTTTTTTTTAATGAGACAGGGCCTCCCTATGTACTCCAGGCTGGACTTGAACTCACTGTGTAGCCCAAGTGGGCCTCAAACTCGCAGCAATCCTCCTGCCTCAGCCTCCCAAGTGCCAGGATTACATGCTTGGCTAAGAGTCACAGTTTTTAGCAAAAACTGCTTTTATAAACTCCCTATCTTAGAAGAAAAAACAAATCATGCTTTTAGTGAGTGACAGGTTAAGGGGCCTGGCGTGTGTTTGTCCTCTGTCCCTACAGTGGTGTCTGGCTGCCATCAGGGCAGGCTATGCAGATGGTAGGAAAGAGGCGGGCTCCCCACTGGGTCTTCAATGCTCTGGCCTCTTCAGGAGGTGACACCTCTGTCCAGGCACCTGAGACAAGGAGGTGACAAAGCCGGGAATAACGGGAGGAGTCTGACCCTGTGGAGGGGGAGGAAAGAGACTTCTGGAGCTGGAGTGAAGTCCTCCCAAAAGGTATGTGCATCCTACCCTCCACTGCCTGTGACTGTGACCAAAAGAATCTTTGCAGGGACAAGAGAGCAAAGGGTTTTGAGGTCAGCCTGACCCCGGGGCTGGTGTCCTTACACACAGAGGCAAGGGCGTGGGGACACAGCGAGGACAGGCAGAGCTGGGAGCCCAGGAGCTCTGGAAGCAGACACCAGAAGAAAAGGGGGAAGGATTCTCAGGGCGAAGCTCCCCTTAGTTTGCAACTCTTGGCCTCCAGGACAGCGACAGCAGGAGTCAGCTGCTGGAAGCCACCACCTTGTGACGACAGCCCCCAGGAAACAGGCACCAACCTGATCCCTGCCTGGACGTGGCCGCGGGAGGTCCTGTCGCTGGTCCCGCCGCCCCATGGCCAAGCCTGCCTCTGTCTTGCAGCCCCAGGCTCCCAGACAAGTCCCAGTATCTCTCCCAGCTCCACGTTCTCATCTGGAAAGGGGGGCGCTAAGCCCTGCGGGGGCCCAACTCTGCTGCTGACTTCCTAGGGCTTCCCTGCTCTGGGCCTCCCTCTCCTGCTGTGACACTGGTGACCCAGCCCAATTCTCCCTTTCCCTTGCCCTGACCCCAGTGCTCCTGTCACCCTGGCCACCCCGCTCCACACCCGCCTCACCCTTCAGTCGGCAAAGCCCCCACGCACAGGGGCGGGTGAGCGTGGCACCCAGCAGTGGGGCTTGGCAGAGCCGTGCCCACCCCATCACTGAGCCACTGGCCACTGAATTTAGCTCGGGTGACGCCGCCACCTCCCTCCGACCCTGGGGGTATCCAGTGGGCAGCGCTCCCGGCAGGGCTCTGGGTATCTGTTTGCCTGGTAGCTGGCAGTGGGTGCCCAGTGTGTGGTTTGGCCCTCACACCCTGTCCTGCTTCCAGAGCCCGTCACTGCCTGGGCATGGAAGGGGACCAGGGAGCACACTTTCTGTGCCCTCCAGGGCTTCCTGTCCACGACTCAGTGCCCAGCAATGGCATCTGTTACGTACGTAGATGGTGAGGTGCCCATCCAGGGCCACTCTGCCTTCTACCTGCCGGGTTCCTCTCCCCCTGTGCCGGGCACCCTTGGCAAGGTCGGGTGGCAGAGGACTTAGCTCTGAGAGGACAAGCCTGGGTGCACATGCGTACACACACACACACACACACACACACACACACACACACACCCGGGCCCAGACCCTTCATAAAGCCAGGACCATAGGAAGGGCCCGAGATAATGGACCAACACACTCGCGCTGGCTCCACACCTGCCAGGTGCACAGCCGCCTGGGCCTGGGGGAGAGCAGCGGTGGATTTTCCAGGTCTTCTGGCCAGGTGGTGGCAGCAGGAGGTAGTTGTGACCTGGCAGTCGCCACAGTCTCGGTCTCCAGAACCCAACTTTGTTTGTCCTCTGTGTCCCTTCACTTCTTGTCACCGCCAGCAGCTGGCAGAAGGCCAGGCCCAGCACTTCCAGCCCGGGCGCCCCGAGGGACAGGGAGGGCCTGGGACCCCGGGCCAGGGCCCTCCGGAGCGGCAGACCCC
>NW_022900937.1:19964381-19965763 GCF_012274545.1 Fukomys damarensis
ATTTCTCAGGGGAAGTTGACGCCCGCGCTTCCCGCCTTCCCTGCCGGACACGCCCCGGAGCCGGGACCCCTTGGGGAGCCCCGAGTTCGTCCTCTGCGCCCCAACTCGGGCCCATCAGAGAGAGCCGCGCGTCGCCGAGACCCTCAGGGTTCCCGGGCGGAGAGCAGGTGGGCCGCGGTGTGAACACCGCAGAACGGGCTCTTCCAGCAGCTGCCCTCCCACCAGAGGGGAGGCGGACGGGACCCGGGACCCCCGGGGAGCGAAGGCGGGGAGCAAGCCTGGCCATCCCGGATTCTGTCTCCCTGCAGCGGCAGTGGGGGCGCAGCAGGTGTTGCCCATTGGGAGGAGGAAGGAGACTCAGAGAGGAAGTCATGGACTTTCTCACCAGGGCAGGGAGACCGTAAGCCGCAACCTCAGGGCCAGACCGCGGCTTCTGCACCCCTGCCTGCCTCGGCCACAGGCTCTGCCCTCGCCTTGGCTCTTCCCTGTGCCCCAGGAGGGTGCCCTACCTGCAGAAAGCCCGGGAAACTCAGCAGGGAGCTCCAGAGCTGACGCTCCCAGACTGGCAGGTGCTCTGGCAGGGGGCACAGAAAGGGAGGGAGGGAGGTGTCCACTGACTGCGAAGGCCAGGCTCTCTCCCCAGTAACTAGGAAGTGCCCAGGGACGCCCCTGCCACCCCCTCCCCACCTTGGAGCAACTTTCATTTAAAGATAGGGTCTTCCTGTGTAGCCCAGGCTGGCCTTGATCTTGTTGTGATCCTCCTGCCTCAGCCTCCCAAGTGCTGGGATTACAGGCATGCGCCACCACGCCCTAAAGAACTTGCTTAAACGCCAGCGCATCCACGGTTCCATGGGCTCCTCCAGACAGCCGACAGCTTTCCTTCCCCTTAAATCCACTTCTGGTGGTGCCGCGTTAAATGTCTAGTGTGGCCTGGCCTGGCGAGGTGGCAGAGGCCTGGGCCCAGTGTGTGGAATTCTTACCCCTCCACACATTTATTCAGAATGTTAATCTTCACTGTCTTCTCATGCTCTTATTCCTCCCTCAGGCAGCCGTGGATTGGGGGAATTCTGTTTTGTCCGGCTAGGTTTCTTGTGTGTGTGTGTGTGTGTGTGTGTGTGTGTGTGTGTGTGTCCTAGTTAGCCTGGCACCCTGGATGGACTCTGTGTCCCTCCCAGCAGCCCTCACCCCAAGCACACAGTAAGGTGTGAAAAGTCTCCTTGATCAAAAATGATCTCTCCGCCGGGTGTGGGGTGTGGTGGCACACGCCTGTAATCCCAGCACTAGGGAGGCTGAGGCAGGAGGATCGCTGTGAGTTCGAGACCAGCCTGGGCTACATAGTGAGTTCCAGGTCAGTCTCAACTACATAGTGAGACCCTGTCTCA
>NW_022900937.1:19965785-19977266 GCF_012274545.1 Fukomys damarensis
TAAAAAAAAAAAAAAAAAAAAAAAAAAAAAGATCTCTCCTCTGGGTATAGTGGCCTGTAACCCCAGATCCCTGGGAGGCTGAGGCAGGAGGATCCCAGTTCAAGCCCAGCCCAGGCAACTTAGTGACTTTGGGAGACCCTGTCTCAAAGTAAAAAATAAGAAAGGGGTTGGGTTCAATCGCCAGAACAAAACAAACCAAAACCCTACAGGAGGAGAAACTGCTAAAATTCGTAGAGAAGGAGGGTTTGGCTTTCATCAGGAGCAGAGGGGACAGCCTGCCCCGAGGCTACCAGCGTGCCCTGCAGGTGGAGCAGGCAGCATCCCCTTCCCTGTTGGCCAGGCCGAGGGGCAGTGCCAAAGGCTGCACCTGTCCCAGCAGCCGTCCTGCCCTTGGTCAGACCTGTGGGTGCTGCCTGGGATGCCCTCCCTGGGCCCTGAGTTAGTGCAAAGCTGGTGCCGTCCCTGCTGCAGGTCCCTGGTGGAAGCAACTCCTTGCAGACCCCATGCATTAGATCTGCGGGGAGCTTTGGCTTTTTGCCCCGACCCAGCATTGATTGACCCTAAGCCTTTTTTTCCATTGTCCTTGTGGTTTTCCAAATCATAGTTGGAATATACTTGCTAATCCTGGAATTGTGGGAGGGGTTCCAGAAAGTGGGCTTTGATGGATGTATAGGAGTTTTCTAGCTTTTGGGCAACACTGAGGAGGAAGGAGTCAAGGCAGATGAGACAGCAGTCTAAGACTTCCCTTGGAGAAATGACTCGTCTGTGGTTCCGTTCTCCTGGACAGAGAGAGGCCCTGGCTTGAGACCCAGCTTCACACATGGCTGTCCCCTGGCCTTGTGCCTATCACCACCATCACTACTAGTCCGGCAGCTTTCAGCCAGTGCCTGGAAAAGTACGCCATTGCGACACCACATGAGTCAGTTGTCCCTAACCTTGGGGCCGCCCGAGCGCCTGGGTGCCCGGCGTCTGCCCCTCAGGAGATGGACACAGCTGCCTGCACAGAATGGGGAGGTTATGGAGTTTGGCAGTGGGGCGGGGGAAATCAGTGTCCCCAAAGCTGCAGTTTCCCCTTCAAGAATCACAGAGAATCACAGTCCCTTTTGTCCCGGACACCAGGCCGGAGTTCCCAGTGCTCTGGACTCTGGGGACCCCAGGAAGGCACTAGCTGGACTCCAGCTCCTCTCTGTCATAATGTGCCCTTCCCTGTGATTGGGCGGTCAGGTGACCTTGTTCCCAGGGTCCCAACCCACTGCACTGGCCTTGGCATTGGTCACTGCACCCCTGAGCTGGAACGGGATCTCACTAAGTTGACCAGGCTGGCTGAAATTTGAGATCCTCCTGCTTCAGCCTCCCTGAGGGCTGGGTTTATAAGTCTGTGCCACTGAGCCTGGCTTCTGGCTTGTGTTCTGTGTCCCTGCTGGGGGACTCGGCTTCTCAGCCACTCTCCTCTCTGTCCTTGCTCTGGACGAGGACACAGGAAGTGAATCAGTGCCTCCCCCCAGCGGAGCCCATGCTGGAGGCAGGGCCAGGACTGCGCTGACCTAAACCGCCTGGTTTTATTTTGTTTACTCCTTCAAGTTAGCTGTTTATTAACTTCCGTCCCCAGAATCCCCTCTGGCCGCAATGTTTAATGGCCCTGGAATGGCGTGAGGGGTGGGGCTGCTGCTGAATCTTAGAAGTTGGCCATTGTTGTTTGATTTTGAGTCTGGGTCCGCTGTGCAGTCCAGGCCGGCCTCGAACTTGCTGCGGAGGAGCGGGGAGGAGGGGGTTCTTGTTCTGCTCTGTCCTCTTCTGTTTGTTACCCAACATAGTCCTGAGAGTCACTTTGCTCATTTTGAATGAACAGTTCATTGTCAGCAGCATATTCTCTTCGCTCTGCGATTGTTTCCCCCTCCATCACCGCGGTTTTTCCAGCCTTCTCAGCTGAAACTGGCCCTGGCCTCAGCCCCAGGAGCCAGAGTTCTGCTCTCCCTCCCCCGAACTGACCTCCTGTGGTGCCCTGTGCTGGGCTGTTTTCTGTTGCTAATAACACAGGACTGCAGACTGGGGCCTTCGAGTTGGTCATGGTGTCGCACGCCTGTAATCCCAGCACTCAGGAGGCTGAGGCAGGAGGGTCACTGTAAGTTCGAGGCCAGCCTGGGCTACAGAGTGAGATCTTGTCTAAAAAAAAGAAAAACTCCAGACATCGTCCCTGGGGAGCAAAGTCACCCCTGTCGAGACCCGTTGGTCGAGGAGGCCGGAGGAGTCCCCCGGGGGAATGATGTTACTCTGATCCTGGCATGTGGATGAGAAGCCACCGAGCTGATTCTTAGGAAAGGGTGGAGGGGAGGTGTGTGCTCCTCAGCCTCCTGTCTCTGGACAAGAGCACTTGGGAGGCAAAGAGTGAGAACGGAGGGGCCAAGCCCCCAGTGTCGCCCTCACACCACATCTCTGTGACTTCCAGCCGGACCCTGCCATGTGGCTTTTTTTTTAACTGCGAATGGAACCCAGGGGTACTCTGTGCTTTACGGATGAGCCTCAACCCCAGCCCTATTTTTTATTTTGGGATAGGGCCTTGTTAAGTTGCCCTGGCTGGGTTCAAACTTGCAGTCCTCCTGCCTCAGCCTCCCAGAGTTCTGGGATTACTGTACCACCACACCCTGCTCCAGTTCCACTCCTTTTAGGCTCCACCACTTCTCAAGAGGCTATGGGTTGGGCACCAAACATTTAGTAAACGAGCCCTTGGGGACACTTATCCAAACTATGTAAGAGGAGGAGAGAACTCTTGGCATGTGTTATGAGTGTGCAAAGGCCCTGGGGTAGGAAGAGCATAGAGGAGACTGGGAGAACACTGGGGCCACTCATGTGAGAGGCTTCCATTAGGCGAGCAGTGGTGGAAGTGGGGAGACAGACACTAGGTGTGTGAACTCTGGGGATATCGCAGAGGGAACACAATGGTTTTGGGTGATGGGCAGGGTTTGGCCAAGGCAACGGTGAGGAAGCCCTGGGTGTAGACAATGGAGCTGAGCTCCATTTGGGGTTTGTTGGTTGGAGACCCCTGGGGGACATCACATGGCTTAAAAGTTAGCAGTGGACATTGGGAGTCACCTGAATGCAGCAGGTCTGCTTGGATTTAGAGGTTGAGGCAGGGTAGCCTCCCATTAAGCAGGCAGAGGGCTGGGGGCAGCAGGGTAGACTGGCCAAGAGGAGTTGCTGCAGGTCAGATGGGGACTGGATGTGGCCGCCACCTGGTGGGTGGAGGGGCCAGGCAGCAGCTGGGAGGAGAGACAGCGGCGGACCATCTTCCCATCTGGTTGTCAGCTGAGGCAGGAGGATGCATTGAGCCAGACAGGCCCGTGGGTCAGAGAGGTCTTTGTGTGTTTAATCCTGCTTGTTTGCCCCACACCAAGCGGGTTGCATGCAAGTTGAGATTGTCTCCCATTGAACTATACACACTCTGCATCCCTTGATCTTCCACTTGGGGATTTTCCACACAGTGGCAGAGGGCTGCTTCTTTCCTCTTTCTTGCTGCATAATATTCCACTACACAGCTGCTACATTATTGAACTAATCTCCTGGGTTGTGCATATGGAGTTTTTTGTTTTTGTTTTGTTGTTGTTGTTGTTGTTGTTTGATACAGGGTCTTACTATGCATTTCAGGATGGCCTTGAACTAATTATGTAGCCTATGCTTGCCTTGAACTCAGGATGATCCTCCTGCCTCAGCCTCCTAGATCCTGGGATTACAGGCCTGTGCCACCATGCCTGGCCATGGAGTCTTTTTATTCTGTGGTACTGGGTGTCACACTAACTCATATCTCTACCTCTCACCTGCACGTCGCCACCCTCTTTTATTGTTTTATTTTGAGACACGGCTTTGCTGAGTCTCTCAGGCAGGATTTGAGCTTGAATCCTCCTGCTTCAGCCTCTGTCAGTGCTGATTACAGGCAAGGCCCACCATGCCCGGCTTGCTCTGGAGGCCTTTGCCTCCATAGACGACAACGCCCAGAGTCACCTTGTACTTAGGTCCTTTGCACGAGCTGGCGGGTGTGTGGGGCAGCATCCTGGAAGTGCAGGGCCTGGGTCAGAGGGGACTCGAGTTTGTGTTCTAAAAGTTAACAGCAGTTTGCTGTCTGTAGGGTCAGTGAGAAAGTGCTTTCCCGCATGTTCACTGATCTGGAGGGCAAAACCTAATTTCTTGGTATAGTTTTAACTTGCCCCTGCCTCCCTTCTTTTTTTCCTTTCTCTCTTTCTCTCTCTCTCTTTTTTTTTTTCTTTTTTGGTACCGGGGATTGAACTCAGGCCCATTCGCTTGTGAGGCAGGCGGTGGAACCACTGAGCCAAATCCCCGGGCCCCTTGCTTTCTCTCTATACTGAGGGTTGAACCTAGGACCATCCCCAGCCCTTTTTCTACTTTTCACTTTGAGGCAGGATTCCACTAAGTCACTAAATTGCCCAGAGTGGACTCAAACTTGTGATCCTCCTGCCTCAGCCTCCCAGAATAGCTGGGATGACAGGTGTGCGCCACTACATGCAGCTCTGTTACTGCTGATTTTAAGAATTGTGAAGGCTGCAGGGAGAGATTCTCCTGCCCTGAGGAGCCATGAGTGGGTCGGGGGCTGGGGGGCTTTTGGGTGAGGGACTCACAGAGACAGGAGGGGCAGGGACGGCTGCTCTCCGCATTTCCTTGGGCTCCGTTTGTCCGTTTGGCTTCTGCTGGTATCAGGACCACACAGCGGTGGTTGTTTGCCTCTGCGCTGCCATCCAGGCAGCCTGCACTGACCCCCGCTTATCTCCTCCCACACCCTGAGACGTTTCTCGGCCCTGTGTCACCCGGTCCAGGAAGAGGTGGCCAGGGAGCCCTCTGCAGCGAGCCTGCTGGCTCTCTGCCACGCTCCGCCTGCCTCACCCACATGCAGGCTCTGTACTCAGCCAGGTGTGGCAGAGGACGCCTGTGAACCCAGCACACTGGAGGCTGAGGCGGGAGCGTTCACGCCCAGCCTGGGCAGCTTAGTCACTTAGCAAAGCGAGCTGCTGCATCTGATAAAACATTGAAAAGAGCTGGGCTGTAGCTCAATGGGAAAGTGCTGGGTTCCATACTGAGAACAACAAAGGCCTCCTTCCTGCTTCAGCCTCCTGGCCTCGCCCGGCCTTTCCCAGACCCTGTGTGAGTACAGCCCCAGCCCTGCTCTTGGCCACCGCCTCCTCCCCCTGAGGGGCACAGGAAGCCATGCACCTCTCCCCTCCCAGTCCAGCAGCCCAGGCCCCTCCCGCCCAAGCCCCCTACTGTCTGGGCCGTCAGGGATGATCCTTCCACTGGGGGAAAGAGCACTTGACCCAGAACCAGAGGTCCGCAGAGCACGAAGAGCCCAGCAACAAGGCACTGAGGCAGGTGGTACTGATGCCATTTGGGGCTGGGGGCCTGGTCTGTGGCGGTGCCGGCCTGGCTCCCAGCCCTGTGTGCCAGGAGTTCACACACCCAAGCCCCCATCTAGGGAGCACATGTATCACCTTGTAATTTATGTTAGTGTTCTTTTTGTTTGAGGGATGGTTTTTACGTGACCCGGGTTGGGCTCACACTTGAAATCCTCCTGCCTCGGCCTCCCGTAGGCTGGGGTTACAGACGCACACCGCACACCCCGCTTATCGTTGCGGCTTGAGAGTCAGTTGTGAGGTGTGCCTCCCCTTGGCCAGCCCTTACCCCGTTCTCCTGGACCTGGAGCAGGGCCCAGCCGGGGGTCCTGACGGGTCCCTGGGTCCGTTTCCTGCCCGCGGCAGCACACGAGCTGGCAGCTGGCAGCCTGGAGAGAAGGGGAAGCCACGGCAGCGGTGGTGATGGTGGCGGTGGAGGCACCGTCTGGAAAGAGGAAGCCCCGGGCGGAAGTGGGTCTGGGGAAGGTGGCACAGGACGAGGACGGGAAGGAAGTCCCCATCCCGCAGGTCCCGGTGTCCAGGAGGTGGGGGAGGCCAGAGGCCGTGACTGGCGCCTCTCCGCCATCAGAGGCGCCCTGGGGACCCGGCCTGGGGGTGGCAGCTGGGGTGGCCCCTGCACCGCTGTGTGTGACCTTGGAGGAGGCCTGCTGGGCCCGCTGAGTCCTCACTGCAGGAACCTCCCGCCTTCAGTCCTCTCTGCGGAAGCAGGGGAGGGCGCCCTCGCTTCCTGCATGTGGATCAGGGTCTTTGTCCCAGGACAGCTTCCCGGGCTCGGGCCGGACTTGGGGGCCGGAGCTGCGTCTGGGTCTGGGTCGAGTGCCTGCCTGTGACGGAGGAAGCGACCTGACGCCCGGGCCCAGCTCCCCACTGGCTGCTCTCCGGGAAGAATCACCCGTTTCCTGCAGATCCTGTCCGGGTTCCTGGGGGCTCAGGGCACCCTGCAGTTGCCGACGCCTGTGGCTGAGACACAGGGAGTAACACCGGAGATGACATGTAAAGGACGGACTCTCCCGACCTGCTGTCATCCGCCGAGCTCTCGTTCTCTAAGAACTGAAGAGCGAATCCCAGGAAGGAAGGAGGTTCAGAGTGGGAAGGTGCTGATGGGCGGGAGAGCTCCTGAGCGGCAGGAGGGGACCCCACCTTACAGAGGAGCTTTATGGGTGGAGCACAGCCGTCAACACCCAGCACGGTGATGAGCACGGTCCCTGGGGTCGTGGTCCACCGGGAAGCAGGTTGGGAAACACGCGCGGATGGAAAGGACCAGGGTTCTCCTAGGAGGTGGTGGGCCCAGAGGTCCCGGTCACCCCCAGGTGACTGATGTCTGTCGAGGCTTCCTCAGGCCCAGCGTTTGTCCTTTGAGGAAGGATGCGGGTCTGGCCGTCTTTACCGGGAAGCAGGTTGGGAAACACGCGCGGATGGAAAGGACCAGGGTTCTCCTAGGAGGTGGTGGGCCCAGAGGTCCCGGTCACCCCCAGGTGACTGATGTCTGTCGAGGCTTCGTCAGGCCCAGCGTTTGTCCTTTGAGGAAGGATGCGGGTCTGGCTGTCGTCTTTGTCTTGAAGCCCGGTCTTCAACCGCTGCGTCTCTGGCCACTGCTCTGGTGTGCTCTGCCTCTGTCCCGACCCTCTGGGGGACCCAGTGTGTCCGACTGCCTGTGATATTCCTACCTCGCTCCTCTATCTGCTGAGCCCAAGGCTTCACGTTCTAAGGTCAAGCCTGTCGCGCCCTTGGCCTAGCTCCCAATAGTCCGCTGGTGCTGGATACTCTGTTTTTGTTATGTGATCTTTTATTTTGTTTTGGATAAACATAATCTTTTGGTTTTATTTTGCGGATTGTTTGCGGCAGGGTCTTGTGTAGTCTGGGCTGGCCCTGAACTCACTGTGTAGCCCAGGCTGGCTTGGAACTGGCAGCGATCCTCCTGTTTCAGCCTCCCCGGTGCTGGGATGAGAAGCATGAACCTCCGTGCTCAGTTGATTACTATGTCTAATTGGATGTGTTAATGGGGCTCAGTGTGCTAGTTCAACACATGCCAGTCAAATTCGGCCTCCCACCCTTCCCCACCTCTTCTAATCACTACACTACATTCAGGTCACTTCCACACAGGAGAGAGACCAGTAGTACTTGTCTATCTGTGTCTAGCTTATTCCACTTAATGCAAGGACCTGCAGGATCATCGTCCATTTTGCTGCAAATGATGGGTTTGCACTCTTCTTCCTGGCTGAGTAGTATTCCACTGTGTTTACACCCCTCATTTTCTTTATCCGTGCATTTGTCAGTGGTCACTGAGTCTGGTTCCACACCTCAGCCATTGTGAACAGAGCTGACCCTTTGTCCAGTGTCCCATGCATGTCTAACGATTGGCGATGGGCCTAATGCCGTGGCTGTTGACCCCTCCTCCCTTCCTACTCTGACTTGTCCCTCTGGAACCCCAGCTGCTGCCTGTTATGGGGAAACAAAATCCCTTCGCCGGGAAGGGCCATCGGGCCTCTGTGTGCAGAATGAGAAAGATCAGCATTTTCTTGAAGGGTTCCAACTGATTCGCACAGCACTTCCCCCTTCATCAGGGCACCCCTCAAGCCCTTCCTTGAAGACCCAAAGAAATGAATATCCAACAGTGAAGTCTCAGAGCAGAGGGCTTGCATCCCCGCAGGGCTCTGGGACACAGCTTTGAGACAGAAAGGACGGGCTGGGGGTAGGGACAGCTGCAGCTGGAGTCCTGCTCACCCACCTGAGACTCCACAACACCTCTGCCCTCTAGGTTTGCAAGGGACCTGGGTCAGTGCCAGAGGTCAACCTGGGCAGCCAGACTTGAGGGAGACGGGAGATTCCTGCCTCAGCCTTCTGAGCTCAGCCACATGGTCTCAGGGCTGATGTAGAGCGAACCACTCCTCAGGAGTTTTTGAATAGTGTGTTTTTCCTCAGCCCTTAAAAAATACCAAAAAACTTGTGTGCATCCTGGCACTGGAATATGACCCTGTCACAGTTCAGCCACAGGGATTGGAGTCCGGCTGGAGTCATAGCCCACCAGCCAGGACTGGGATTTCAGACCGACACCATCATCTGCTTTGTACAGAGGAGGGAGGGGGGGCTGGGAGGAGCAGACTCTGGATTGCAGAGGCCTCAACCCCAGTGGGGACGCTGTGTCACCCTGCCGGGGGGCTCCCGCCCAGGCCTCTGCCAGGCCTGCCTTCCCCCTGCCCTGCGCCCTGTGTGGCCCCGCCCCATGGGACCTTCCTGCTCACACCTGCCGGCGGCTGCCTGCCCCTGCCCCTGTCCCTCCCCCACCCGGTGCACCTGTGTGTAATAATTGTGTGGCTGGCTCACCTGCCATTTTTATTGGCTAACAAGGTCGACGATGAGTTAACTATTGCCAGGGAAAGCTGTTCCACATGCAAATCAGAGGGGCTTCCGGGCCTGGGGCAACACACGTGGTGCTGTTTCCTGGGTGCTCTCTGTGCTCCAAGCTGCACCCTCTCTGATCCCTGCCTGCCCACTGCTGTCCACTCGGGCCTGGCTGCCAGGGGACATGGCTGCTCCTTCTGGTCTCCCTCCCTTCCCCTTCCGGTGGCCTCCATTCTCTGGGGCCTTTCTGAGCTCCTGCGAGCGCCATGGGTCTTTCCCAAGCTGTGCGTGGCTCTGAAGACCCTGGGTAGGGAGGCAGGACCTGGCAGGCCCCTGGGGGCAAGGCTGGTGGCGGGATGTGGCAGTGTGGCCTTGGCCTCTGGGAGCAGCAAGCAGCAGGGGAGCCGGGCCAGTCCTCACATGAGGACCCCGCTGTGCACCTGGGGCAGGAGGCAGCACCCTCGAGCTTCCGTCTCTCTCCTCTGGGTTCTCCCTCAGTTTCCGCGGGATGTCCACTGTCCCCTTGGGCGCCAGGCCAGCGGGGCGAGGAGAGCAAGCGCAGCTCAGTACCGTGTTCCCTGCCGCGGCATCACCGTGAGGCCGGACCGAGAGAGCCCAGCGAGGCAGCCGAGTGGGCACAGCCCTGGGTCACTCAGTGCCACTGCTGGGCTTGCGACTCACAACCCCAGGGGACAGCGCCCCTGTGCCCGCAGCTGAAGTCACCTCCCAAGGCTCTGCCCGGCCCTGGTCTGTGCTGAGGGGCCGCGCGGTCTTGCTGGCTCCCAGCCCGCCGCCCTGCGCAAGGGAAGATGCCCGTGGCACCACTGCTCAGCCTCCTTCTCCTCCTCCTCCCTCTGCAGCCCCTTTATCTCGGCCCAGGTTGTGATCCAATAGCAGAGCAGCCGCGGAGGGAAGGGCGGAGGCGCTGCCCCTTCCCAGTGGTCGCCACCTTGTGACATCTGTGGTGGAGGCCAGAGGGGCAGGCCGCTGCGGGCACCCAGCTCTGCTAAAGGGCTGGGTCAAACCAGCTCCAGGGGGCTCTGCTTCTCCACTCCAGACCGAGCTAGATCCCCGCTCTAACTGTGCTGGAGTGGGCGGGGGGATCAGTATCCCTGGTGGTTCGGACCACGCATGCGCATAGCTACTCCCCACTGGCTAAAATAACCAGGCCTGTTCCTGTGCCTGTCACACGACGCCGACATAAATATTTGTATTGTACAAAAATATATTTTAAAATGTAAACAGCGAACTCAAATATTTAATCGTTTGAAATACAAAAACGCCTTGAAACACCAAGTAAATGTAAATTTACATTCTCGTGCATTCTCACTCTGGTCTGTGTTAGCAGATAAAATAAACAAAAATGGCCAGGCACAGGGCACATGCCCGTATCCGAGGTATTCGAGAGGCCGAGGCAGGAGAATAGCAAGTTCAAGGCCAGCTGGGGTAACAGCGAGACCCTGTCTCAAAATTAAAGTAATAATAACAAGTTCTGGGGATGTAGCTCAGTAGTAGGGCACCCCAGGGTTCAGTCTCCAGTACCACCAAATAAACAAAAATGGAGTATCCATAATGAAAATCTATGCCTTTCAGAAGCTCAAACTTCAGAAGAGAAACTACTTGATTCTTTTTAAAGCAGAATCTTAAAGTAAGTTGGCAGTACTATGATGTTACACACAGCAGCTAGGCATGGTGGCAAATGCCAGTGATCCCAGTACTCAGGAGGCTGAGGCAGGAGGATTGCCATGAGTGAGAAGCCTGACTGGGCTCCATCATGAGTTCAAGGCCAGCCTGAACTACAAAGTGAGACCCTGTCTCAAAAAAAAAGAAAAGAAAAAGAAAAAACAAAACAAAAAAGGCAAGATTTTTCTAGACTGAATACTGCAGTTGGGGGTTGTGAGGAGATGGATATGTGTGTGATACTCTCATGTTTTCCGCTGTTGACCAGACTTGTGGTGTTTTTTCAGGGACGCCACAGTCTTTTATTTACAAGGGGTCATTGCTCTCGTTTCCAAAGTGCTTCCAGTTCATCTCTTGAGTCTTCAGTTTTATCTGTGCAGTGCAAGATGGTGACATGATGTTTCCTGTAGCGGTTTCAAGACTGTCGTGTTGATTCCACACGTCCGGAGGGACAGTGGTCATGCTTGTGGCTGTCAGCATCTAAGGAGCCTCAGGACATCTTTTGAGGGTTTTAGACCTCGTCATTATCCCCTTTGGAAAGCAACTGTAGGCGCAGTGAGAGGCGGCGACGCACTGATAGGCCTACCTTCCACTGTAACCCACTTGCGGCCGCCTCCCTCCTCAGGGCCCTGACTCAGGGCCCCGCTAACACCCAGACTCAGGAAGAGTCCCTCCGCAGCATCCTGTCATCCGGTCTGTCATTTCTCCTGTCTCTAAATGACAAGGGTCCTTTAAACCATGCACAATTGGCAGATGTGGTAACGCAGGCTGGCAATCTCAGAGCCCAGGAAGCTGAGGCAGGAGGATCACCATGAGTTTGAGGCCAGCCTGGACCACACAGCAAGCTCTTGTCACAAAAAATGAAAACAAAATAAAATAAAAATATACTATGATACAATTTGAACACCTTAAAGATTGATCAGGAATGATCCTCATTCAATATCCAGAGTTCAAATTCCCAATTGCCTCATACTTTGTCTCATAATTTATGTTTTATTTTTACAATGGCTTGTTTGAAATTTCAGATTTTTTTTTTTTTTTTTTT